>NC_045445.1:68824996-68870641 GCF_002776525.5 Piliocolobus tephrosceles
GGGCTGCAGCAGCTGACCAGCACCGATTGTCCGGCACTCCCGAGTGAGATGACCCCAGTACCTCAGTTGAAAATGCAGAAATCGCCGGTCTTCTGTGTCGCTCGCGCTGGGAGATGGAGACTGAAGCTGTTCCTATTCGGCCATCTTGCTCCGCCCTCCTTATTCTATCGAGAGTTTTATCTTAATGTAAAAATATATACTAATCACTCAAACTAATTTTCTCAGTCATGACCCCCCATATTCTGGGGGCTACTTTAAAGATTTGAGACAGAGATACTGATATATGAGATAAAATTTGATTTTCTTTTGGTCTCATCCTGACCAATGTTGTTAGAACTGACATGGTATCTCATTCTAGTTTTTATCTGCCTTTTCCTAATGACTAATGACGTTGAACAGCCTTTGGAATAGCTATAGTTTTGAAAACACAAAGTCCTTTTAAAAGTAAGCATGCTGTAATACAGAATCTAAAAATCTTTACAATAGCCTATCCAGATAATATTCAATAAAACAAATGAGGTTTCCTTATGACAGTAAAATTCAGAAACTAATATCATGGCATTAAGAGAGAATATACTCTTAAAAACCCTACCTTTTCTCGCTGAAACCAAGCCCGCCAATCCTGAAACTGTAATAACTCCCATTTTCGGAAGAAAGTCTCGAGGAGGATTCTTCAGATAGACATAAGCATCTCAAGAAATCAGTTAAAAATTAACATAAATAACTGAATTCTACTAGGCATTCTATACAGTTATGATGCAGGAAGGTTAAAGAGATTTGTTAGGATAATAATGAGGTTTAAATACTCTTCAAAAGAGCTATATATAATGACGATATGAGTAGCAACCTAAAAAACTAGATATATTTACTTGTTACGAAATAACATTTTCCTTCTATAGTTGATTTCATATTTCTTTTCTTAATGATACCAGTGGTTATTACTATAAAGAAATGTAATGCTAGAGGGCACATCTTAATATGGGTTACCATAAGGTGAATTTCTGACTGTGTATGTATTATATCTCTATAATGAACATGCTTCTGCCCTTATCTGTTCAAACATTGGTAGCCTCCAGTGAGAACCAAAATAGATACTTTATAAAGGAGTTTTGAATAATAGTTTAAGGATATACACAGCTACTAGACCTTGCTTGCCACTACTCCCTAATAATCTCAAGACAGCCACTGCTGTTGGTTAATCATCACTGAGCCTAGATAAAAAGTAGATGAAGAGTAGATGAAAGTCCAGATTTCTTGGCTTTCTATATATTTAAATTGTTTCCAGTTCCAAAAGTATACTTTTCTATCAGTTAATTATTTAATGGAAATCACATATTTAATCCTATTCCTAATGATTGATGAGGAATATAATTTTGAATTTATTCTTAATACATTAAATAATAATTCAAATACAGGTCATCAACTTCATGGAAACATTCAAAATTTTAGCTCATCTTTCTATCTCCGATACATATTTACTATGACAACTTGCATAAGCCAAGAATATTAGAAAGCTATATCTGTTGCTAAACACCATTAACAAGCTAGAGTCAAATATAATTGCTTTTTAAACATTAGCTTAAATATTCCAGGGTTAGTGATTGCTATAACATTTCCTAGCAGTTGACAGCAAAATACAATGTATTTTATCAGCAAATAGCACTTAAACTAATTAGCAACAATGGAGACATGTTTTTAATTTATGCTTTATGATATATAATATAGACTTGGTAGTTAAAACAGACCTCAGTTTGTATCCTGGCACTACCACTTGTAGTTATGTAACCTCGATAACCTACTTAACCTTTCTAAACCTCAGTTGCCCTCATCTGTAAAATGGGAATAATTATAATACCAATACTAACAGAATTGTGACAAAAATTATGTAAAATGTTTAGTACAACACCTTAGCCAATAATAACTGCTGAATAATGAATATTATTGCTTTGCTATTATTATCAAAAAATTGCTATAGAGAGTATCTTCTGAGTTGGCAAATGCATGATAATGGGTAACATACCAAGTTTATTTTTCTCACATTTAAACAATGCAATGTAAAAACACAATACAACATTTCTAATTATTTACTCACCTACCTTTTCCAAATTGTACTGTATCCATTATCCCATTTTTCACAAAGACATAAACACCCTAAGCAAAAAAAAAAGGGGGGGGGGAGAAGACATCTGCATTTTTGAAGCTGTTGATAATGAGACAAAATTGACTGCATCTCCGAGATTATATTAAAAGGTTGACTTAGCATTATGCCCAAATCTAAATCCAGCTTTCTTGTGTATTTACTATCAGAATACTCGTTTAACTTAGCTTATTTTCATTTTCTGCTTTTCATTCTATTTAACATGGATAACATTTATACCATTTTTCTCATATAAATGGATGTCTATGAAATAATCAGAGCAGAAATGATAGTGAAGAAAATAAAGATTTATCATCTTATGTTATAATGAACTAGAAAAATAAATGGAATTTAAATAAAGCAAGAAGGGAGGTATATTTCAGTTTAGAAGCAACATCTGATTAATAAAGATGCAATAGCAATAACATAATGATTTGTGGAGAGGAAATAAAGAACAAAAAGCCTAAAGCAAAGGGCTTCATCTTCCTCCCTTTTCTTATTGTACATTAGAATGAGAAAAAAAAATCTAAATACCTCAGGACAGAAATCATCCTACATAGACTACTGTTTATCCTGTTTTTAAACAGGAACATAAATTCTCTAGAAATCAAAACTATGTTAATCCATTGGAGGAATTAAAGTTTTAAAGCAAATCTTTAACTTTACCTGTCTCTAACTGATTTATTTTAGTGCAAAAGAGTGTTAAATATATTTATTGAGTGCTAGGTATTATCTCACTTATATAAGAAAAAAAAGGAAGTCACAAAATAATTTACTCATGGTCATATTGTACTCTGTTGATGGAACCAGAAAACACAATCCAAATATATGGTCTCCTTCTCTGAACTAGCTGCTATGAAACCATGGGATAAAACCAGAACAAAAAAGACTTTCAAAGCAGAGAAAATAGAGATTATTTTATTGGACAGGGAAGAAATAAGTTTTTGTTATAGAGATAGCTTGGTTTTGTAATTTTATCTTAGATATTTTAATGGTTATCAGAGAGATGCAGAGGTTCATCTTGGTTTAAAATTGTACAAATCAGCATAAATGCTAACTGCTATTGAACTACTTTTCTGTAGGGACTCTCTTGAGAATATTTCACCTTCAAAGTTAAAATATCTATTGACCAGTCAATTGGGAATCATTTAACCATTAAGGAAGAAAATTAGTCATCTTTTAAAAAAATTTTTTTCTTATCTCTGTTAAGGAATTCATTTTTACCACATGAGGTCAGTGCTATCTAAATTTCAAAACACTAAGCTAGCAGTAGTAGAAATTGAATTTGCTCTACATGATTCAAGGTTTAATGTGGAACAAATTTGAGTCAGACGTAATTTTTAAAGAACAGATTACATTTTTAGGGGAAAATTAGAAAAAAAAAGTCGTTTACATTTAGGACAAAATGCATTGGAAACTGCCTTTTTTCAACCTATTTGTTTGAGCATATTAATGGAATAAAACATTCTTTTGAGTCTTAAATTGGATGATAGTTACAAGAGCAATTTAAAGACCTCTCAGGAACATTTTATCTCACTGAAGAAAAATTTGAGAACATAATGGAAAATTATGTCTCAGGAGGCTTAAGTCTGAATCATCTAGCTATTGGCATATAGTCATAGGGACATGATTCAGACCATAATTGGTTAAGGTATTTCCCTCTTAGAGCAAACTATTAGTAGTGTGTAGTACAACTAGTACCATAACAATTGTATGATAAACACAAGTTTTCAAAAATAACATCATATATTTATCAGATATTTCAATGAAATATCATCTGGAATTACCAGAGTTCATTGATTTAGTATTTCACCTAAGCATACATTATTTTTTATAAGCTCATTAGATTTCTTTTTTAAAGATAATGGATAGAAACTAAACAAGAACAATGGTTCACCATCAGGCTATAGTTGGGGAAAAGTCACATGGTTACTAGGTCAGAATGATGAAAACACTGGTACCAACATTAAGACACTGACACTGGAGATACCGATGCTAACACAATTAGGTTTATGTGGTGATAATGAAACATTAGTGTTGTATCAGCTTACTCCACCACTCTGCTGATGGATATCACTGATTGAAGGATAAGCATTAAAGTCACGTGTATTCTAGCTTGCCCAATAGCTTACTGTAGCTAGAATGGTCTTATGGGCTAACCCCAACAAGTAAACAACACTTTGCTTAGCCAAAGAAGAAAATATTCAGAAGTAATCTCAGAACTTCACATAAAAAGTGAGGGATACTGTGTACATGCTAGGTGACACAAATGCTTGCTGAACTACTTTAATTTATGCAGTAGGGGTACAGTAGGTTCAATATAGCCACAAATTATTTGCTGCTACTTCTACTGAGAATTGGCATCTAATTCCCTTCCCTTTAAAACGAAGCTGGCCTTAGTGACTTAACAACAGAATGCTGTAGAAGTGACTTTCTTGGACATCTGATGATAGGCAAAAAGCCTGACAAATTCTGCCTAGGGCCACTTGTAACATTGTTTTTAGGAGCCCTGAATTACCCATGTTAAGTTATATCTGACCTACTTGAGATCACCATGCTTGAGAGGCCATGTGTAGGCGTTCTAGTCAATAATCCCAGCTGAACCCAGCCATCCAGCCATCTTTAACAAGGTGCCAGATATGCAAATAAAGCTGTCTTGGACTGCCTAGATCAGCTCATTTGCCAGATGAACACCACTGGGCCACCTCTGTCAATGCCACATGCAACAGACAAATCATCTGTCTGAACTCAGATCAAATTTGTGACTTACAAAATCATAAGATGTAACACAATGGTTGTGGTTTTAAGCCACTAAGTTTTGGATTAGTTTTCTACACATCAATAGGTAACTGGAACAATTAAATCAGAAACCTCTGATATTAAACCACTATCAGAATTGACTTACCTTGCACCAGCCAAGATAACAACCAGTTGCAGTCCGGATGGAAGCAAAGCCCATTTGTAAATGACCAGGCTGCTCTTCAACATATTTAGACTGAAGCGGTGGTGCAGTATATATGGGGAGCTACAGGCAAAAAATGTTCATGTCAAAAACATAAAATAGCTGGACTGTCCGTAACAGCAGTATGGCAGAACAGGAATCCTCATCAGCCTTCTTCCTAAAAACAACTAAAAATGCTGATAAAATACTTTGAAAAAACCATCTTAAATACAGGAATGATGTGGTAAACTGTTTATAAAGACTATTTAAAACCCAGAAATTAAAAGATGCCAAATATAGTATAAGATAGTGGTTCTACTCCTACGTATATTTAGAGAAACTACTGTTTTTGCACACCCAGAGTTATGTATAATAATGTTCACAGCAACATTTTAATTACAACCAACCCAATGTCCATCCACGGTAAAATGGATACATTGGGGCATATTCGTACAAAGAAATATTAGAAATTAGGGGGTAAATATAAAAATTACAGCAACATGGAAAAATTTGGATGAATTTCAGGAATATAAGTTTACTTAAACAAAAAACACATTGCTTAGCAAAACAGACATATAAGGTAAAATTAAAAAGTAAAGGAGGGGAATAATAGTAAAAATTCAGGGTAATGGTAACCTCTGAATGGAATGAAATGGGAACACAGGGGATTTTGTTTTCCTTTAAATTGGGTGGTAGGCACACAGCTGTACGGCATTATCATCATCATATTATTATTCATACCTTTCATATTTTGAACAGCCTTTTTATTCTAATTATTATTTAATAAAAAAAAAAACATACACAAAAGAACAATGAAAAATTTAACCAGGTAGAGACTTACCTTCTTTAAAAAAAAAAAATTTTTTTTTTTGGCTTTTATATTTAGGGTATAAATCATTCTATGAAGCTTGGTGTTTGATGAAGATATAAATGGAAAGAATCAAGTTCACAAATCAACAGCAAGGGAACTAGATGATTAATGACTTTGGATTTGGTCCTCTATCAACAACAAACATGAAACTATAGTTAACACTATATTGTATTCTTGAAAAATGCTAAGAGTGGGTATAAAATGTCCTCATCACAAAAATGATAACTATTTAAGGTAATATATATGTAAACTGAGTTAGTCATTCCATAATGTATATATACTTCAAAGCATCATGCTGTACAAGGTAAATGCATACAATTTTAGGTCAGTTTTTTAAATTAAAATTTAAAAGACAAATAAACCATAAGACAGTGTCAGTTTGGTAAAGTTTTTCCAGTAGTAAGTCAGAAAAGTCTTGCTTTACCATTAAATGGCTCTTTACTTCCCATACCAGGATTAAAGAGTTAGTGTTTATCTTTCTAGACTACTACTTAGATTTAAATTCACCACATTGGCAACTATGTGTAATTAGGAAGGTGAGAGATGCATATTTTATATTAAAGATGCATTTTATACATAAAAAGCAGGTGCACTGCAAGTAGAGAAGTTTCCCTTCTCCCCTAGAAAGGAGAGATATATGTGGATGTACTGGTGTTACAGTGGACAACATTATTTACTTATGTTTGTCCATCATGTTTCTATCCTCTCTATTATTTACACATCCCAATTCCAAACTTTATTACACTCATTGTTCTTATTCTCTCCTCTGTCCCCATCAAAACCGGCTGATTTTCTTTTTCTTTTTTCTTTCTTTTTTTTTTTTTTTTTTTTTTTTTTGAGACAGGGTCTTGCTTTGTCATCCAGGCTAGAGTACAGTGGCATGAACACAGCTCACTGCAGCCTCAACCTTCGGGGCTCAAGCAATCCTCCCACCTCAGCATCCTGAGTAGCTGGGACTACAGGCACACCCCCAACAAACCTGGCTAATTTTTGTATTTTTTTGTAGAAACGGGGTTTCACCCTGTTGCCCAGACTGGTCTCCAATTCCTGAGCTCAAGCAATCCGCCCACTTTGGCATCCTAAAGTGCTGGGATTACAAGCGTGAGGCACCGCGTCTCAAAAATAAGTACAATTCATCTCATAGAGGGATTTTAAAAAGAAACGTCGGGGAGGGCGGGGAGGGCCGCGGCGAGGGGAGGGCGGGGAGGGCGCGCGGCGAAGGGAGGGCGGGGAGGGCGCGCGGTGATCCGACGCGATGGATGGCGGGAGGAGGCGGAAGCAGCGACGGCAGTGGGCGGGCAGCTGGCAGGTGGGCGTCCCGCAGTAGCGGGCGGGCCCGGCGGGGGCGCCACGAGCCGGGGCTGGGGGGCCCGGCGGAGCGCGGCGCGGGGGAGGCAAGGCTGGAAGAGGCAGTCAATCGCTGGGTGCTCAAGTTCTACTTCCACAAGGCGCTGCGGGCCTTTCGGGGTAGCCGGTAGGGGGACTTCAGACAGATCCGGGACATCATGCAGGCTTTGATCATCAGGCCCTTGGGGAAGGAGCACACCGTGTCCCGATTGCTGCGGGTTATGCAGTGTCTGTCGCGCATTGAAGAAGGGGAAAATTTAGACTGTTCCTTTGATATGGAGGCTGAGCTCACACCACTGGAATCAGCTATCAATGTGCTGGAGGCGATTAAAACGGAATTTACACTGACAGAAGCAGTGATCGAATCCAGTAGAAAACTGGTCAAGGAGGCTACTGTCATTATTTGTATCAAAAACAAAGAATTTGGCCGGGCGTGGTGGCTCAAGCCTGTAATCCCAGCACTTTGAGAGGCCGAGACAGGCGGATCACTGGGTCAGCAGATCGAGACTATCCTGGCTAACACGGTGAAACCCCGTCTCTACTAAAAAATACAAAAAACTAGCCGGGCGAGGTGGCGGGGGCCTATAGCCCCAGCTACTAGGGAGGCTGAGGCAGGAGAATGGCGTGAACTCGGGAGGCGGAGCTTGCAGTGAGCTGAGATTGGGCCACTGCACTCCAGCCTAGGGGACAGAGCGAGACTCCGTCTCAAAAAAAAAAAAAAAAAAAAGAAAAAAGAATTTGAAAAGGCTTCAAAAATTTTGAAAAAACATATGTCCAAGGACCCCACAACTCAGAAGCTGAGAAATGATCTCCTGAATATTATTCGAGAAAAGAACTTGGCCCATCCTGTTATCCAGAACTTTTCCTACGAGACCTTCCAGCAGAAGATGCTGCGCTTCCTGGAGAGCCACCTGGATGATGCCAAGCCCTACCTCCTCACGATGGCCAAAAAGGCTTTGAAATCTGAGTCCGCTGCCTCAAGTACAGGGAAGGAAGATAAACAGCCAGCACCAGGGCCTGTGGAAAAGCCACCCAGAGAACCCACAAGGCAGCTACGGAATCCTCCAACCACCATTGGAATGATGACTCTGAAAGCAGCTTTCAAGACTCTGTCTGGTGCACAGGATTCTGAGGCAGCCTTTGCAAAACTGGACCAGAAGGATCTGGTTCTTCCTACTCAAGCTTCCCCAGCATCACCAGCCCTCAAAAACAAGAGACCCAGAAAAGATGATAATGAAAGTTCAGCCCCAGCTGAGGGTGAGGATGGCTCAGAACTGCAGCCCAAGAACAAGTGCATGACAATAAGCAGATTGGTCTTGGAGGAGGACAGCCAGAGTACTGAGCCCAGCGCAGGCCTCAACTCCTCCCAGGAGGCCGCTCCAGTGCCACCATCCAAGCCCACCGTTCTCAACCAACCCCTCCCTGGAGAGAAGAATCCCAAGTATGAAGACCTTCTTTGTAGAAATTTTGGGGCTGGTTGGTGGTCCTGGTTGGGCCTGGTATTACTTCCATGAATGAAGTAACTTTCAGCTAAGTTACCACCAAGGCTTGCTCAGACTGCTAGAATGTGACGCAGGAGCGGGCAGTGACGACGTAGCCATCCCTGCCGGTTCTGAAGCCCCACATGTGGGCTTCCAAGCCTTGCACTAAGGCATGAGTGGGGATGGAAAGGTTTCAGAACCTCCTACTCATCGCCGCTTTCATTTTTAGCAAACGTCTGAGTGTCTTGACTTCTTTTTTTTTTTTTTTTTTTTTTTTTTTTTTTTTTTTTTTTTTTGAGATGGAGTCTTGCTCTGTCACCCAGGCTGGAGTGCAGTGGCCAGATCTCAGCTCACTGCAAGCTCCGCCTCCCGGGTTCACGCCATTCTCCTGCCTCAGCCTCCCGAGTAGCTGGGACTACAGGCGCCCGCCACCTCGCCCGGCTAGTTTTTTTTTTGTATTTTTTAGTAGAGACGGGGTTTCACCGTGTTAGCCAGGATGGTCTCGATCTCCTGACCTCGTGATCCACCCGTCTCGGCCTCCCAAAGTGCTGGGATTACAGGCTTGAGCCACCGCGCCCGGCCGAGTGTCTTGACTTCTAAACATTAGTCTTGTGCGTTAAAAGAAATTTGTTTGCATTGGGCCACATTATACTTTGACCCTTAAAAAGAGAAAAAAAAAAAAAAAGAAAGAAATGTCCAGGGATGTCTAGGGCTGGCTGTATACATGCATTCCAATTACCAGTCATTTTACTGATCTGAATACTGCAGATTTCATGGTTAAAAAAATGATTGTCTCATGGTCCTACAGAGTTTTCTATTAAAGAGAGATTTAATTATGTTCACTAGATGGCAATTTAAGGCAGGAATACATTGAGAATATTTAAAAGGACGCTTAGTGAGAAGAGTTGAACTAAAACAGATTTTCTGTTTAGCTACAAGTTTACCAAAAGATTCAAATAACCAAATAACTAGAACACTTCATTCATAAAGTATTCTGCTTTAGTAGAAGCATTATTATAGATTTAAACAGAAGTGTAGCTCACTTTACACAATAAAAGTAGCTAGAAATGTTGCACATAAATCACATTTTAATCCCTTCAGAGATTCTACAGTCCTCAAGGATTGGATCCTGACTTTGTGTATAGTCCCTAGCACGTAGTTGGCAACCAGCTTTGTTTAATAAGTAATTCAATTAAATGATATTTAAAATGTACTTGGGGAATACAATAAATACCAAGGAATACTGTGTATTCCATAATAAACAGCACTACTTTATTTTAAAATTTCAAAAATTAAATTCAGTCATTAGGGATTTATCTTCCTACCTAGATTTGCTGTCCAGATATGGGAGTGTCAAGGAAGCCTTAAAATCAACATCCTCCTAAGATTAATAAAAAGAAAAAAATTAAAAAAATACTTAGAATCAGTTAGCGGGTAGGGAAATGACTCTACCCTAGACCATTAATGAAAATAAACTTTAGTAATTAGAACAGTGCCTCACAAATATATAAGAGGAGCTTAGAAAATATTTTTGGTTGAATTTATGAATATTACCTTTATGCATGTTAGTTTGGCAATATTATCAATTTTTTGTGCCTTTTGACCTACACTTCTCTGCTTCTAGAAATTCATTCTAAGGAAATGGTTATAGACGTATATGTAGATTCAATACAAAGTGGTTCAACAGGTACTGAATACAAGAGCAATAACTGGAAATAGTCTACATTTCCAAAAATTTATGAAAATTTTACATTTATTTGATGGTAGTACATTCATACAACAGAATACTTATGACACCATTAAGAGTTCTGCCCAATGTCATCTAACTAGTCAGTCATGGAATCAGGATTCAAATTCAGGCCTGATTCAAAAACATATTATTAAGTGTGTAGATAAATCTTAGGGCTGATTTAAAGTGGGAAGAGATAAAAAGCACAATGATGAATAGAATTAGTAACCACAATTACAGCTCAACAGGCTGGCATGATAAGCCAGATCAACAAGGTAAAATTTAAACAGGTATAAATAAATATACCTTCAACGAGTCCAAAAAGTTCAAATGCCTAAGTACAGACTGGGATGAGGCATACCTTACTGGTAGTCCATGTAAAAAGGCTTAATGAATTTTAGAGAACCACATGCTTACTGTATCACGGTCAAAGGCTGCTTATGAGCATGGTTGATTTTGAGCGCTCAAACATAAAAACTAACATGATATTAGGCAGCACTAATAGAGATATAACATCTAGAAGAGGAGAAGTCAGAGACTGACTCTGTCCTGTAGCAGTCAAAACACCTTGGTTCATACATCCAAGTCATGGCACCAAAAACCAAAATGCTTTTTAAAAAGAAAAACAAAGTACTTGCACCTGAAGAAAACACTAACTATCCTGAACATGTTTGGCAGAGGCTGATCATGATAGTGAGGAACTCAGAGCTGTGATGTATGAGAAACAGTTGAAGCAACTAAATGCTTTAAAATGTTTATCCTGGAAGCAAAATTACTTAAAAGTATAACTGATATTTAAAGGCTTGTTTTTTGAAAGAGAGAAGTTTTCTGTTTGGCACCAATGCAAGAGATACAGTACCAACAGGTAGAAGTGATTATGAGACTAATTTCTGTCTGACATAAGAAAAGGACCTTAAATTAAATGAGAGGATTTAGAAAATGGAATGGACTCCTTAGACTCCTTTATCTAGAGTTTTATTCATGTAGAAGATATATGGCCACTAAATGTGCCTACAATAGAGGGAATTACAGTACCATACAGAAGGTTGATCTAGAAAACATCTAAGGTCACTTCCAAAACTGAGATCTTAATGAATCTCTTAAACTGAAGTTTCCTAATACTGAATGTACCTGTATACGTTTTTCAAGAAAGAAAAACCAGACTGCCTAGAACGTCTAACACCCTCTACTACTTATTGATTATTCATTAAGAAAAACCACCAGTTGTTTTTCAATGGAGTTAGAATTTTAGATGTTTGAATTATATATTGTCTTTTGAGATACTTCATAACTATTTCTCTCAACGTTTAAAACCTACCTAACAAAGACTTCTAAGGCATTTTTGATGAGTAAAGATAATTTTTAAAAATATAGCTTTTGTGTTATCTTGATATTATACAAAGTTCATAAACCTTTGTAGGCAAATTACCTGCTCTGGTTTCACTAGCTGCTTTTTGTATTCCTCTTCTTTGACTGCATGTACACTTACAGATGCATATATCAGACCTGCAGGCATGGTTGTCAGTTTTCCCATCTGAGAAAGATATATCAAAAACACCTTTTTAGTTGAAAAGCTTTCCATCTTCCATTTCCTAATAAATTCTGGAAGAATCTCAGGTAATCTATTGGTTTCACTGTAATATATTAAATATTCAAACACTCCAAATTACTTCATACATTTTTAAGGCATAGTTCATAAAATTATCTTCTCATATTGGATGGCAGAGTACTATTTTTACCTGTTTGTTAACTACTTCATAAGGAATATAGCAATATAATATTTATCTGGAATATTATTATGTAATAATATAGCAATGTAATAATTACTAAAATCTGAGGGATGGAGTGGGATCGGTCTTGGTATTCATTCAGTCTACAAACATCAGTTGAACCTACTATGTGCCAGACTCTGGTTTTAGTGCTTAGAATATATCAGTGAACAAAACAAAGATTCCTGCTCTCATACAAATGACATTCTAGTAGAGAAGAGACAGGCAATAAACACAATAAACTATATGTTATATTACAAGTTGATAAATGCTCTGGAGAATGTACAGGATAAGAGTGGACTGGAGTACTGAGTGATGCAGGCTGCATCTTGAAATACAATTTATATTAACATTATCCATAAAAATGAATTCTTTCTATTATAAATCCTTTGCCCCAATTTTCCCAATGCATTCCCTTTTACCTGTTTCATGCTAAATCTAAAGCAAAAAGTGATCTTTGTTTTAGCTATAACTTGATTTGAATTAAGAATGCAGGAAAAGTACTGACTCTAAGAATAAAGTGTTCTAGTGTTATTCAGGTACCAAAATAATTCCCAAAGATTATCCATTCAGCAAGGGCCAAGTGTAAAGCTTTCCAAGGTACAAATATTTTAACACTCTGATTCTTTAGATGGGAAAGAAGCTTCCTGAATTTTGACAAAGGGCATCATGAGGGAAGCGGTCTCCTTGTTTTACACACAAATAAAACTGTGCAACACCTGGAAGAATCATTGGCTAAAGGATTCTAAATGTTCTCCAATGACAGTGATAGTGCCTATACTTCATTTCTGACACTGTTTTTAATATTTTCTGAGAAGAGCAAGGGAAGCTACTCAGGCATCAATAGGTTAAGTAATTTCCTGTTTAAACTGGGCAGGACTCTGATTTAGATTGGGGCTATAAAAATACAGGGTAAAATTAAGAGTCAACACTAAGAAGATAAATTTTGTTTATTCTCCTCCCCCATGCCTCCTTCTAGTACAGGAAACAGTATCACAGAATTATCTATCTATGCATGCTTCCCTTAAAGACATCATTTTTTTTTTTTTATTTCTTATACCCAGTTGGTATTCATTAATGAAATAACAAGATTTCCACACCATACTTATGTCAGGTATAATTTAAATGTATATTAAAACTGATGCCAGCAAGTATGGTCCCCATGAACCAGGGAAATTTTGTTAATAAAAGCTCTATACTACAGGAAGGATGTAAAATTTTATAACATTTAAAAGCTTTTTTTGAAATACTTGACTAGACTTTACTTCTTCCTAAGAGACTACTCCCTGGATATAAGACACATACTTTCAAAGTATGCTAATATCTGAATTTTTTCAACACACTAATGATCACAGAGTATACTCACATTACTTCATATAATGCAATAATAATACGTAGACTCTAAAATAATTTCATAGGTATTGCTTATTATGATCTAGTTAGTATTCCAGATTATGGATTTACTCATTGAGCTCATAGTCTAAAAGTTAATATACCTTGAACATTGCCTAAGTACTTTCTCCACATTTTTTACTCTGTAAGGTAATAAGTTACCTTACAGTTACCATTCTTTCCTACTGTCTTCATAGATTCCTTGACTTTTATTGAGGAGGCAGTATGGCACAACCAAAAAAAAATATGAGCTTAGGGTCGGGAGTGGTGGCTCACACCTGTAATCCCAGCACTTTGAGAGGCCGAGGCTGGTGGATCACCTGAGATCAGGAGTTCGAGACCAGCATGACCAACATGGTGATACCTTGTCTCTACTAAAAATACAAAATTAGCTGAGTGTGGTGGTGCATGCCTATAATCCCAGCTACTTGGGAGGCTGAGGCAGGAGAATCGCTTGAACCCAGGAGGCAGAAGTTACAGTGAGCCAAAATAGTACCATTGCACTCCAGCCTGGGCAACAAGAGCAAAACTCTGTCTCAAAAAAAAAAAAATATATATATATATATATATATACTAGGTTAAATAAATATATATGTATAAGCTTAGGAGTTAAACAGAACTTACTGTCTAAACTTGAACAAATTATTGAAGTTCTTCAAGTTATGCTGCCCAGTATGGTAACTACTAGCCACATGTGATCATTTAAATTGAAATTAAAATTATTAATAAATAAAAACTTCAGTTGCATTAGTCCCATTTCAAGTGCTCAACAGCCATAATGTAGACCACAGATATAAAACAAGTTCATCATTGCAGAAATTCCCAGTGGACAGTGATTTCTTAACTAGGTTAACTAAGTACTATTAGGTTAAATATCTGAAAAAATGTGTATGCCATCCTGTTGATTATCACAAGGATTAAATAAGGAGTTATATTACAACGGCTTACATTTGGTACATAGGCAATTAAGTTTAGTTTCCCATTCCTTCTGTTTGCTGAATAAAAACATTAAGTGGCTATTCTTATTCCTCATTTTTCTTTTCACATGTATTTCATGCTAATCAGGCTCTAGTGAGAACAGTGAGAACAATAAAATCTATCCAGCATATTTATTACCTCCAAACAAAAAAAGGTCACAAGTTTTGTCAAAAGAAATCAGGAAGACTGGCACTCTAGGGCATCTGCAAGTCTGTTATACTGGTGAAGTACATGTCACTGTCTTAAAGAGGGAAAGCTAATGGTACAGCACATTGAAAATTTTTGAACGAAGATTGGCAAGCTACAACTCTGGGCTAAATTTGGCCTGGACGCTAAGCTAAAAATGTTTTTTAAAAAACATATTTAAAGATATGTAGGCCGGTGCGGTGGCTGAAGCCTGTAATCCCAGCACTTTGGGAGGCCAAGACGGGCGGATCACGAGGTCAGGAGATCGAGACCATCCTGGCTAACACGGTGAAACCCCGTCTCTACTAAAAAATACAAAAAACTAGCCGGGTGAGGTGGCGGGCGCCTGTAGTCCCAGCTACTCGGGAGGCTGAGGCAGGAGAATGGCGTGAACCCGGGAGGCGGAGCTTGCAGTGAGCTGAGATCCGGCCACTGCACTCCAGCCTGGGCGACAGAGCGAGACTCCGTCTCAAAAAAAAAAAAAAAAAGATATGTAAAAACAAGAATATGTGACAAGAGATCTCATGCATCCTGCAAAGCCTAAAACATTTACTATGATGCCATTTACAAAAAGAAAAAATGTGCCAGGCTCCAATTTAGAAAACCAAATAAGATATTCAAAAAGTTATCAGAGTTTGGGGTGTTATTAAAAAACTTACAGCCTCATGAGGCTGTCATTAATCAAACAGCATTAAAATTGAGCAGAGATAATCGAGTTTTCACAAGAGGAAAGACCTTGACTTAAAACTATTTTTAACTCAAAATAATAACTCGTTAAGTCAAAATTACAACTTATTTAAAATCAATGAGAGATTGAAAACTGGCTCTCTACAAAAGATAACAGGTCCTAAAACAGAATTCTCTCACATGGAAATTTACAAACAGCAGGGCTAAAAGATGAGTATGAGGTAACTTACCCATAAGACTCACCCTCTCCAACTGTTCCTGCAATAAAAATAGAGCTGATTCTTGTTATTTCCAGCAGTTATATTCTATAAAGTAGCTGTGAATACTGATTTACAGAATACTGAACCATTCCTCCAGGGAAAAATGCAGGGTGAGCTTCCTGTGATAGCAAGTTTTTTGAAGGTTTTTTATCATGAACTGATGTTGAATTTTATCAAATGCTTTTTCAGCATCAATTGAAATGATTATACGATTTGATGCTTCATTCTGTTGATATGATGTAGCACAGTGACTGATTTGCACATGCTGAACCGTCCTTGCATCTCTGGGATAAATCCTACTTGGTCATCACGAATGGTCTTTTTAATGTGTTTTGGAATTGGTTTGCTGGTATTTTTGAAGATTTTTGCATCAATATTCATCAGGGATACTGGTCTATAGTTTTCTTTTTTGATGTGTTTTAATATCAGGGTAATATTAGCCTTGTAGAATGAGTTTGGAAGTACTCCTCTCTTCTCTATTTGTCAGAAGAGTTTCAGTAGAACTGGTATTTCTTCTTTAAATATTTGGTAAAATCTAGCAGTGAAGCCATCAAGTCCCAGGCTTTTCCTTCTGGGGAGATTTTTACTACGTCTTCCATCTCACTGTTATTTGCCTGCTCAGATTTTGGATTTCTTCATGGTTCAATGTTGGTAGGTTGCGTGTGTCTGGGAATTTATCCATTTTTTCTAGATTTTCCAATTTATTGGCATATAGTCGATCATAGTAGCCACTAATGATCCTTTGACTTTTTGCAGTATTGGCTGAATGTCTTTTTCATCTATTATTTTATTTATTTGGGTGTTCTCTCTCTTTTGTTAGTCTAGCTAAAGGTTTGTAAATTTCATCTTTTAAAACAATCAACTTTTTGTTTCATTGATCTTTTGTATTATTTTCTTCATTTCAATTTCATTTATTTCTGCTCTGATCATTATTATTTCTTTTCTTCTACTGATTTTTGTGTTTGGTTAGCTCTTAAGAATTTTTGTTTGGGGAGGTGTGAAGATGGCTGATTAGAAGCAGCCAGTGTATGCTGCTCTCAAGGAGAAGATACACAGTAGCCAGTAAACACAAGCTCTTCCACTGAATCATCCAGGAAGACATGTTGGAATTCATCAAGGGAGCCCCATAACACACAGAGAGCAGAGAAGTGCAAGACAGGACAGCTGCCCACCCAGGACTAGCAGGAAGACAAGGGGGGTTCCCCACCACAGGGAAATGGTAAGTCAGCAAAAAAAAATGGTAAGTCAGGGGCTCACACTTATGCCATGAACCTTTGCAATCCTGTACACAGGAGACCCCCATAGACCCTCTATTCCCAAGGCCTCCAGACTGACACAGGCTGCCTGGAGTTTTCTGGGTGGGCAGAGTTGCCACTCAGGCACATAAGGATGCCCAAGGGCCTTGGACTCTTGAGCACTCTTGCACCAGCTACCATAGCTCCACCAACAAGGGAGGCCAGACTCTCTCACATGCCCCCAGGATAGGGGCCATATTCATGGTGCTGAGGAATGGACGGACTGCAGGCTTTGCCTCTGCTACACCTGTGTAGGCAAAGCCCACTGGCCTGCAATCCTAACACAACCACACCAACCCCACCTAAGAATTCAGGCCAATAGCAGCTCTGCAATTCTTCTGGAATAAAGCTCCCAGAGGTAACTGACAGGCCTGACATTTTGGTCAATGCCTCAGCCCCCACCTCTACGACACTCAGGCTGAGAAGGGAGAGAAGAGCCCAAAATATTGCTGGCCTCTAGCACACGGCAGCAGCCTTACAGAGAAGTGGCCAGATTATTTTTCATGCAGGTCTCTGCCAGTGCTACTCCTCACTGGGCAGAGCTTCCCTACCAGGGTCCCCAGTACAGCCACCCTACCCCAACCTGAGCACTTGGGTTGGCAGCAGCTCTGCATTTCCCTGGGATGGAGCTCCCAGAAGTAATCAAGAGACACATCACTTTTACAAATACCACAGCAAAACAAAACAACAACAAATCCAAAGGACAGCAACATCAAACATTAAAGGAACATCAGCCCACACATGAAAAAGAACGAGTGCAAGAACTCGGGCAACTGGAAAAGCCAAAGTGTCTTCTTACCTCCAAACAACCGCACTACCTCCACAGCAATGGTACTTAACCAGACGAAAGTGGTGGAAATGACAGACAAAAGGTTTAGAATATAGATAGGAATGAAGAACATCAAGATTCAGAAGAAAGTTGAAGCAAATCCAAAGAATCTAAAGAAGTAAATAAAACAATACAAGAGTTGAAAGATAAAATTCCCATTTTAAGAACTAAAACCAATAGAAAGAGCTGAAAAAACGTACTGTAAAAATTTCATAATATAATCAGAAGTACTAACAGCAGAAAAGACCAAGCTGAGGAAAGAATCTGAGCTTGAAGATCAGTTCTTCCAATCAACTCGGTTAGACAAAAACAAAGAGAATAAAAAAAAAGGAATAAAACCTCTGGAAATGTGGAATTACGTAAAGAGACCAAACCAATAACTCACTGGCATCCCTAAAACACAGAGAGAAAGAGATAGTAACTTGGAAAACATATTTGAGAATATTGTCCATGAGAATGTCCCCAACCTCACTAGAAAGGTCAACATTCAAATTCAAGAAATGAATAGAAGCCATATGAGACAGTATATAAGATGACCATCCCCAAGACACATAGTCACCATATTCTTCAGGGTCAATGTGAAAAAATATTAAAGGCAGCTAGAGAGAAGAAGAAGGTCACCTGTAAGGAGAACTCCATCAGGGTAAGAGTGGCCTTCCGGCAGAAATGCTATAAGCCAGAAGAGATTTGGGGCCTATATGCAGCATTCTTAAATAAAACAAATTCCAAACAAGAATATCATATCCAGCCAAAATATGCTTCATAAGCTAATGAGAAATAAGATTCTTGTCAGACAAACAAATGCTAAGGAAATCTGTTAACACCAGATCTGCCTTACAAGAGGTCCTTAAAGGAGTGCTAAACATGGAAATCAAAGACTGTTAGTGGCACCATAAAAATCCCCTTAAGTACATAGACTATTGATACTATAAAGCAACCACACAATCAAATCTGCATATTAACCTGCTAACAACATGATGACAGGACCAAATCTGCACATATCAGTGTTAAATTTGAATGTAAACAGGCTAAATGCCCCATTTGAAAGGCACGCAGTGGCAAGTTAGATAAAGAAGTAAAACCCAATTGTATGCTGTCTTCAAGAAACCCATCTGACATGCAGTGACATCCATAGGGTCAAATTAAACGGATGGAGAAAAATTCATCAAGCAAACACAATATGAAAAAGGGCAAGGGGTGCTAATCTAATTTCACACAAAAAAGACTTTAAACCAACAACGATCAAAAAAGGACAAAGAAGGACATTATATAATAAGGAGTTCAATTCAAGAAGACTTAACAATCCTAAATAAATATGCACCCAATACTGGAGTACCCAGATCCATAAAGCAAGTTCTAGTTCTTAGAGACCTACAAGAAAACTTACATAAATACACAATAACAGTAGGAAACTTCAACACCCTGCTGGCAGTACTAGAAATATCATCAAGACAGAAAACTAACAAAGATACCAGGACCTGAACTTGACACATGACCAAATGGATCTAACACACTTCTATATAACAGTCCACCCAACAAAAATAGAATATACATTAATCTCATCTGCACATGGCACATACTCTAAAACTGACCACACAATCATCCCTAAAGCAGTTCTCAAAAAATACACATACAAACAAACTGAAATCATACCAATCACATTCTCAGACCACAGTGCAATGCAATAAAAAAAAAAGAAGTCAATGCCAAAATCTCTCAAAACCATATAATTACATGGACATTAAACAATCTGCTACTGAATTACTTTTAGATACACAATGAAATTAGGGCAGAAACCAAAAAATTATTTGAAACTAATGAAAACAAAGATACAACATACCAGAACCCTTGGGACACAGCTAAAGCACTATTAAGAGGAAAGTTTACAGCACTGAAAATCCACATCAAAAAGCCTGACAGATCTCAAATTAACATCACCTTACATCACAACTAGAGGAACTTGAAAAACAAGAACCAACCAACCAAAAAGGTAGAAGAAAAATAATAACCAAAATCATAGAGCAACTCAATATAACAGAGATGTGAAAAATGATACAAAAGATTAAAAAAAAAAAGTTGGTTTTTTTAAGAAATAAATACGATTGAGAGACGACTAGCCAGACTAATAATGAAAAAAAGAAGATCCAAATAAACACAATCAGAAATGACAAATGGAACATTACCACCAACTACATGGAAATACAAACAACCCCCAGAAACTATTATGAAATCCTCTATGAACACAAGCTAGAAAACCTGGAAGAAACAAATAAATTCCTAAAAATATATACCACCCAAGATTGAACCATGAAGAAATTAAAACTCAGAACAGAGAAATAATGAGTTCAGAAATTTAGTCAGTAATAAAAAGCCTACCAACCAGGAAAAAAAAAAAAAAAAAAACTTGGACCAGATAGATTCACAGCTTAGTTCTACCAGATGTGTAAAGCAGAAAAGAAGAGCTGGTACCAATCCTACTAAAGTATTCCAAAAATTGAGGAGGAGGGACTCCTCCCTAACTCATTCTATGAGGCTAGCATCATTGTATACCAAAACCCCACAGAAACACAACAAAAGAAGAAAACTTCTGGCCAATACTCTCATAAACATAGATGTAAAAATTCTAAACAAAATACTAGAAAGCCAAAACTAGGAAAACATCAAAAAGCCAACCCACCATGACCAAGCAGGCTTTAAACCTGGGATGCAAGGCTGGCTTAATAGATGCAGAATAATAAATGTAATTAATCACCTAAACAGAACTAAAAACAAGACGCTATGATCCTCTTAATAGGTGCAGAAAAGGATTTCAGTAAAATTCAACAACCTTTGTCGAATGCATAGTTTGCAAATATTTTCTCCCACTCTGTAGGTTATCTGTTTTCTCTGTTGATTATTTCTTTTTCTGTGCAGAATCTCTTTAGTTTAATTAGGTGCCATTTGCTTATTTTTGCTTTTGTTGTATTTGTTTTGGGGGTCTTAGTCATGAACTCTCTGCCTAGACTGATGTCTACAAGAGTTTTACAATGTTGTCTTCTAGAATTTTTATAGTTTCAAGCCTTATATTCAAGGCTTTGATCAATCTTGAGTTGATGTTTGTATATGGTGACAGATAGGGATCCATTTTCATTCTTCTATGTGCGGCTTACCAGTTATCCTGGCACTACTTGTTCAATAGGGTGTCCTTTCCCCACTTTATGCTTTTGTACGCTTTGTCAAGGATCAGTTGGCTATATTTGGCTTTATTGCTGGGTTCTCTACTCTGTTCCATTGGTCTATGTGCCTATTTTTACATCAGTACCATGCTGCTTTGGTAACTATAGCCTTATAGTATAGTTTGAAGTCAGGTGTACTAGTCTGTTTTCACACTGCTGATGAAGACATACCCGAGACTGGGCAATTTACAAAAGAAAGAGGTTTAATGGACTCACAGTTCCACATGGCTAGGAAGGCCTCAAAATCGTGGCAGGTTAAAGGCACATCTCATATGGCAGCAGGCAAGAGAAGAATGAGAGCCAAGCAAAAGGGGTTTCCCCTTATAAAACCATCAGATCTCATGATACTTGTTCACTACCATGAGAACAGTATGGAGGAAACCGCCCCATGATTCAATTGTCTCCCACTGCCTCCCTCCCACAACATGAACAAATTATGGGAGCTACAATGCAAGATGTGATTTGGGTAGGAACACAGCCAACCCGTATCAACAGGTAATGTGATGCCTCCAGATTTGAAAAAGACACATACACCTTTATAGCAGTACCTTCTGCAATTGCAAAAATATGAATCCAACCTAAATAACCATCATCCAAGGAGTGGATAAAGAAAATGTGTTATATATACACCAGGGAATACTACTCAGCCATGAAACAGAATGAAATAATGGCCTCTGCAGCAACTTGGATGGAGTTGGAGGCCATTATTCTAAGTGACGTAACTCAGGAATGGAAAACCAAATATTGTATGTTTTCACTTACACATGAGAGCTAAGCTTCAGGAGAGCTAATCCATGAGGATGCAAGACATAATAATAATATAATGGGCTTTGGGGACTCAAGGCGAAGGATGAGAGGGATGTGATGGAAAAAAGACTACATATTGGGTACAGTGTACACTGCTCAGGTGACGTGTACACCAAATCTCAGAAATCACTACTAAAGAACTTATCCATGTAACCAAAAACCACTTGCTCCCCGAAAACTATTGAAATAAAAATTTTAAAATACAATAAAATTCAACAACCCTTCATTTTAAAAACCCTCAACAAATTAGGCATCAAAGGAACATACTTCAAAATAATAATAGCCATCTATGACAAACCCACAGCCAACAACAAACTGAATGGGCAAAACCTGGAAGCATTCCCTTTGAGAACTATAATAAGACAAGGATGTGCATTCTTTTCATGCCTAGTCAATATAGTACTGGAAGTCCTAGCCAGGAGTTAGGCAAAAGAAAGACATAAAATCCATCCAAATATGAAAAGACAAAGTCTCTTCAAAGAAGATATGATCTTATACCTAGAAAACCCCATAGTCTCTGTCCAATAGTTTGTGGTTCTAATAAACAACTCCAGCAAAGTTTTAGGATACAAAATAAAAATTTGAAAAATCAGGAGCATTTCTATAAATTATCAACATCCAAGTTGAGAGCCAACTTAAGAATATTATACCATTCACATTAGCCATGAATAGAATAAAATACCTAGGAATACAGCTAACCACAGAGGTGAAAGATCTCTACAATGAGAACTATAAAACACTGCTGAAAGAAATCAGCGATGACACAAACAAATGGAGAAACAATCCATGCTCGTGGGTAGGAAGAATCAGTATTTTTTAAATGGCCACATTGCCCAAAGCAATTTACAGATTCAATGTTATTCCTATCAAACTACCAACAACATTTCCCACAGAAGTAGAAACAACGATTCTAAAATTAATATGGAACCAGAAACAAGCCCAAATAGCCAAAACTATCCTAAGTAAAAAGAACAAAGCTGGTGTCATCACACTTCCTGACTTCAAACTATAGTACAAGGCTATAGTAACCAACACAGCATGGTACCGGTACGAAAACAGACACATAGACCAATGTAACAGGTTAGAGGTTAGAGAACCCAGGTTAGACATTAGAGAACCCAGAAATAAAGCCACACAACTATAACCAACAGATCTTTTACAAACTCAACAAAAACAAGTAATGGGTAAAGCACTCCCTATTCAACAAGTGGTGCTGGGATAACTGGTGAGTCCTATGCAGAAGATTAAAACTAAACTTCTGCCTTCCACCATACACAAAAATCAACTCAAGATGGATTAAAGACTTAAAAGTAAAGCCTAAAAAAATAAAAACCCTGAAAGATAAGCTAGAAAATACCATTCTGGACAACGGCCCTGGCAAAGTTTTCCTGGCAAAGAAACCAAAAGCAATTGCAACAAAAGCAAACATTGACAAATGGAACTTAATTAAACTAAAGAGCATCTGCACAGCAAAAGAAACTATTAAACAGATAACTTACTGAATATGAGGAAATATTCACAAACTATGCATCTAACAAAGGTCTCATATCCAGAATCTACACAAAACTTAGACAATCGAACAAGCAGAAAACAATTTACCCCATTAAAAAATGGCGAAAAGACATGAACAGACACTTGTCAAAAGATGACGTACAAGTGGTCAACAAATATATGAAAATAAGCTCAACATCACTAATTATTAGACAAATGCAAATCAAAACCACAATGAGATACCATCTCACACCAGTAAGAATGGCCATTATTAAAAAATCAAAAAACAACAGATGCTGGTGAGGCTGCAGAGAAAAGGGAACATTATACACTGATGGTGAGAATATAAATTAGTTCAGCCACTGTAGAAAGCAATTTGGGTATTTCTCAGAGAACTTAAAACAGAACTATCATTTGACTCAACAATCCCACTACTGGGTATATATCCAAAGGAATATAAATTATTTTACCATATATACATGCACTCATGTGTTCATTGCAGCACTATTCACAATACCAAATAAATGGAATGAACCTAGGTGCCCACCAGTGGTGTACTGAATATACAAAATGAGATACATATATACCATGGAATACTATGCATCCATAAAAAAGAAGAAATCATGTCCTTTACAGCAACATGGATGCAGCTGGAAGCCATTATCCTAACTGAATTAATGCAGGAACAGAAAATCAAATACTGCATGTTCTCACTTATAAGTGGAAACTAAACAATTGGTACCCATGGACATACAGATGGGAATAATAGACACTGAGGACTAGTAGATGGGGGAGGGAGGGAGAAAATAATTGAAAAACTATTGGGCAATATGCTCACTACCTGGGTGATGGGATCAATCAAACCCCATATGTCAGCATCATTCAATATATTCTTGTAACAAACCCGCACATGTACCCCTAAACCTAGAATAAAAGTTGACATTATTAAAAAAAAAAAAAAACCAAAAAGGTGTCAACTAGAATTTAATTATGAAGCCTATTACTTTTACTAAAAACATAAGGCTGATTTCTGTAATTATTCCCTACCACCTAGCATTTTTCTAAAATAATATTTATAAAACATTTCAATAATCTGTTTTATTACTTCTAGTCTAACAACATTATGGGGATACATGATCAAATACAACTTGATTCTAAAATAAAAGAGGAGAAAAAAAGTCATTCTGCAAGAAAATATACTTTTCCCCAATAACACCTATCTTGACTAATGGTATTTTTTTTTTAATTTATAAAATATACATTGTGTGACTCAGCTATCTAGAACTTTTCAGCTTCTAGAGGAGTTCCTCAACCAGCAAAGGGGGGAAAGAAACAAGACGTTTTCAAAATCTCTTGTGGCCAAAAAGCTGTCCTGGAACATCCAGCAACCAACACAGAGGGAGAAAAATCAAGAGCTGAGTATTAGAGGTAAGGTTACTCCAGTTGGCTAGTTGTGATTATAAAAGTTAAGATTATACATACCAAAAGTCACAAAATGGGAGAAGTAACAAGGAACAGAAGAGTTAAGAAATAATAAAAAGAGAATAAAAGTAGCAGAGGCACAGTATGGCTGGCAAAGGAAAAGAACGAGCAACAAAGCTACAAATGCATGATGGAAAAGCTCTATAACCTGGTAGTGTTATGGTATCTGCGCCACACCTCATTATAATGTCTCTGAAAAGAAAAGAGATCTCTGATGACAGTGTGTCTGTTCTGTATTTAAGGAGTGCATACTGTGTGCCAGGTGCTTTACATATATCTAGTATTTTTAATCTTCACAATAATCCAATATTGTGGTCTTATTTAAGATGCTTTTGGCTAAAATTCTGGAATCTCCAACTTAAACTGGCTTCAACAATGAAAAAAACTTATTCTCCATATAACAAAGTCTAGGAGCAGGCAGACATAAGGATTGGTTAATTGACTAGCTTACTGAGAACCCAGGTTCTTCCATTTTTCTCTGTTGCCCACATCAAAGTGCCATTTATTTATTTATTTATTTTTTTACTCCACGTATTTTAGTCTGTTTTCATTAAAAAGGAGAATATATAATATTCAAACTCTGTTTGATCTATGTAGCAAAATTCCAAGTATTTTGTTTTGTTTTGTTTTAATTATACTTTAAGTTCTAGGGTACATGTGCACAACGTGCAGGTTTTTTACATATGTATACTTGTGCCATGTTGGTGTGCTGCACCCATCAACTCGTCAGCACCCATCAACTCGTCATTTACATCAGGTATAATTCCCAATGCCATCCCTCCCCCCTCCCCATAACAGGCCCCAGTGTGTGATGTTCCCCTTCCCGAGTCCAAGTGATCTCACTGTTCAATTCCCATCTATGAGTGAGAACATATGGTGTTTGGTTTTCTGTTCTAGGAATAGTTTGCTGAGAATGATGGTTTCCAGCTGCATCCATGTCCCTACAAAGGACACAAACTCATCCTTTTTTATGGCTGCATAGTATTCCATGGTGTATATGTGCCACATTTTCTTAATCCAGTCTGTCACTGATGGACATTTGGGTTGATTCCAAGTCTTTGCTATTGTGCATAGTGCCGCAACAAACATACGTGTGCATGTGTCTTTATAGCAGCATGATTTATAATCCTTTGGGTATATACCCAGTAATGGGATGGCTGGGTCATATGGTATTTCTAGTTCTAGATCCTTGAGGAATCGCCATACTGTTTTCCACAGTGGTTGAACTAGTTTACAATCCCGCCAACAGTGTAAAAGTGTTCCTATTTCTCCACATCCTTTCCAGCATCTGTTGTTTCCTGGCTTTTTAATGATTGCCATTCTAACTGGTGTGAGATGGTATCTCAAAGTGCCATTTAAAATGATGCATAGCATCTGGTGTTTTCTTGGAAACTAAATATTAAGGAACACTAAGAGAAAGGAGTGACCTGTAACACAGCTATAAAAGTCAAATACTCTGAAGACGAATGTGCTGACAGAATAACACCTGTGGTCTAATATAATAGCAATGGAAAAGGGGTAATTAACATTTGCTGAACGTCTACTATGCATCAGAAAGTATTTGGATACAAGACCACAAATATCAGCAGTGGCCTTTGGAGAACAAAAAAAAACACTTGGAAAAAGGCTGCCTTTGATTTACTGAGCATGTCACCCTGCCCACAGGGCCAAGAAGCTGTATATATTTCAATTCACAATTATGGAAGAAAAAGAAAATGATAACAGCCACTTTTTCAAGATAGCATTTTCTAAGACTATTTCCGGGCTCAATACCCATTCAGGTCCACTATCTATATAGTCACTTACATAACAAATACAACGTATTACAATTGGCAAAGTTAAAAACTAAAGAGTTACGAAGAAAGTGTTCAACTGTCTGGTTTAACATAGACAGGAGTTAGGTAGTACATTTGAGATATAATGGTCATCAAAATTAAAGCTCTAGCACTTAAAAGACCAATCTTAAGTTACCTACAACAAATAAGTGTCTAGATCAGTGTGGTTGTATTACAAAATTATAGAACATTAATGGTAAAGCATTTCAAGCACTAAGTTACTTTAATTACGATGTATGAAAGGATTATTCTGAAATTTCTGAACATATTAATCATTCAATAACTGTGGTGTAATTATTACTGGGTAACACTTGAAAGTATCAAAAATTTATCTTAAATAAAAATCTAACTAGAAAATTAAAAATAAAAACATACATCGGGAGTATATTTACACAAACATCTTTTTTAAAACTTTTTCTTTTTTTTTTTTTTGAGAAGGAGTTTTGCTCTTGTTGCCCAGGCTGGAGTGCAATGGCGCGATCTCGGCTCACTGCAACCTCCACCACCCAGGTTCAAGCGATTCTTCTGCCTGAGCCACCTAAGTAGCTGGGATTACAGGCATGTGCCACCATGCCCAGCTAATTTTGTATTTTTAGTAGAGACGGCGTTTCTCCATGTTCGTCAGGCTAGTCTCAAACTCCCAACCTCAGTTGATCAACCCGCCTCAGCCTTCCAAAGTTCTGGGATTACAGGCATGAGCCACCGTGCCCAACCACAATTAAACATCTTAAAAATCCTCCAGAAATGGCACAACAGATCAGCCAAAATTACTTTAGCCAGTTTGTTAATCAGGCTAAAGTATTTTATGAGTATTTTTTAGATACTTTAATCAATACTTTGACAAATACTGAATATTGTCAAACTCAGTAATAAGATTTTGAAAAACACCTGACAGCCTCCTTTGACACACACATATATACACATATGCTATATCTGGGGAAAAAATCAGGCTGTATCTCCCTGGTGGAAATGTGGGAGAGGAATATTGAGAGCATTCTATTTACTTGAAAAGATTGTAGCACTCCAATAAAAGATGATTTTAAGGCTGTTGTCAGTTTAGAATTCAGATGTTACAAAATTTCAAAACAGGATTAAATAAGCTATACAGAAATGCTGAACTGATCTTTCTAAAATACTGCTTGTTCTCTCAGCTCTATAACCTTTACCGCCTTCCTCTGGCCCTAGGCACATTAATCTTCCTAGGCCCCAAACATGTCAAGCACATTCCTCCCTCAGTGCCTTCACACACTACATGTGTTGTACTAGAATGTCCTCTCCTCTCCAGTACCTAACAGTACTTGGCACACAGCAGGCACTCAGAAAATAATTATTGAATGAATACACTTACCAAAACCCTGCCCTTCACTGATGGCCTGGCTCAATTCCCACTAGTTCACTCAAAGACATATCTCTGAATTCATACAGTTCATATTTTTGTGAGGCACTAATCTGGTGTTTAACAAATATAACATCACATTATTATTTATCTTTTTGAAATATATGCAGCCTATTTTTCTATTAAATATAGACTCTTGTGAGTAGTCTTACACCTCTCGTATCCAAAAGACTTTGCACGACTAAGGACCTTAAAACTAAATAATAAAATGATACACAGGTTTAAATAGGGCAGTACACACAGAGAATCTACTAAGTTATTTTATGTAATAGCATTTATGAGATGCCTATCCACCAAGCATTTGTGGAAGCAAACAACTAAAGGTCCTAAAGCGAAACTGAAATTGTAAGACTGATTCAGCAATCTTAACTTTTTGAAAATTTAATGAAAGTTATTAACTATCTTAGCTCAAAA
Organism: Piliocolobus tephrosceles; assembly: GCF_002776525.5. Taxonomy (NCBI): domain Eukaryota; kingdom Metazoa; phylum Chordata; class Mammalia; order Primates; family Cercopithecidae; genus Piliocolobus; species Piliocolobus tephrosceles. The sequence goes on from NC_045445.1 coordinate 68,853,539, forward strand.
TGTACTTACTCTGAAATTTTTGCATATGCTTGCAGGCCAACACACTCTGAGGCATTTGAGGACCTAATCAATCCAGCTCTAACACAAATGAAATTTATCACAAGTACATTTTATCCTGATATGCAGATACAAAATTCCCTCAGGAGTGCTCTAAGAATCAAATACAATTCTGGTGAACTCTGAAAAATCATTTTATTATTTTTAATTTCTTATATCTACTATTTTAATACTTTTTGGAGTACAAGTGGTTTTTGTGTACATGGATGAATTGTATAGAGGTAAACTATCAGATTTTAGTGCACCCATAAGCCAAATAGTATACATTTTAACCCAATATGTACTCTTTTATCTCTCGTCCTCCTTCCACTCTGCCCCTTCTGAGTCTCCAAATTCCATCACACTACTCTGTATGTCTTTGCATACCTATAGCTTAAATCCCACTTCTAAGTGAGAACAGAGGGTATTTGGTTTTCCATTCCTGAGTTACTTCATTTAGAAGAATGGCTGCCAGTCTCATCCAAGTTGCTACAAAAGACATTATTTCACTGTTATTTATGGATGAGTAGTATTCCGTGGTGTATACACAACATTTTATTGTATTTATCTACTTATTTATTTTTAATTCAATAGCTTTTGGGGTACAAGTGGTTTTTGGTCACATGGATGAATTATGTAGCAGAGATTTTTGTGCACCTGTCACCTGAGCAGTGAATATTATACCTAATGTGTAGTTTTTTTTTTTAATCCCTGACCCACCTCCCAGTATACCCATTCTGACTCTCTAAAGTCCATTATGTCACTCTGTATGCCTTTGTGTACTCACAGCTTAGCTCCTACTTACACGTGAGAACATACGGTTTTTGGTTTTCCATTCCTGTGTTACTTCACTTAAAATAATGACTGCCAGCTCCATCCAAGACGCCACAAAAAATATTATTTCATTCCTTTTAATGGCTGAATAGTGTTCCATGCTGTGTATATACCACGTTTTCTTGATCTACTTGTTGGCTGACAGGCATTTAGGTTGATTCCATGTTTTTGCAATTGTGAATTGTGCTGCTATAAACATGCATGTCCGTGTCTTTTCCATATCATGACTTCTTCTCCTTTGGGTAGACACCCAGCAGTGGGACTGCTGGATCGAGTGGTAGATATACTTTTAGTTACTTAAGGAATCCCCATACTGTTTTCCATAGTGGTTGTACTAATTTACACTCCAGCAGTGTAAAAGTGTTCCCTTTTCACCACATCCACATGAACAGCTACTGCTTTTTGGCTTTTTAATTATGGCCATTTTTGCAGGAGTTAAGTAGTATCTCATTGTGGTTTTAATTTGTATTTCCCTGATGATTAGTGATGTTGAGAATTTTGTAATATGTTTGATGGCTGTTTGTACATCTTTTGAGAAATGTCTATTTATGTTCTTTGTCCACTTTTTGATGGGATTATTTGTTTTTCTTGGTGATTTGAGTTCCTTATAGATTCTGTTTGATAAAACTACACAACAAATTTCAATTATAATTGCTTGAGACTTTTCACGTTCACTGTGACGAGAAACAGGTTATTAGTCCACTGGCATGAAGGAGGTGAGAATTAAACTGAAATCTGAAGATCAGAAGAAATATTGCACTACACTAGGTACTGGGAAAAAAAGAATTCTTCTAAAACAGAGTAACAGCAGAAGCTAGCAATTATTGAACATTTGAAATAGCCCTAGCATAGTGTTGTGCACTTTACCTATTACCAATTTAGTATTTTCCAGTATAAAAACCCTGGGAAACAAGTACAATTCTTATTTTAATTATTCAGATAAGAAAATACACTTAGATCATTTATGTGATCTGCTCAAAGTTATGCAGCTTCTATGTGATAGGGGAGGGAAATTCTCATGTGAGTCTAGTTAAAATGGCTTATATCCAAAAGACAGGCAGTAACAAATGATGATAAGGATGTGGGGAAAAGGGAACCCTTGTATATTGTTTCTGGGAATGTAAGTTAGTACAACTACTATGGAGAACACTTTGGAGGTTCCTCAAAAAACTAAAAATTGAGCTACCATATAATCAAGCAATCCCACTGCTGGATATATACCCAACAGAAAGGAAATCAGTATAGCCAACAGATATCTCCACTCTGTGTTTGTTGCAGCACTGTTCACAATAGCTAAGATTTGGAAACAACCTAAGTGTCCATCAACAGGTGATGAATAAATAAAATGTGGTACCTATACACAATGAAGTACTATTCAGCCACAAAACAGTATGAGATCCAGTAATTTTCAACAACAAGGATGAAACTGGAGGTCATTATGTTAAGTGAAATAAGCCAGGCACAGAAAGACAAAGATCCATGTTCTTACTTACTTGTGAGATCTAAAAATCAAAACAATTGAATTCATGGACATAGGGAGTAGAAGGATGATTACCAGAGGTTGGGAAGGATGGTGATAGGCGTAAGGGGAGAGGTGGGAATGGTTAGTTATTACCAAAAATAAAAATAAAAAAAAAAAAATCAGACCTACTATTTGGTAGCACAACAGTGTGACTAAAGTCAATAATAACTTAATTGTTCATTTATAAAGAACTTAAAGAGTGCAATTGGACTGCTTGTAACTCAAAAGATAAATGCTTGAGAGAATGGATACCCATTCTCCATAATGTACTTATTTCACATTGCATGCCTACATCAAATATCTCATGTATCCCATAAATATATGCATGTACTATGTACCTAGAAAACTTTTAAAAAACATGAAAATAAAAAAGACACTTGATTACAGAAGAGTATCATAGTGAGGCAGAATGTGTAGAATTTGCACAGCCATTATTGGCTTTCAAAATGGAAGAAGTCATCATGAGATAAGGAATGCTGATGGTCTCTAGCAACTACAAAAGGCAAAGAAATAGATTCTCCCCTAAAACTCCCAGAAGGAACACATGCCTGCCAACACCTTGAGTTTTAGACTTATGACCCCAGAACTGTGAGGAAACAAATCTGTGTTGTTTTTGGCCACTGAGACTGTGGTAATCTGTTACAGCAGCTATAAAAAATTAATAGAAGTGTCAATCCACCAAGAATCATTTTTTTAAACAACTAAACGTAATTACCATAGGACTCAGCAATCATATTTGTGGGCATTTATACCAGTAAAATAAAATTTATATCCACAAAAAATCCTATACACAATTGTTTGTAGCAGCTTTATTTGCAACAGCCCAAACTGGAAACGTTCAGCTGGTTCTTGAATGGCAGTATGAAAAGCTTAATGAAACTTCTCCCTCAGGGAGACTTCTATCAAACTAGCAAAAATTAGCAAATTCTCTGAATATTGATCAAATCACTCACAACAAATTGAGATGCATTTATTCAACAAAATCTATAGAATTTGGTAAGAAGAGTGAGAGGCAATGGCATTCATGGTGACTTAAACCCTAACATACCAATAACTGAATTACATGTAAATTGTTTAAATATACTAATTCAGGCAGATGTTGGCAGAGGGGATGAAAAATAGTGACCCAAACTATTTATTTAACAAAGCATTAGTACCCAGAATATATATCAGATATCTGAGACTTCATGCTATACAGGAAAGAGACATCACAGAGTTAGTCCAGGAAAGTAACTAAACAAGTAAGTGAACAAACATGCAACACCAATAACAAGCCTGAGGTGGGGTTGTGAAGTGTTATCAGAAACCAGAGTTGCTCCAATATATTATCTAAAACGTCCATGATATAGTTTGGATATTTGTCCCTGCCCAAATCACATGTTGAATATTAATCCCCAATAATAGAAGTGGGGGCTGGTGGTGGCAGGTGTTTGGGTCATGGTGGCAGATCCCTCATGGCTTGGTGCTGTCTTCACAACAGTGAGTTCGTGAAATCTTGTTGTTTAAAAGTCTGTGGTACCTTCCCTTCTCCCTTCCACTTCTTCCACTTCTCTTGCTTCTGCCATGTGAGATGCTTGCTCCAGCTTCACCTTCCACCGTAATTAGAAGCTTTGAGAATCTTCACAGAAGCAGATACTACCACGTTTCCTGCAAATCTGTGAGTGAATTAAACCTCTTTTCTTTATAAATTACCCAGTGTCAGGTATTTCCTTATAGCAATTCCAGAATGCCTACCACAGAAAATTGGTATCAGGAGTGGGGCATTGCTATAAAGATACCTGAAAATTTGAAAGTGACTCTGCAACTGGGTAATGGACAGAGGTTGGAAAAGTGTGGAGGGCTCAGAATATATGAAGATGAGGGAAAGTCTGGAACTTCTTAGAGACTGTTTAAATGGTTTTGACCAAAATGCTGACAGTGATATGGACAACGAACTCTAGGCTGCTGAGGTCTGAGATGAAAATGAGGATATTTTGGGAATTGGAGCGAAGGTCAACCTTGCTATGCCTTAGCAAAGAACTTGGCTATATTGTGTCTATGCCCTAGGATCTGTGGAGGTTTGAATTTGAGAGTGATGACCTAGCATATCTGACAGAAAAAAAAAAATTATAAGTAGCAAAGCGTTCAAGAAGTGATGTGGCTGCTTATAACAGCCTACACTGAGATGCAAGAACAAATAAATGACTTAAAGTTAGAAATTATATTTAAACAGAAAGTAGAGCATAAAAGTTTGAAATATTTGCAGCCTGGCCACGTGGCAGACAAAAAAAAAAAGCTCTTTCAAACAGGCTGCTGAGCAACCACCTGCTAGAGATAGTTGCATAACTAAAAGGGAGTCAAGGGCTAATATCCAAGACACTGGGGAAAAGGCCTTGAAGGTATTTCAGACACCTTTGTGGCAGCCCCTCCCATCACAGGCCCAGGGGCCTAGGAGTATAGAACAGTTTTGTAGGCCAGGCCCAGGGGCCCACAGTCCTGCACAGCCTCAGAACACTGTTTCCCATATCTCAGCCACTCTCGCTCCAGCTATGGCCCAAACTGGCCCTGGTAGAGTTCAGGCTACCACTCCGGAGAATGCAAGACATAAGCCTTGGTAGCTTCTTTGTAGTGTTCAGCCTGTAGGGGTACAGAATCCAAGAGTGATGAATACTTGGCAGCCTCTTCCCTGATTTGTGGATATATGAGAAAGCCTTGGGACTGAGGCAGGAGCCTACTGCAGAGGTGGAGCCCTCGCAGAGAACCTGTACTCCGGCAGTGTCAAGTGTTGGAGCCCCCACAGAGGGTCCCCAATAGAGCACTGCTTAGTGGAGCTATGAGAAAGGGGATACCAACCTCCATACCCCAGAATGGTAGATTCACCAGCTGCTTGCACCCTGCACCTAGAAAAGCTACAATCATTTAAATCCAATCCATAAAAGCAGCCCTGGGGGATGAATCCCGCAAAGACACAGGGGCAGAGCTGTCCAAGGCCTTGGAAGCCCACCCTTTGCAGCAGTGTGTCTTGGATATGGAACACAGAGTCAAAGGAGATTATTTTGGAGCTTTTGGAGCTTTAAGATTTAATGACTGCCCTGCTGGGTGTTGAATGTACATGGGGCCTGTAGCCCATTTCTTTTAGTGGATTTCTCCCTTTTGGAATGTGAATGTTTACCTAATGCCTATACCCAACAAATAAAAAACCTGTTTTTTATTTGACAGGCTCATAGGTAGAAGGGACTTCCTTGTCTCAGATGAGACTTTGGACTTTGCAATTTTGAGTTAACACTGGAAGGAGTTAAGACTTTCGGGGAGTGTTGGGAAGGTACGATTGTATTTTGCAATGTGGGAAGGACATGAGATTTAGGAGGGGCCAGAGGTGGAATGATATAATTTGGGTATTTGTCCCTGCCCAAATCTCATGTTGAATTATAATCCCCAGTGCTGAAGGTGAGACCTAGTGGGAGGTGTTTGCATTATGGGGGCAGACCCCTCACGGCTTGGTGTTGTCTTCATGACAGTGAATGAGCTGTTGTGAGACTTGCTCATTTAAAACTGTGTGGAACCTCCCCTCCCCACATACTCTCTATCTCTCTCTCTTGCCCTTGCTCTTGTCATGGGAGATGCCTGCTCCCCGTTTTGTAGTCTGCCATGATTGGAGGCTTCGTGAGGCCTCCCCAGAAGCAGATGCCACCAAGCTTCATGTAAAGCCTAAACAATTGTGAGCTAATTAAACCTCCTTTGCTTATAAATTACCCCGTCTCAGGTATTTCTTTAGTGCTCACGATTCAGCTGGCTAGAAGGCTAGATACATGGCAAGAGAGGAAGCAAGAGAGAGAGTGGAGGTACTAGGCTCTTTGTAACCACCAGCTCTTGCAGGAAATAATGGAGTGCGAACTCACTCATTATAGTAAGGACTGCACCAAACCTGTCACCCTGTGACCCAAACATCTAGGCATTTAGGCAATGCACAAATGGCCTAAAACAGTCCAGTTTACAACAATGGCCTGTACCCATACCCATTCAGAGCTCTGTTCTGAAAGAGCTATTCCAAAGAGCTCTCCAGCAGAGTGGCAACTCCCATCTTTCCCAATTCCCTGAGCTAAAAGAGATATTCCAGGTGAATTTGGCAGATGGTGAAAACTAGGAAATATGCTGCTTTCTCAACCAAAGCTTCTGTCCCATAGGAAGGATTCAGAAAGGACGGCTGCTGGTGAAAAGTCCAGTCCCCTAGTCCCTCATAGCTCTGTGTGACTGAAGAGCTGGTCTAGGAGTCAAAACAGCCCTGTGGAATCTTGCATATCTCCCAACTTTATGGTGCAAAAGTGGTATCCCAGTTAGATTTGGCAGGGGTTCTTCCCAGGGGAAAACTGGATCAAGCGTGAAAACTGGCAACACCCTAACTTTGCCAAGCAACTAGACTTTATCTGGATCAAACTGCGGGGCAATTTATGCTCCGTATGGTAATGAAAAACAACAGAACAGCAATCAGTGGAGACTAAAAGTTTGGTATGATATAAATAGAAGCCAAGAGCCATTATTAGGGAGATCAGAAAAAGAGACAAAGAGAATTCCACAAATACCAGTCATCGCTAGTGGTCCAGAATACTAGGCACATACCCAAGGCTGCATACTCCGAGGAATGCCTGAAGAGGAAAATAATGATTATCTAGTCTTTGGCTGAATATGAGGCAACCTCAAGCTCCTTGGACTGTGAAAGCACTCTCCAAGCCACAAACAGAATCAACAGTAAAGGGGAAACACCTTGCTGGTTTAAAATGCTTAATCACAACCTCTGGCTAACCACAGATCACTAAGCATGCTGACACAGAGGCAATCCCTAGAAATCTAGGCCTAAATATAAAAACAGAAAAGAAGTATCTAGGCAGGGATATCTGAGACTTCATACCATGTTACAAATAGACATCACAGAGTAAGTCCAAGAAAGTCACTAAACAAGTGAACGAACGACAACAACAAGAAGCCTGGGGTGGGATGAAGGGTGTTGTTGGAAACCAGAGTTGCTACAATATATTATCTAAAATGTCCCATTTACAACACAAAAATATAAAACATGCAAATAAACAGGAAGTTTTGACCCAATAGAAACTGTCTTAGAGAAAATCCAGATGGATGCAGTGATATTCTCTTTCTTCTTCTATTTTTGTCTTGAAAGCTATTTTGTCTGGTGGAGTTACTCTAGACTCCACTCTATTCCCTTAATCTGTGTGTATGTATTTATGTCAGTGCCAAGCTTTTTTATTACTATAGCGTTGGAATAGATTTTCAAATCATGCAGTGTGATACCTCTGGCTTTCTTCTTTTTGCCAATATTGTTCTGGCTGTTCGGAGTCTCTTCTGGTTGCATATGGATTTTAGGATTGTTTTTCTGTTTCCGGGAAAAGTGTCATTGAAATTTTGATAGGGATTGCACTGAATATGTAGACTGTTTTGGGTAGCATGGACATTTTAATAATATGAATTCTCTCAATTCATAACCAGGGGATAGCTTTCAATTTGCTTCTGTCTTCTATTTCATCAGTGTTTTAAAGTTTTCAGCGTACAGATCTTTCACTTACTTGGCTAAATTTATTTCTATGTATTTTTTATAGTAGCTAATTTAAATGAAATAATTTTCTTGATTTATTTTTTGGATAGTTCACTGTTACTGTATAGAAACACTGATTTTGTATGCTGATTTTGTATTCTGCAACTTTAGTAAATTCATTTATTACTTTTAAAAGATTTTTCTGTAGTCTTTAGGGTTTTCTGTATACAAGGATCATGTTGTTTCAAACAGAGTCTTAGTCTTTTTGTGTTGTTATGAAGGAATATCTGAGACTGGGTAATTTGTAAAGAAAAAAGGTTTATTTGGCTCATGATTCAGCTGGCTAGAAGGCTAGATACATAGCAAGAGAGGAAGCAAGAGAAAGAGTGGAGGTGCCAGGCTCTTTGTAACCACCAGCTCTTGCAGGAAATAATGGAGCGCGAATTCACTTATTATAGTAAGGACTGCACCAAACCATTCATGGCGGATCTGGCCCTGTGACCCAAACATTTACCATGAGGACCCACCTCCAACACTGGGAAGCAAATTTCAGTATGAGGTTTGGGGGAAAAAACACTGAGATTATAGCATAAGGACAAATTAACTTCTTCCTTCTCAATTGAGATACCTTTTATTTCTTTCTCTTGCCTAATTGCTCTGGGTAGGACTTCCAGTACTATGTTAAATAGAAATGGCAAGAGTGGGCATCCTTGTCTTGTGCTTGGTCTTAGAGGAAAAGCTTTCAGCTTTTCACCATTGAGTATGATGTTAAATGTAGGATTCTCATATATGGCCTTTACCATGTTTAGGTGCATTCATTGTATAACCAATTTCTTGAAGTTCCTATCATGAAAGGATGTTGAATTTTGTCAAATGCCTGTTCTGCATCTATTGACATGATCATATGGCTTTTGTCCTTCCTTTTGTTAATGCCATATGTCACATTTATTGATCTGGATATTTTGAACCATCCTTCCATCCCTTGGATAAATCCCACTGATCAGGGTAAATGATTATTTTAATGTGCTGTTGAGTTCAGTTTGCTAGTATTTTGTTGAAGACTTTTGCATCTAAGTTCATCAGGAATACTGACCTGTAATTTTCTTTTCTTGTTGTGTCCTTGTCTGGCTTTTGTATCACGGTAATGCTGGCCTTGTAAAATGCATTTGAAAGTAATGCCTGTTGTTCAGTTTTTGAAGAGTTTGAGGACTGGTATTATTCCTTCTTTAAATGTTTGGTAGAATTCAGCAGTGAAGCCATCATGTCCCCAGCTTTTCTTGGATAGACTTTTTACTAGTGACTCAATCTCCTTATTCATTAGCACTCTGTTCGGATTTTCTATTTCTTTGTAATTCAGTCTTGGTAAGTTGTATGTGTCTAGCAATTTGTCAATTTTTTTCTAGGTTATCCAGTTTGTTGGCATATAATTGTTCACAGTAGTCTCATGATTTTTAGTATTTCTGTGGTATCATTTGTAATATCTCCTCTTTCATTTCTGATTTGTCTTCTCTCTTTTTTAGAACTGAGTCTAGCTAAAGGTTTATCAATGTTACCTTTTCACAAAAACCAACTCTTAGTTTCACTGATCTTTTATATTGTTTTTCTGGTTTCTATTTCATTTATTTGTGTTCTGATCTTTATTATTTCCTTCTTTTTTGTTTGTTTTGTTTTGTTTTTTCCTAGCTTCTTGAGGTATAACATTAGGTTTTATACTTGGGACCTGGAGCCTGAATCCACAGGAAGTGGCCTGGCACCGAGAGAGGCTTGGCACCTGGGACCACTGGGATGGGCCTGGAACCTGGGTCTGGGTTGTCTTAGTACCTCAGTCTATAGGGTCTGTCCCATTATTGGGGTGAGAATGGACCCTGGGTCTGCTGGAGCAGGCCTGAACTCTGGATTCTCTAGAGCCTGGGGCCAGCATGGAGCTCGGTTCTGTAGGGGCTGGTATGAAGCCTAGGATTATGGCACTGGCCGGGTACCTGGAGCCACTAGAAATGGCCAGGATCCTAGGGCTGTGGAGACAGGTCTGGAGCTTGTATCTGCTGGTGCTGGCTGGAGGCTGAGTCTGCAAGGACTGGCCTTGGTTCTGGGGCCAGCCTGGGTCCTGGGTATACATGGGTGGTCCTGGAGCCTGAGTCCATGGAGACCATTCCACTAGCAGTGTCTACTGGGACAGGCATGTACTCTAGGTCTGCTGGGGCATGGGGCCACAGGGACTGGCCTAACACTGGGCAGGCCTAGAGCCTGTGTCTCTGAGTTCCTGCCTAGTGTCAGAGGCTAAGGGTGCTAATCCAGCACAGGAGTGGACCTCAAGTCTATGGCCATGAGAACTGGCCCATTCCTGGGGACGATCCTGATGCTAGTATCACTAGGGGTGGCCTTGCCCTGGGGTGGCTCTGGAGCCTAAAACTGCAAGGACCTGTCTGAGACTGGGGATAGTCTAGAGCCTGGAGCTGCTGGTGTTGGCCTAGCACTAGGGAGGCCCGGAGCCTGGGGCTAGAGGGTTCTGCCTGATACCAGGGTGGGCTTTCAGACTGTATCTGCAGGTATTAACTTGAACCTGGGGTAAAGGGGCTAGCCTGGTACTGAGCAGACGTGGAACCTGTATCCACACATGCCAGCCTGATGACTAAGGCTGCAAGAGCCAGCCTGGTGCTGGGGATAGCCGAGAGCTTAGGACCACTGAGGTCAGCTGAACATTGAGGACAGTTCAGAACCTGAGGATCCTGAGGTTGTCCTGACAGTAAAGAAGCCTGGAGACCAAGTCTGCTGCATAGGTCTGGAACCTGAGGCTGTGGGATGCAGCCTGGTTGCTGGAACAGGTGGGCTTGGAGGCTTAGTCCATAGATACTGACCTGGAGTCTAGAGCTGTGGAGGCCTACCCTGCATTGTGTTTTACTAAGACAAGCCTATTGCTGGTGTCCAAGGCAAAGTCTGGTGTCCATTGTCCCCTTTTCTCTCCACGCTACACTGCCTGGTGTTGGGGGAGGGGTGACATGGGCAATGTAAAACTGACCATCTCTCCTGCCCTCATAAATGCATCTTTTCATAACTCTGTGCTACACCCGGGAGCTGTAATTTCTCACTTGGTTTCCTTAGCTCCTATAAAGGTCATTTTATATATGGAGGCATCTTCAAATTGATGTTTCTGCAAGGGAAAGAGTGCTGGAGCATCCTATTCTGCCATTTTGCTGATGCTTGTCACTGAGTCAGGGTTTTGACCAATCATATCATCATCACCAATCTTGCTGACACTGCCTCTGTTCAGCACCCACCCACAGGTCCTGAATCAGGGCTTTCACATGTCCTTACTGAGGCTGCACTCCCGCTACTCTGTGCCCTAGCCCCTGGGTCTTGAGCCAGGGCTTTGATTAACCATCCCTGGGGTTATGCTGCCACTGCTCTAGACTCTACACTCTGGGGCTTAAGTCACAGATATCACTGCTGTTTGCTCCACTCCCTGGGGCCTGAGTTGTGGCTACAACCAGCCATCCCTTGGGCCACACTACCCACTGTTGCATCACAGACCCACAACCCAGGCCTCTTCTTGGTTCTGTCATTGCTGGATCTGTGTTACTGTTATATCCCTTCCCCATGAGGTCAAGTCATTGGGGAATGTCCTAGAGACCCACCGTAAACTCTGTAGATGACATGCACAAGACCATGTCTTAATCACTGGCACCACTATCCCAGCAAGTATGTCTGTGCTCCAGTTCACAGATGCCACAGAAGTTCTGTGCACACCTATCCACAGATCCTCAGATCTGTTGCTACTCCAAATACCTGTGCCCTAAGTACTGGCACCACCATCACTGTCTTAGCCTCTTTGGACTTCTATAACAAAATGCCTTAAGCTGGATTATTTATAAATTATAGAAATGTATTGCTTACAGTTCTGGAGGCTGGAAAGTCACATATCAAGGCAACAGAAGATATAGTCTCTAATGAGGGCTTGATCTGTGCTTCAAAGATGGTAACTTCTTCCAGCATCCTTACATGGCAGAAGGAGTAAGTCTATTCCCTTCAATCTCTGTTATGGGGGCATTAGTCCCATTTGTGAGGGTAGAGCCCTCATAACTTAATATCTTTCAGATAGGGCCTACTTATTAAAACTGTCACATACAGTATTAGTTTCCAACATATAAATTTGAAGGGAACACCCACATTCAAACCATAGCAGCCACTGATCATGCACCCGCCCCAATCCCAGCATCACCACAGCTGCAGTTGTGTGAATGCCAGCATGCCACAACCAGTGCCAAGAGGAATAACCTTGGCTAGAATATCCCCCCATGAGAGAAAAGGAGTGCAAGAGGAACCCAGCAGCCACCACTACCAAGGACCATAAGAGCCCTAGCCACTATAGCCACTACAGACTGCACACATATAAACATAAGGCTGCCAGAAAAAGGAAAACATCAAGGAAATATGATACCACTAAAGAAACATAGTAACTATGCAGTAAGTGATCTCAAAGAAACGGAGATCTATGTTACCCAAAAAAGAATTAAAAATAATTATTTTAAGGAAGATAAGTGAGATACAAGAGAACACATACAGCTCAATGAACTCAGGAAAGTAATAAACAAAATAAGATCAACAAAGAAACAGAAATTATCAAAAAGAACCAACAAAAATTTTAGAACTGAAGAATATAATGAATGAAATACAAATGTAAAAGAGAGCTTCAAATAGGAGACATGATCAAATAGAAGAAAGAATCTGCAAACTTGAAGGCAGACCTTATGAAATGATCCACTGAGAAGATTTTTTAAAAAAATGAAAAATAGTGAAGAAAACCCAAAGAACTTACAGGACACTATCAACTGAATCACTGATCACATTTGGATGTTTGTCCCCTCCAAATCTCATGTTGAAATATCATCTCAAATCTGAAGTTGGGGTCTGGTGGGAGGTTACTGGATCAGGGGAGCAGTCCCTCATAAATAACTTGGTGCTATCCTCATAATAGTGAGTGGGTTTTTGCAAAATCTGGTTGTTTAAAATTTTGTGGCACCTCCCCACTTGCTTTCTTGCTCCCACTCTCACCATATGACATGCTGGTTCCTCATTGCCTTCTGGCATGATAGTTAGCTTCCTGAGGCCCTCACCAGAAACATGTCAGCACCATGCTTCCTGTACAGCCTGAAGTACTATAAGCCAAAAATAAAACCTCTTTTCACAAAGTAGTTAGCCTCAGGTATTCCTTTATAGCAATGCAAAAATGGTCTAATACAACATAGATGCTAAAGTCCTCAACAAAATACTAGCAAACTAAATTCAACAGCACATTAAAAGACTCATTCATGGATGGGAGGAAAATAGCAAACAGGAAGCAGGGCTAACATGCATCTCCCACTTGAACAGACAGAACAGTGTGTGGAGACTCATACCATGAACTTTTGTTCCAAGAACCACTGCAGGAACATACCAGGAAAACCAAAAGAATTCACAGATCCTTTGATGGTAGCAGAGCGCTGCTGCAAATTCCATGAGATGGGTGAGTTTCCAAAGTGAGAGAGGGTGAAAACCTGCCTCCAAACACACATTCCACTGGGGAATCTAAAAATTCAGATCATGGGAGAAGGATTTAACCCTGCCTAGAGCTGGAACAGATTTCAGGAGCCGTATGAAATATAAAGGTAAAAGCAGCAGTGGGGAAGGACCTTGTAGGCACTCAGAGTCTCCAGCTCAAGCCCAGGGAAGCCATCCCTAACTGCTAAGATCTCACAGGGGCCTTCAGGGAAGACAGCCAGCAGAATTAGGAAGGGGTCAAAGGGTGAAAGAAGTTTCCAACTGAATTTTGTAATAATTTTGACTGGGCACAAACATTCTTGAGCAGAATATAGGGGGTGAATGGGAACTGCTGCAAATATGAGCATAGGAACCATCAACATTGTGAGCACAAGGAGAGAGGAGGGCCTGAAAGCTGTGCTTGCATTCTTAGCAAGGAAACTTATGGCCCGGGGCAGGTCTGAGCTCTGCGCACAGGCTGCCTGGATCTAAACTGTTAGCAGGGCACTGCAGAATCAAGATCGGCCTCGCCAAATGCATGGGAGCTGAGTGAGTCCTTTCACTAATGGCTATACCCTAAATCCCTGGAGAACTATACTGCACAGCAGAGGCAGCCATAATCCCCTCGAACATAACCCCATTGGCTTGAGAACCATCCCCCTCAACCTCCACGGAAGCCTTTGCAAGCCCCATGCAAGAAGAGACTAAGCTCAGATCCACCTAATACCCTGCCCCCACGTGGTGGTATTTTCCAACCTGCCTGGTAACCAAATACAAAAGACATGAACTCTTGGGAGCTTTATGGCCCTGCCCATTACCTGAGAAAACAGAATACTTCCTCTGTCAACTGAGGGCAAACTTATATCCCACTACTGCTACCACAGCTGGTGTAATCTTGAATGTGTTACCTCCTGACTGGAGGGCAATTACCTCATGCCATTACAGCAACTCATGACAGAATAACCCTGCTCCTAAGAAGGGGGAGAGCACCACGTCAGGCAATCACCCCATGGGATAAAAGAATCTGAACAGCAGGACTTGAGTTCTAGATCTTTCTGCTAGTGGGCAGTTTCTCACAACAGAGACAAAATTGTAATGCTGGGTACAGTAGGGAAAGTCTACACCTATACCCCAACAGGCAGGCAGCTTCTGTGATCATAAAAGGTCTTGGAGAAGGGAACCTTGTTCCTCGCCAGCACTCCACTGAAGACACAGTGGGCTTCCCCCACAGGAATGCAGCCTAGAAGAATGTATGGACAGCCTTGCTGGAACAATCCAGGGTAAGTGTATCCCCATAACAGGAGCATACTCCAGGTTCAGGCCAGCAGAGAGGCAGAGTCACAATTCCTCCCTACCTGGAAGATCAACATTCCTATACATGAAAAGATGTGTCTGTATAACCCAAGTAGCTGAAACACAAAGACAGGAGTGAAGCTATGAGGTGAATAACTTTCCTGCTGACCTGGCAGGGGGGCTGAGGTAGCTCTCACTCTTCACCCTGATAAAACCTCAGATTTCACTGAGAGCTCCCCCAGCAACCCTCAAGGTTGGGACCTTGGCCCACAGTTGGGCATTATTAGGTTGGTACAAAAGTAATTGAGGTTTTTGCCATTGATGGGAAAAACTTCAATTACCTTTGCACCAACCCTATCTTAGCCACAACTGGTGACTATCCAGGGATACTTTTCCTACTGGACTGAAGACTGAATCATCAATTTAGTAAATAAAACAATGGAAAAAATTAAGTAAATAAACAAATTATATGCCATGAGAGAAGGAGATAACCTTCAAAAGATCCCTGCCATTCCAACTCCATAGGAGACAGTGAACTCACCCACACACCACAAATATAACTACTACAACCAGCATCAGGGAAAGCCAGCACACAAAGGCTCTTTTTATAACTAAATATCTCATACACAGTCTTCATCCCTACAAGCAAAAAGAAGGTCAGGAGTTTGAGACCAGCCTGGCCAACATGGCGAAACCCCATCTCTAATAAAAATACAAAATTAGCTGTGCTTGGTGACGCATACCTATAACCCCAGCTACTCAGGAGGCTGAGGCAGGAGAATCACTTAAATCCAGGAGGCAGAGGTGGCAGTAAGCACAGACCATGCCATTGCACTCCAGCCTGGGCCACGAGAGTGAAACTCCATCTCATAAATAAATAAATATTAAAGTCTGATACTTAAGAAGGAAAAGAAGAAATTTAAAATAAAAAAGAAGTCCAATCAAAAAAAGATTCAAGAACAATTTTAAGAAAGAGTCTACATAAATGAGAAGAAACCAGAAAAGTAACTCTGGTAATGACAATACAGGGTTCTATAACACCCCCAAATAATCACACCAGCTCCCCAGCAGTGGATCCAAACCAAAAAGAAATCTCTGAATTGCCAGATAAAGAATTTAGAAGGCTGAGTATGAAACTACTCAAGGAGACACCACAGAAAGGTGAAAAAGATCTTAGAAAACTTTTTTAAAAAAATACAGGATATGAATGAAACATTTTCCATAGAAATAGGTATCATAAAGAAAAACCAATCACAACTTCTGGAAATAAAAGACACGCTTAGTGAAAAACAAAATGCAGTGGAAATTTTCAAAAATAGACTAGAACCAGTAGAAGAAAGAATTTCAGAGCTCGAAGACAAGGTTTTCAAATTAACCCAATCAGAAAAAGACAAGGATAAAATAATCTAAAAAAATGAACAAAGCTTCCAGTAAACTGAGGATTATGTTAAATGGCCAAATCTAAGAATAACTGGTCTTCCTGAGGAAGAAGAGAAATCCAAAAGTTAGGAAAACTCATTTGAAGGAATAATTGAGAAAAAAATTTCCTGGTCTTGCTAGAGATCTAGACATCCAACTATAAGAAGCTCAAAGAACTTCTGGGAAATTCATCACAAAAAAGATAATCACCTAGACACACAGTCATCAGGTTATCTAAACTCAAGGCGAAGGAAAAAATCTTAAGAGCCGTGAGACAAAAGCATCAGGTAAACTATAAAGAAAAGCCATAAAAAAGAACAAGCTCATTTCTTTTGCAGGGACATAGATGGAACTGGAAGCCATTATTCTTAGCAAACTAATACAGGAACAGAAAAGGAAATACCATATATTCTCACTTATAAGCGTGAGGTTAACGACGGGAACACATGGGCACATAGAGGGAAACAACAGAAACTGGGGCCTATTGAGAGTGGAGGAGGGGAGGAGGGAGAGGATCAGGAAGACTAATGGGTACTAGGTTTAACACCTGGGTGATGAAATCATCAGTACAGCAAACCCACATGATACATGTTTACCTATGTAACAAACCTGCCCTTGTACACCTGAACTTAAAAAGTTAAAAAAAGAAGAAAAAAAGAAATGTATCAGGACTTGTTTTATGGCCCAACAAATGGTCTGTATTGGTGAAAGTTCTTTAGAAAAATGTGTATTTTGCCATTAATGGCCCTGATATTCTATACATGTCAATTAGGTCAAATTGTTGATGATGTTGTTGTAGTTTTCCATATTTTTTCTGATTTTTTTTTCTGTATATGTTCTATAAATTACTGAGAAAATGATGTTAAAATAGTCTTTTTAACTTTTTGTATGTCTGAAAAGTAGCTTAATAAAATTCAATAAATTAAAAAAAAAAAAAAAAAAAAAAAAAAAAAAAAAAAAA
>NC_045445.1:68870741-68902139 GCF_002776525.5 Piliocolobus tephrosceles
AAAAAAAAAAAAAAAAAAAAAAAAAAAAAAAAAAAAAAAAAGAAAAACGTATCAGACTAGCAGCAAATTTCCTAGCAGAAACTTTACAGCCAGAAGGAATTGGGGTCCTATCTTTAACCTCCTTAAATAAAATAATTGTCAGCCAGTAATTTTGTTTCCAGGAAACCTAAACTTCATAAATAAAAGAGAGATAAAGTTATTTTCAGACAAAAAAAAAAAAAAAAAAAGCTGAGAATTCGCCACTATCAAGCCAGCACTACAAGAACTGCTAAAAGCAGTTCTAAATCTTGAAAGAAAACCTCGAAATACACCCAAAATACAATCAACTAAAAGCATTAATCTCACAAGACCTATAAAACAATAACACAATTTTAAAAAAGGTATTCAGGCAACAACCAGCATGATAAATAGAACAGTACCTCATATCTCAATACTAACACTGATAGTAAATGGCCTAAATGCTCCACTTAAAAGATAAAGAATGGCAGAATGAATAAAAATCCACCAACCAAGTAATTGCTGAGACTCACTTAACACATAAGGACTCACATATACTTAAGGTAAAGTGGTGGAAAAAGATAGTCCATGCAAACGGACACCAAAAGTGAGCAGGAGTAGCTACTTTAAAATAACAACAGTTTAAAAAGACAAAGAGGGATATTATATAGTGATAAGAGGACTACTCCAACAGGAAAATATCACAGTCCTAAACACATATGTACCTAACACAGGAGCTCCATGATTCATAAAACAATTACTACTAGAAGAATGAGACAGACAGCAACACAATAATAGTAGGGGACTTCAATACCCCACTGACAGCACTAGACAGGTCATCAAGACAGAAAGTCAACAAAGAACCAGAGGATTTAAACTACATCCTAGAACAAATGGACTTAGATATGTATAGAACTTACTACCCCAAAACTGCAGAATATGCACTCTTTTCATCAGGACATTGAACATTCTCCAAGACAGACCACATGATAGGCCAAAAAACACTTCTGAATAAATTTAAGAAAATCAAAATCATATTAAGCATCCTTTCAGACCACTGTAGAATAAAACTGAAATCAACTCCAAAGGGAACCCTCAAAACTATACAAATACATGTAAATTAAATAATCTCCTATTGAATGATCTTTGGGCCAACAATGAAATCAAGATGGAAATTTAAAAAGTCTTTGACCTGAATAATAGTAACACAACTTATCAAAACCTCTAGGATACAGCAAAAATAGTGCTAAGAGGAAAGTTCATGGCATTAAATGCCTACATCAAGAAGTGTGAAAGAGCCCACATATTGACAATCAAATATCACACCTCTAGGAACTGGAGAAACAAGGTCAAACTAAACCTAAAGCTAGAAGAAAAGAAATAACAAAATCAGAGCAGGACTAAATAAAATTGAAACAAAAAAAATACAAGAGATAAATAAAACAAAGATCTGTTTATTTGAAAAGATTAAGAAAACTGATTGACCATTAGAGAGATTAAATGAAAGAAAAGAAGAGAGAATATCCAAATCAGCTCAAGTAGAAATGAAAAGAGAGATATTACAACTGACACCACAGAAATGCAAAAGATCATTGAAGGCTACTATGAATACCTTTGTGCACACAAACTAGAAAACCTAGAAGAGATGGATACATTCCTGGAACTATACAACCCTCCTAGATTAAATAAGGAAGAAGTAGAAACTGAACAGACCAATAGTGAAATCGAAACAGTAATTTACAAATTGCCAACAAAAACAGATTCCAGGACCAGATGGATTCACAGCTAAACTGTATCAGACACTCAAAGAGGAATTGGTACCAATCCTACTGAAACTATTACACACACACACACACACACACACACACACACACAAAAAGAAGGAAAGAGGGAGTCCTCCCTAGATCACTCTATGAAGCCAGTATCATCCAAATACCAAAACCAGGAAAGGATATAACAAAAAAAAAAGAAAACTACAGACCAATATCCCTGATGAACACAGATGCAAAAATCCTCAACAAAATACTAGCTAACTGAATCCCAACAGCATATCAAAAAGATAATACATTACAAGCAAGTGGGTTTCATACCAGGGATGCAGGGACGGTTTAACATACACAAGTCAGTAAATGTGATATATCACATAAACGGAATTAAAACTAAAAATCATAAGATCATCTCAATAGAAGCAGAAAAAGCATTTAAAAAAAATCCTGGCTCCCTTAGTGACAAAAACCTTCTGCAAAATTGGCATAGAAGGGACAGACCTCAAGGTAATAAAAGCCATTTATGACAAGCCCACAGCCAATATCATACTAAATGGGGAAAAATTGAAAGCATTCCCAATGAGAACTGAAACAAGACAAGGATAATCACTTTCACCACTTCTATTCAACATGATATTGGAAGTCTTAGCCAAAGAAATCAGACAAAAGAAAGAAATAAAGGACAATCAAATCGGAAAAGAGGAAGTCAAACCAGTGCTGTTCACCAATGATATGACAGTATACCTAGAAAATTCTAAGAACTCATCCAAAAACCTCCTAGATCTAACAAATAATTCAGTAAAGTCTCAGGACACAAAATCAATGTACACAAATCAGTAGGACTGCTATACACCAACAATGACCAAGCTGAGAATCAAATCAATAATTCAACCCCTTTTACGACAGCTACAAAACAGAAACAAAAAATTAAAAAAAAACCTCAGGAGGTGGAAGATCTCTACAAGAAAACTATAAAACACTGCTGAAAGAAATTATAGATGACACAAACAAATAGAAACATGTCCCATGCTCATGGATGGGTACAATCAATATTGTCAAAATGACCATACTGCCAAAAGTGATCTACGGATTCAATACAATTCACATCAAAATATCATCATCGTTCTCCACAGAACTAGAAGAAAACAATCCTTAAATTCATATGGAACCAAAAAAGAGCCCACGTAGCTAAAGTAATACTAAGCAAGAAGAACAAATCTGAAGGCATCATATTACCCAACTTCAAACTATACTGCAAACTAGGCTACAGTTACCAAAACATAGTATTGGTATAAAAGTAGGCACGTAGACCAATGGAACACAGTAGAGAACCAAGAAATAAAGCCAAACACTTACAGCCAATTGATCTTAGATAAAGCAAATAAAAACAGAATGGGAAAAGCACACACACCCTGTTCAACAAATCACGTTGGAATAACTGGCAAGCCACATGTAGAAGAATGAAACTGAATCCTCATCTCTCACCTCATACAAAAATCAACTCAAGATGGATCAAAGACTTAAATCTAAGACCTGAAACCATGAAAATTCCAGAAGATAACATCAGAAAAACTCTTCTAGACATTGGCTTAGGCAAAGAGTAGTTCATGACCAAGAACACAAAAGCAAATGCAATAAAAACAAAAATAGATGGGACCTAATTAAACTAAAAGGCTTCTACACAGCAAACAAAATAGCAGAGAAAACAGACAACCGACAGAGTGGGAGAAAATACTCACAAACTATGCATCTGACAAAGGACTAATATCCAGTATCTACAAGAAACTCAAACAAATCAGCAAGAAAAAGAACAAATAATTGCATCAGAAAGTAGGCAAAGACCATGAAGAGACAATTCTCACAATATGCAAATGTCCAACAAACATGAAAAAATGCTTAACATCACTAATTATCAGAGCAATGGAAATTAAAACCACAATGCGATACCATCTCACTCCTGCAAGAATGGCCATAATTAAAAATCAAAAAATAACAGATGTTGGTGTGGATGTGGTGAAAAGGGAACACTTTTACACTGCTGGTGGGAATGAAAGCTAGTACAACCACTATGGAAAACAGTATGGAGATTCCTTAAAGAACTGAAAGTAGAACTACTATTCGATCCAGCAATCCCACTACTGGCTATTTACCCACAGAAAAAAAGTCATTATATAAAAAATTCACTTGCACATGCATGTTTACAGCAGCACAATTTGCAATTGTGAAAATATGTAACCAACCTAAATGCCCATCAACCAATGAGTGGATCAAGAAAATGTGGTATATATACAACATGGAATACTATTCAGACATAAAAAGGAACAAAATAATAGTATTTGCAGCAAACCAGATGAAGTTGGAGAACATTATCCCAAGTGAAGTAACTCAGGTACTGAAAACCAACTATCATATGTTTTTACTAATAAGTGGGGGCTAAGCTATGAGAATTCAAAGGCATAAAAATAAGACAATGCACATTGGAGACTTGGGAACACTGGGAGGGGTAAGGGACAAAATACTGCACATTGGAGACAGTGTAAACTGCTCAGGTGACAGGTGCACCAAAATCTCAGAAATCACTACTAAAGAACTCATCCATTTAACCTAAAACCACCTGTTCCTGAAAAACTATTAAAATGTTTTAAAATGGGCAAAATATCTCAACAGATACTTCATCAAAGATACACAGATGGCAAATAAGCATATGAAAAGATGCTTAACATCATGTCACTGGAGAATTACAAATTAAAACAACAATAAGATACCACTACATACCTACTAGCAGGGTGAAAATCCGAAACGCTGATGATGGTAAATGCTGGGGAGAACATGGAGCAACAGGAAGTCTCATTCATTGCTAGTAGGAATGCAAAATGGTACAACCACTTAGAAGGGTAGCTTGACAGCACTATTCACAATAGCAAAGATACGGAATCAACCCAAATGTTCACCAATAACAGATTGGATTAAAAAAAATTGGTACGTATACACCATGGAATACTATGCATCCGTAAAAAGGAATGAGATCATGTCTTTTGCACGAACATGGATGGAGCTGTAGGCTATTATCCTTAGCAAGTAAACGCAGGAACAGAAAACCAAATACTACATGTTCTCACTTATAAGTGGGAGCTAAATGATGAGAACTTACAAACACAAAGAAACCACAGACACTGGGGTCTCTTTGAGGGTAGTGGGTGGGAGCAAGGAGGGGAGCAGAAAAGATAACTATTGGGTAATGAGCTTAATAGCTGGGTGATGAAATAATCTGCACAATAAATGCCCATGATACGAGTTTACCTGTGTAACGAACCTTCACATGGACACCTGAACCTAAAATAGAAGTTGAACAAAGAAGTCAATAAATAAATAAAAGGCTCATTCACCATGACCAGTAAGATTTATCCCAGAGATGCAAGGACAGTTCAACATATCCAAATCAATAAACATGATACATCACATTAATAGAATGAAAGACAAAAACAACACGATCATTTTAACGAATGCAGAAAAAGCATTTGACAAACTTCAACATCCTTTTGTGATAAAAACTCTCAACAAATTAATTATACAAGGTATGTACCGCAACATAATAAAAGCCATATATGATAAGGCCACAACTAATATACCCAATGGCGAAAAGTTAAAAGCATTTCCTCTAAGATCAGGAACAAGACTCTTGTCACTTCTATTTAACATAGCACTGGAAGTTCTAGCAAATCAATTAGGCAAGAGAAAGAAATGAAAGGCATACAAATTGGAAAAGAAGAAGTAAAATTGTCTCTTTTCCCAGATTACAAGATATTATACATAGAAGATCTTAAATATGCCACCAAAAAGTTGTTAGAACTAATAAATAAACTCAGGGAACTGCAGCACACAAAGTCAACATACAAAAAAGCAGTTATATTTCTATACACTATTGAAGATGATCTACCCAAAAAAGAAAGAAAGAAACAATGCCATTTAAAACAACATCAGAAAGAATAAAACACTTAAGAATAAACTTAACCCAAGAGGTGAAAGAGCTGTATATTGAAAACTGTCAAACCATAATGAACAAAAATGAAGATACAAATGGCAAGATATCCTATGTTCATGAATTGGAAGAATGAATGTTGTTAAAATATCCATACTACCCAAAGCAATCCACAGATTCAATTCTAATGGCATTTTTCACAGACACAGAAAAAATAAACAATTGCAAAATTTGTATGGAATCACAAAAGACTCTGAATAGCCAAAGTAGGTGTACAACCAAAGCAAATGAAATCAGCAATTGCAAAGATATCTGCACTCCCATGTTCATTGCAGGATTATTCACAACAGCCAAAACATGAAAACAACCTAAGTGTCTAACCTAAGTGTCTGCCAACAGATCAATGGATGAAGAAATTGTGGTGTATACATACACACACACACACAACGGGTTATTATTCAACCATAAAAAAAGAAAGAAATCCTGTCATTTGCAACAACATGGATAACCCTCAAGGGTATCATGCTAAGTAAAGTAAGTCAGACAAAGAAAGACAAACACTGTATGATTTTATCTGTACGTGGAATCTTAAGAAGTTGAACTTACTGAACTAGAGAATAGAATGGCGGTTACCAGGGGCAAAGGAGAAGGAAAGGGGAGAGGTTGGGAGGTTGGCCAAAGGGCACAAACTTTCAATGATAAGATAGGTAAGTTCAAGGGATACAATACACAGCATGGTGAAGTGATACATATAGACTAATTTGATTCTGGTAATCATTCCACAAAATATATGTATATCAAATCATCACACTGTACACCTTAAAATCAAACAATTTTATTTGTCAGTTATACCTCAATAAAGCTGGGGAAAAAAAGAAAAAAAATACATAAACCCAGAGGGTCTTATAGCTACCTATTCCCTCGGTACATCTTGAATTTACCATTCCCTAGAACTTCTTAATAGCTAAAATCATAAATTCAGCAAGTTTTTTTCTGAGTACAACCTCCTATCATTACAGTTTCGATTTCCTTACTGATCTACTTCAGTTCTTACAGGTAAAGTTACCTACCTTAGAAGACGTTTAGTGAGAATTAAATGAAATAATGTGTATCAACAGCTTAGCACAGTGCCTGATACACAGTAAGTCCTCAATAAATCATAGAAAAATTTTGATTTTAAGTATTCTATTACAAACAAATTATCTGCCAATACCCAAATTGTCCTCACACTCACTCTCAACCTCTGGCATTAAATTAAACTTGGCTTTTACTTGACACTACTATTATACATTCCTCCCAATCCACTTAATTGAAGGCCAGACCCCCAGCAATTCCCCCTGATTCCAGAAGACCTGAGAGATCAGCATAGTCCTTGCTTCTCAAGCACCATGATCTCCACAAATCTTAGCCATTTCTAACGCAATTACCCTACCTTGCCATTATTAGAAATTGTTTCACCTTCGAGATCCTAAATGCTTGAAATTTCCCTCATTAAAATAGAATGCTCTTTCAACTCTCCTACTCTTTTTGAACTAGATCTTCTTTCTCACTATGGCCATAAATCTTCTAGTAACCTAGTCCACCACTTCAGTCTTCTTTGTTTGTCTCCTTATCCAGAGTAGATGACTATTATTTGGATAAATTCCCTAGATCTTCTAACATTCTCACCTTGACAACACTCAGCACTGGAGCAACCCACTGTCTCCTCTTCCCCTATGCTGTGAGCACTGCTGCAGAAAGTCACTACTAGAGCCAACATTAGCCGGGCCCTCACTTCTCAGCAATTATTAATATTTTATTCAATGTCTACTGATACTTTACTGAATTCCTACAACACCTTGTCCAAGCCTATCCTATTCTTAAACTCCTAAAGGCACATTTTACTCTCTCAGCAGATGACCTTACACCCAGAAGATACAGACCTCCAATGTGAGCTCCCTCCTTGACCTCCTTCGTTCTTCAAAATCACTTTGTATCTTCACCTTCTATATTGACCAACTCTGGCCTTTGAAGCAAAGTGTGTCTCCTCTTTGCCAAGGTTAATCCCTCCACTTGTTCTCTTGATTTTACCACTTTCTTACAAAGTATGGTTAAGAGTCCAGGTTCAGGACTTAAACCATGTGATTTCAGATCCAGCTCTACCACTTTACTCCTGTATGACCTTGGAGTTACTCAACCTTTTTAAGCTTCTGTTTCCCTACCTGCAAAAAGTGATTAATAACAGTTCCTACTCATAGGGCCAATGTGAAACATAAATGAGAGAATCCACATAAAGTGCTTCGCAAAATTCCTAGCACGTAGTCAATATTCAATAACATAATAGCTATAAATACTATTACCTTTCCCTCTAGATACCTCCTGGTACACTTTCCCTTGTCTCCAAAGTAGCTCAAGTCTTCTGTCTCCTGTTTAGTTTTTAGTTTTTTTGTTTTTGTTTTTGTTTTTGTTTTAAATTAAAAGACACCTTTTCTGGAATTTGCTACCCTCATTCCAAGATTTCGTTCCTTTCTTTCACCACCAAA
The DNA here is from genome assembly GCF_002776525.5 of Piliocolobus tephrosceles. NCBI lineage: Eukaryota > Metazoa > Chordata > Mammalia > Primates > Cercopithecidae > Piliocolobus > Piliocolobus tephrosceles. The sequence goes on from NC_045445.1 coordinate 68,879,006, forward strand.
GAGTAATCTGTAACTCCTTTCCAGAGGAAGCATGGAGTAGTGGAAAGACTTTGGAGATAAATATACTGTTTGAACCTAGTTCTTCCACTTAGTGGTTGTGTGGCCTGGAGCAAGCAGTTTTTCTAACCCTCCGTTTTTTCATCTGTAAAATGGATACATTACCCATTTCTTAGGGTCATCAAGAGGATTAAACTAAAATAATATATGTAAATCATCTGGCCAAAGTAGGTGCTAAATGAATGCCAGTCCTCCATCCCTTATTCTTTTCTTAACCCCTTACAATTTTGGTTGTTCCTCTACCACTCTATCTCTTTAGCTCACTTCAGCTCTTATTAGCATGGTTTTAAATAATCTGACTCCTCTAAACCTTAATTTTCATCTGTAAAATGGTAATAATACCCACCACATAAAGCTGTCTTGAGAATTAGTGAATTAACACATATAACGTGTTTTAGCATAGTGCCTGGCCTGGAGTAAGCACTTAATAAATGATAACTGCAGCAACTTATTAATGGTGAAATCAAAGGACTGTTCAACTCTCTTCTCTAAGTTTCAATAACAACACACTATTCTGGTTTGCTTTTTGCCACTGACCATTCCTTCTGTCTGTGCACCTTCTCCATGAAGCCTTTCTTTACTCTCTTCAAACCAAGTGTGAGCTCTCTCTCTTTTTGAGCCTCAGAGCACTTTGTACTTCTCTTGAGGTAAGAAACTCCCCTTACTCTTAATCACAGTCATTTGTGTTATAAGTGATATATCTCCACCACTTAATCTCTTTTGTCCTCATTGCCTGGCACTTTATTCATGTAGAACATGTTGACTACCTAATATACATCAGATTTGTGCCAGGTACTACGGATACAAAATATAATTACTGTCTTCAAGGAACTTAAAGTTTAGGTAGTTAGAACAGACAAGTAAGTATTCTGTACGTGCAGTGTAATAAATGCTTGGTTAAGAGTGTGCCCAGAGTCCTCTGGGAGCACAAACAAGAGTTATTTAAAATAGACTGGCGAGGATCGGACGCGGTGGCTCACGCCTGTAATCCCAGTACTTTGAGAGGCCCAGGCGGGTGTATCATGAGGTCGGGAGTTCGAGACCTGCTTGACCAACATGGTGAAACCCCGTCTTTACTAAAAAACAAAAAAATTAGCCAGGTATGGTGGCACGCGCCTGTAGTCCCAGCTACTCAGGAGGCTGAGGCAGGGAATCACTTGAACCCGGGGGGAGCGGGGGGCGGGGAGGTTGCAGTGAGCCGAGATCGCGCCACACAGAGCAAGACTCCGTCTCAAAAATAGAAAATAAAATAAAATAGACTGGGGAGATCAAGGACACTGTTAGACAAGGCATTTTTGTGTTTTGCCTATGGGGAGGCTGTACACAAATATCTGTGGAATTAAAGAATGAACTATAAATGCAACTAGATAAGCATGGGAAAAGGCACTTTAGGCCCAGAGAAAGAGCACATAAAAAAGCAAGGAGGGGTCAAGCAAGTAGCTCAGTATCGACAGGAGGAGGGTTCCTGAGTGACAAAAGATAAGGCTGGAAAGTCTAGGTAAAATCAGGTGTTCTAGACATAAGAGCATGACCTGACCCCAGAGGGGAGATGATGACATGCCCATCCAGTTTTTTAAATGGGGGGTGGTGGGGGGTGGGGAGGCAAAAATCAAATTTGCATTTTGGTAGATGTACGCTGGCAACACAGAAAACGGATTACATGAGAGCCAGGCTTGAGGCAGCAAGTTCAGGTAGGAGGTTGTTGAAAGAACTCAGATGAAGTATGAGAACCAGAACTGCAGATGCTGCCGACTTAAACTTCAGCGAAACTGAATTATTCATATTGTATCTCCTGCAAGCCTAACAGAATATTTTACACTTAAAACCCGCTACGTAAATACCTGTAGACTACCATTATTAAACACTACTTAGGGAACTGCAGTAAGCAGCCAGCTGAGTCACTCACTGTACACGGATTCCCAAGTAAAGGCAGCTTTTCCAAGCGTAAAACTCGAAAGAAACAGGTTATTCGAGCACACAGAGCAACAACACTACTTGTAAACCAGCGCACTCCTGAGAGACTATGGGACCTCTCTATCCTGGTCAGTTTCACCCCAAATGTTTCAACAAAGTCCTCCCATAGGGTCATGAGGCCTTGCCCTGTGCGCCGGGACAAATGCCCAGGATTTTTTTTTTTTCTCTTTATTGCAGCTCAAGACAGAAACGTCTACTGTGGCTCGTCGCCTGGCCAGCCATTTTCACCCAGCCGTTTCCCAGTTTTGTACTGTGCCACTGTGTAAATCGACAACCGCCGGGGATTGAGGAAGCAGTGTCCCAGGCTGATAAAGCCCTAATGGGGAAAGGCAGGTGTCTTGACGCTTCAAACAATAAAGATTGTAATTATGTCAAAACCCACCTCCACCCCGCCCCTTGCTCCGGGGCTCCTTCAGAAGTTAGTAGGATCCCTTTTACAGTTACCGGGATGCTATCGGCAACCACAGAAATTAAGCAAGTTCGTTTTCGCTTACCCTGATGGCCGCCATGTCTGCGACCCTTTTCGCCAAGGTTTTCAGACGGAGAGCGGAGAGGGACAAATCAGTTCGACTAGGCTCCCCTTCCGACAGCCCCGCCCCGTTACGCCCGTTGCCTGCCAGTTACCGCCTTTTCTCCGCCCTCCTCCAGCGGCCTTGGCAACTGCTGCAGTTTTGGTCTGCTGTCTTCCGGAGAAACTGTTCACCCTTGTGGTTGCCCCTCCCGGTCCCAGATAAAGCCTTTCAGAATATTATCCATAGTCTAGGTGGGAGTTATTTTCCTGGGTGCAGAACTTTTAATTATTTTGTTTCAGGCATATGTGATATGTCTACATAAGGACTTAATACCCAAGTGTAGCTGCTTTAATAATTAATTATATAGTCAGAAAAAGAAGTTGTTACCTCTGAGAAACATGGGTAAATTCATTCATTCTAAAACTATGTCACGGAGAGCTTACTCTATATGCCAGGCAGTTGTTCGGGGCACAGACAAAACATAGTGGCTTCCTCATAGTTATGATTTCAGGAGTAAAAGAGACAAATGCTATGAAGGAAAATAAAACAGTGTGGGAATGAGGTGGGAGTTTACTGGTTTATATAAATGAGAGAAAGACTCTCTGATAAGCTCATTTGATAAAAGTCCTGGAGGAATTTAGAGAAGAGGGTTGCATACGGAAGGAACAGCAATGAAAAAGGCCAGTGAGGCTGGAGCAGTAATTTCAGAGGTAGTGAAGTAATGCAGCGTAAGGGCTTTCGTGCTGCCAAAATAAATTTGGATTTTATGCTGAATAAGATGGGAAATCATTGGAGGATTGTGAGCAAAGGTGTGATGTGATCTAATTTACATTTTTAAAGGATGATTTTGGTGCTATCAGGAGAATATACTAAGGGTATATTGCCATATTCACAACAGGAGCAAAGTCTTCCGTAGGCCTCCATGAAGGATTCTGAGGAAAGAGGATGCTCATAATATGCCCATTAACAGTCCCAATATTAATTCATATATTCATTCATTCAGTCAACAAATATTTATTAAGTACAAACTATATACTAGGCATTAGTTGATACCTATCACATTTCATACCGAAAACAGATCTTTTTTTAACAGAACTATCCTGTAAATGACAAAATTATTTTAAGAAATAATGATGAAATGAAACTAATAATACTGGCTGCGAAAGAAACATTGAATGACTATTTTCTTTTACTGAACTTAATATAAACATATGCATACATATATATGCCAATATAAAAATAAAATGCAAAATAAATAGTACAGAACCACAAAGGAAAAAAAAAAATGGATCAAGGTGTTTTAATTGCTTTAATGTATTTTTCAAAGGAAAAAAACTTTTATCTACATGGTGGTCTACCACAGGAATGAATAATAATATTACAGTTTCTGGTTTTGAGCCTTAACCTCTGTATATTTGTCAATAACTTCATCCAAATTTAACATTTCTGCATATTAAATAAATAGTATACCTAGATTTGTCAAGCTAACTTTGTTCGTAACTGATGGATGCACACGTTTTATTGATTTTAATATGTCAGGTTTATTTCACAATAATCAACAGGCAAATAGGAAAAGTCTTAAAATTGTGAATAAGCTTAGAATAAATTTATAACAATTTTATTTCCCAAAAATTTCAGGAATCTCAATAACACTCATGTTTTGTTGTTGTAGTTGTTGCTTCTTTTCCAACTTTAACTTTTATTTTGGGTTTGGGTACATGTGCAGATTTCTTATACAGGAAAATTGCATGTCAAGTGGGTTTGACATACAGATTATTTCCTCAGCCAGGTAATAAGCGTAGCACTTGATAGGTAGTTTTTCAATTCCTTCCACCTTCCACCGTCAAGTAGGCACCAGTGTCTATTGTTTCCATCTTCGTGTCTATGCATACTCATCATTTAGTTCCCACTTATAAGTCAGAACCTGCAGTATTTGGTTTTCTGTTCCTGCATTAGTTCCCTGAGGATGATGGCCTCCAGCTCCACCCATGGTGCTGCCAAGGATATGATCTCATTCTTTTTTATGTTTTTTATGGCATTTTCTTTAGCCAGTCTACTGTTGATGGTCATTTAGGTTGAGTCAATGTCTTTGCTAGTGAGAATAGTGCTGTGATGAACAGACCCATGCGTGTGTCTTTATAGTAGAATGACTTATATTACTTTGGGTACATACCCAATAATGGACTCCCTATTCAATAAATGGTGCTGGAAAAGCTGGCAAGCCATAGGCAGAAGACTGAAACTGGACCCCTTCCTTAACCATAATAAAAGATTAACTCAAGATGGATTAAAGACTTAAATGTAAAACCCAAAACTATAAAAACCCTTTAAGACAACCTAGGCAATGCCATTCTGGACATAGGAACTAGCAAAGATTTCATGATGAAGATACCGAAACCATTACAACAAAAGCAAAAACTGACAAATGGGATCTAATAAAACTGAAGAACTTCTGCACAGCAAAAGAAACTATCAATAAACAGCCTACAGAATGGGAGAAAATAATATCTAGCTTCTGCAAGGAACTTAAACAAATTTACAAGAAAATCAAATAACCCCATTAAAAAGTGGGCAAAGGACATGAACAGACACTTCTCAAAAGAAGATATACATGCAGCCAGCAAGTATATGAAAAACAGCTCAATATCAGTGATCATTAGAGAAATGTAAATCAAAACCACAATGAGATACCATCTCACACAAGTCAGAATAGCTATTATTAAAAAGTCAAAAAATAACAGATGCTGGTGAGGTTGCAGAGAGAAGGGTACACTAATACACTGTTGCTGGGGGTGTAAATTAGTTCAACAATTATGGAAAGCAGTGTGGCAATTCCTTAAAGAGCTGGAAACAGAAATACCATTCAACTCAGCAATCCCATTACTGAGTAAAAACACAAAAGAATATAAATTGTTCTATCATGAAGACATATGCACACGTATGTTTATTGCAGCACTATTCCCAATAACAAAGACATGGAATCAACTTAAATGTACGATCACTATGGACTGGGTAAAGAAAATATGGTACATATATGCCATGAAATACTACACAGCCAAAAAAGAATGATATCATGTCCTTTGAAGCAACAAGGATGGAACTGGAGGCCTTTATTCTTAAACTAATGCAGGAACAGAAAACCAAATATCACATGCTCTCACTTATAAGTGGGAGCTAAATGATGAGAGCATGTGAACACAAAGAGGGGAACAACAGACATTGAGGCTCAATTGAGGGTAGAGAGTGGGAGGAGGGAGAAGTTCAGAAAAATAACTATTTGGTGCTAGGCTTAGTACCTGGGTGATGAAATAATCTGTACAACAAACCCGTATAACACAACTTTACCTATATAACAAATCTGCACATGTACCTCAGAACCTAATTTTTTTTAAAAAAAGTAAGTAAATAAATAAATAAAAACAATATTTGCTTTTTCAATCCCAAAAATAGAAAAAAATTCATAATTCCCTTACACTCATCTTTTCCTATATGAACAATCAAGAATAAATCAGTGGAATGCATTCAATGCTTTTATAACCTTATCCACAAATATGCAAGCTTATGATTGGCATGTTTTTTTCAACTAAATGCTTTGACTTTACGTAAGAATGATCTATAGGACACGGAACTATTGCGTATGAGAATAAAAAGAAGTATGATTCTCAGAATATGTATATGTGATGTCACAATTAGTGGCAGAAATATTTAAAAAGTCAGAAAAAATAAATATTGGGCTTGAGGTAATGAACAACACAGACACAATCCCTGGTCCCAGGGAACTTAAGTATATTTTGACTAAGACAGTAAATAAATTAAGAGTATTTTAAATGCTGATAAGTACTATAGAGAGTGACTATAGTATTTAGTCTCTGGTTTGGGGTGAAAGTTACTTTAGATTGGGAATACCTCTTGAAGGAGCAGATGTTTCAGCAGAGTCTTGAGTAAAAAGTGGGTCTACTCATGTTAATATCTGAGCACTCCAAGCAGAAGGAACAACTAATGCAAAGACTGTTAGGTGAGAATAAACTTACTGGAGCACCGTGAGCAAGGCAGAAAGTGATAGAAGAGTCTGGCAGGAACCAGATCTATATAAAGAATTTGGATTTTCTTTTAGGTTATTTATTCTTAAATATTCTTTGATTTATTATTGTAAGTTTACCAATTGTCCACTAATTGCTTTGGGCACAAAAGGCAGTTTTGTATAATGGAGAGTATTAGCATCAAAATAAGATCTTGCCCTCTAAAGGCAGAAGCTTGAAGGAGTTGAGCTAGACCAGATGTTCCAAAAGTTAGTGTACTTGGGAATCACTTGGATAATTTGATAAAATGAGAATTCCTGGATCTCACCCTTGGTTATTGGTATTTATTAGTTCTGATATAGGGGCATGTCTGAAGAGTACCCCAAATGTTTCTAATATGGACATTACTTGGGCCACATATTGAGAAACAAATCAAGTCCACTTATATGGACTACATAACTTACAATGGTGTGTTATTTCTAGCTCTGACATCCTAGGATCATGTAAGGGCTCTTATTTAATGGTATTTGGTGATCCTGGGCAACAACAGTATTCTTGTAGACACATGAAATCCTCCTCTCCAGTGACTTTTATTTTCATTTTACCTCAGCCATCCACAACAATGGCCATAGTTTTGACTCTGTTATCGCTGAGAAAACTACATTACCTCTGAAATTTTAAATTCAAACATTATTTTTTCGGACTTCGACTATTTTCCCTTGAGCTCTTTGACCCACACATTTTATTGGCTTCCTCGAGCTCTCTAGACCTTAATGTCTGTATTAGCTATCTTTGGCTACACAACACTTTACCACAAATTTAGCAATAGAAAAAAAAAAAAGAAAGAAAGAAAAAAAAACATGTATTGTCTCACAGTTTCTGTGGGTCAAGAGTTCTGAAGTGGTTTAGCTGGATGATTTTACTCATCTCTCATGAGGTTGTAGTCAAGATATCAGCCAGAGCTGCAGTTATCAGAAGGCTTGATTGGGGTTTAAGGATCCACTTCCAAAATGACTCATTCGCTTTGGTGGTTGTTGACAGGAGCCTTCAGATATGCCATGTGAATCACTCCATAAGTTTGTGTGAGTGTCCTCATAGAACTCATAGAGCTATTAGGCTCTAGCTTTAAATGGAGGAATACCAAAGACTTTAAATACATATTTTAAAGCCACCATCACATCTCCTTTTTCACTATGTTAGTCCCTTCTGGCCTCATTTTATTTTCTCACCAGCCTAGACCTTGTGGTACATCTCTCCAACCGCTTTTTTGCCAATAAACTCATCTACCCAGTCTCACTGGAAAAGTTTCATTTTACTCTTCGAAAAAACCCCACATTCAGTATAAATATACCTGACTTTAGGCAGCTAAATCTCTTCTTCTCTATCGTGGCTATGTTATTTTATTATTTTTTATTTGTATAAATTTAGGGGGTACAAGTACAGTTTTATACATGGATATATTGTGTAGTGGTGAAGTCTGCACTTTCGGTGTAAGTATTACCCAAATAGTAGATGTTGTATCCATTAAGTATTTTCTCATCCCTCACACCCCTCCCACCTCCCACACCTCTGAGTCTCCGATGTTTATTATCCCACACTCTACGTCCATGTATACACATTATTTAGCTCCTATTTATAAGTGAGATCGTGTGATATTTGACTTTCTGTTTCTAAGTTATTTCATTTAAGATAATGGCCTCCAGTTCCATCCATGTTACTGCAAAAGACATGATTTTGTTCTTTTTTATGGCTGATTAGTATCTTAGTATCTGCCCACCTCAGCCTCCCAAAGTGCTGGGACTATAAGCATGAGCCACTGCACTTGGCCTAATTTTTTTTATCTTTTGAAATAATCAACTTTTTAATAGATTATTTGTATTTTTTATAAACAGCTTTTATTTTATATTTATTTTTTATTATACTTTATTTTCTGAAGTACATGTGCAGAAAGTACAGGTTTGTTACATAGGTATACATGTGCCATGGTGGTTTGCTGCACCCATCAACCTATCATCAACATTAGGTATTTCTCCTAATGCTATCCCTCCCCTAGCCCTCCAACCCCCAACAGGCCCCAGTGTGTGATGTTCCCCTCCCTGTGTCCACGTGTTCTCATTGCTCAACTCCCACTTATGAGCGAGAACCTACAGTGTTTGGTTTTCCGTTCTTGTGTTAGTTTGCTGAGAATGATGGTTTCCAGCTTCATCCATGTCCCTGCAAAGGACAATAACTCATCCTTTTTTATGACTGCATGGTATTCCATGGTGTCTATGTGCCACATTTTCTTTATCCAGTCTATCATTGATGGACATTTGGGTTGGTTCCAAGTCTTTGCTATTGTGAACAGTGCCGTAACAAACATACATGTGCATGTGTCTTTATAGCAGAATGATTTATAATCCATTGGGTATATACCCAGAAATGGGATTGCTGGATCAAATGATATTTCTAGTTCCAGATCCTTGAGGAATCACCACACTGTCTTCCCCAATGGTTGAACTAATTTACACTCCCACCAACAGTGTAAAAGTGTTCCTATTTTTTCACATCCTCTCCAGCATCTGTTGTTTCCTGACTTTTTAATGATTGCCATTCTAACTGGTGTAAGATGATATCACGTTGTAGTTTTGATTTGCATTTCTCTAATGACTAGTGATGATGAGCATTTTTTCATATGTTTGTTGGCTACATAAATGTCTTCTTTTGAGAAGTGTCTGTTCATATCCTTTGCCCACTTTTTGATTGGGTTGTTGGGTTTTTTTTTTTTATTTTAAATTTGTTTAAGTTCTTTGTAGATCCTGGATATTAGCCCTTCGTCAGACATACAGATTACAAAATTTTTCCAATTCTGTTTATCGTTTGAAATAATCCACTTTTTGTTTAATTGATTATTTGTATTCATTGGCCTCAATTTCATTTAGGTCTTCTGAGATCTTTGTTATTTCTTTTCTTTTGCTAGCTTTATGTTTGGTTCTTACTTTTCTACTTCCTTGAGGTGTGACATTAGGTTGTTAAATTGTGTTCTGAGTTTTTTGATGTAGGCATTTAGCACTACAAACTTTCCTCTTAGCAGTGTTTTTACTGTATCCCAGGGATTTTAGTATGTTGTGTCTCCATTTTCATTTGTTTCCAAAATGTTTAAAGTTTTTATCTTAATTTCATCATTGATCCAAATATTATTCAGTAGTGTGTGGTTTAATTTCTATGTATTTTTTCAAGAATTCCTCTTGGAATTGATTTGTAGTTTTATTCTACTTTTGTCCAAGAAGATACTAGGTATGATTTCAATTTTTAAAAATGTATTGAGACTTCTTTTGTGGCCTAATACATGGTTTGTTTTGGAGCACAGTCTATGTGCTGATGATAAGAATGTATATTCTGTTGTTGTTGGATAGAATGTTTTATAAATATCTATTAGATCAATTTTGGTCTAAAGCCCAATTTAAGTAGTGTTTTCTTACTAATTTTCTGCCTTGATAATCTATATAGTGCTGTCAGTGGAGTGCTCAATTCCCCCATTATTCTTATATTGCTTTCCATCTTTATTAGTAGGTCTAATAATATTTGTATTATGAATCTGGGTGCTCCAGGATTGGGTGCAGATAGATGCAGGATTTTTATATCTTCTTATTAGTTGAATCCATCGATCATTATATAATCACTTTTCTTTGACATTTTTTACTGTTGATTTAAATTCTGTTTTATCTTAGATAAGTATAGCTACTCTTGTTTGTGTGTGTGTGTGTGTTCTGTTTTTTTTTTTTTTTTGAGAAGGAGTCTCACTCTGTCACCCAGGCTGGAATGCAGTGGCACAATCTTGGCTCACCTCAACCTTCACCTCCCAAGTTCAAGTGATTCTCCTGCCTCAGCCTCCTGAGTAGCTGGGATTACAGGCACATGCCACCATGACTGGAATATATATATTTGTATTTTTAGTAGAGACGGGGTTTCACCATGTTGGCCAGGCTGGGCTCAAACTCCTTATCTTAAGTGATTCACCTGCCTTAGCCTCCCAAAGTGCTGGAATTACAGGCATGAGCCACAATACCTGGCCTCCTGTTTGCTTTATGGTTTCTGTTTCCATGGAATATCATTTTTCCACCCTTTTACTTTCAGTCTATGTGTCTTTAAGAGTGAGTTTCTTGTAAGTAGCATATAGTTAACCCATGTTTTTTTATCCATTCTGCAATCTGTGTCATTTGAATGGAGCATTTAATCCATTTCTGTTAAAAGTTAATATTGATATATGAGGTTTTTTTCCTGTCATAATATTGTTATCTAGTTGCTTTGTAAATTCTTTGTTTCTTTTTTTCTCTGTCCTTTTGTGATTTGGTAGAGTTCTGTCATGTTGCCATTTTCTTTCTTTCTCATTCTTATTTGTGTTACTGTTTTATAAAATCTGTGAGTTTTATACTTTCATGAGATTTTAGGATGGTGAATATATATCTTTTGTTTCCATGTTTAGAACTCCTTTGCCTATTTTTGTTAGGACTAGTCTAAAGGTGTCAAATTCTGTCAGTGTTTGCTTGACTGGGAAAGACTTTATTTTTCCTTAATTTATGAAGCTCTTCTCAGAGGATACAAAATTTGAGTTTGACATTTTCTTTTTTAATTTAACCACTCTTGATGATAGAATCTCACTCCATTCTGGCTCATAGAGGTTCTACTAAGAAGTCTGCTATTAGTCTGGTGGGGTATCACTTATAGATGACTAGACACTTTAGCTGATTTTAGGTTATTTTCCTTGATGATGTTAGTCTGATGCCTATGTGTCATGGTGAGGTCCTTCTTGCAATGTATTTACTGAGCTTCTTGTATCAGGATATCTATATCTTTTGCTAGACTAGGAAGTTTTCCTCAGTTATTTCCTGAAATTAGTTTTCCAAACTTTTTGCTCTTGCTCTTTCTTCTTCTGTGTGAATATCTTTAATTCATAGGTTAAGTCATTTTGCATAATTCTATACTTCTCAAAGGCTTTGTTCATTTTTTTAAATTCTTTTTTCTTTTTGTCTGACTGGATTAATCTGAAAGACCTATCTTCAAGTTCCAAGAGGATTTCTTCTGCTTTGTCAAGTGTATTGTTGAAACTTTCAACTATATGTTTAATTATTTCAATGAATTTTTCATTTCTAGAAGTTCTGTTGGCTTTAAAAAAAAATCTATCTCTTTGATGTATTTCTCATTCATATCCTGAATTGATTTTCTTATTTTTTTTTTGTATTGGTTTTCAGCTTTCTCTTGTATCTCATTGACCTTCTTACAATCTGTAATTTTAATTTGTTATCTGCCATTTTGAAGATTTATCTTTGGTTAAGATCCATTGCTAGAGAATAACTGTGTTCCTTCAAGGGTGTCATTGCTTCTTGGCTCTTTTTTAAAATGTCTAGTATTATTGCAGTGATTCCTTTGCATCTGAGGTAACAATCATTTCTCATTTTTGAGTTTACTTTTATTAGGGTAGGACTTTTTTTCTTCAGGATGTGTTTATGACGTATGGTTTGTAGGGTCATTTGTCTTTGATTATGGGTGCATTCAGTGGCATAGTCTCTGTATGATTTCCTGGGTCATAAATAGCCTAAATGTGGTGGCTTTCTCAAATGCCAGCTGTAGTAGTAATGCATTGGGCAAGTGAATGGACTCAGGGCCTTCTGAGTAGCTAGGGTGGTGTGCACAATGGTGGTAGCAGCAGTTCTACAAATTTGTCTCCCTCCCGAGCACTGTGCAATTGTATCAGCAGATGTTGTAATGGTCTGTGTAGGTTGACCTCCCAGCCAATAGGTGGTACTTTCATGTGAGTGCCAGCCACAGTGGTGACAGTAGAGTTTATACTTCAACATTTTTTTTATTATTGTACTTTAAGTTATATGGTACATGTGCACAACCCGAAGGTTTGTTACATATGTATACATGTGCCATGGTGGTGTGCTGCACCTGTTAACTCGTCATTTACATTAGGTATATCTCCAAATGCTATCCCTCCACCCTTCCCCCCACCTCATGACAGACCATGACAGACCCTGGTGTGTGATGTTCCCCACCCTGTGTCCAAGTGTTATCATTGTTCAATTCCCACCTGTGAGTGAGAACATGTGGTGTTTGGTTTTCTGTCCTTGCAATAGTTTGCTGAAATTGGTGGATTCCAGCTCATCCATGTCCCTGCAAAGGACATGAACTCATCCTTTTTTATGGCTGCATAGTATTCCATGTATGCTTCAACTTTTTTAACCAGGAGATGTCAGATGTCTTAGGCAATGAATTTGACTGTGGAACTCCCAGAGGTCCTTGTCCCATGCTCTGCTTCTGAGGCAGGTATAGGGGGCAAGCCAAGCAGGGCTGAGTCAGGAAAGCCCATGTTTGGGATCCCTGAGAGCTAATACAAGGGCTTACCCTGATGGGGGTCAGAAGACAGTTCTCAGGTCACTAGGGCAATGCTCCAGGGGAGATTGGAGCAACCACTGCCACACCAAAGAGCCAGCATGAGGAAAGAGGGGTGGCTAAGGCTCCACAGACTAGCAGGCTGCAGTGGGACCCACCTCACTCCTATGATCTTGGCCCACTGAGACTCCCTCATGTGGCCCACAGCTGGCCACAGCAAGCCAAAACAGCCAGCCACATCACAGGCAGTCTGTCCTCAGATTGCAAACCTACCCCAGGTTAAGTAACTCCATGCCTTCTACCCAACTTTCTTTCCCTCACTCTTTCACTTTAGGTCTGATGACTTTTCCAGTCTTTCCCAGCTCCCTTCCCATTTTCCATCACTGGTGTTTCCCCTAATAAAAATTTTGTACATTTAACTGCATCTTAGGGTTTACTCCTCAGTGGTTCCAGACTAGCACCCTTTCCCCTTCCTCTTCCCCTTCCCCTTCTCTTCCCTTCCTTTTCTCTCTCTTCTCTTTTATTCTATTCCTGAACCATTCAGTTCTAAAGATATTGAGTCCAAGCCTTAGCAAGGTAAGGATGGCATATCTACAGAGGGGTGGCCTGGCTCAGGAAGTCATAGCTTAAGTAGCATGAGGAGGGCATTCATGTGGGCTGAGGGATATGTTTGGCTCAGAATGGGAACTCAGAGTGGTAACAGAGATAAGACAGTATCTGTAAGGGGGAGGGTTGTGGATGCATAAATGGGAAGATTGGTTTCTTAATCAAAGAAGTAAGTATATTAAGTATAATTAAAGCCAGATTTCTCACTGCCAGAGAAGGACATTACAAATTTGGAAAAGGAGAAAATGAGAATCACACTGTGGTTTTTGTTTAACGATGAACCCTAAAAGCCACCACACCCCTATAATATTGAACACTTAATACCTAGATTTAGGCCTCTAAATACCAATCTCCACTAAAAGGAATGATGGTTCTTTGGAGAAATGGTGATTCCTGGGCTGGTACAGGAAAAATACTAGATGAAGCTGGGACATCTTGTGCCATAGAGCCAGGAAGTACAAAAGAACAATGTTGAAAGGATAAGAAGTCAGATCTTAAGGAGATCCTACTGACTAAGTGGAGGATATTTGGGGCATAAAAATAATATTAATAGTAGATTATAAATCATTGAATAAATCAGAAACTAGTGTGTCCTTGCAGACATAAATAAATGAATGACAAACTAAAGTTTGATGGAGATCGGAATAGCTAAATAAGACAAATTGAAATTGTGTGCCATCCAATAGGACACAATAAGATCACAACATCCTGTCATATTCCTGCTGAAGATACATAACCTGAATCTAGTGATGATGAAGCATGAGACAAACCCAGTTCATAAACATTCTAAACAAACAAACACACACAAACTTACTAGCTTGTAATCCTCAAAAAAAGTCCAGGTCATGAAACTTAAGGAGAGACTGAGGGACTGCTCCAGGTTGAAGAAGACTAAAGAATCATGCATCTAAATACGACATGTGATACTGAACTGGATTCTTTTGCCATATTGTACATTATTGAGACTCTTGGTAAAATTCCAATAGGGCCTGTTCATTGTCTTGTTTTGATGATTGTATTGTGGTTACATAAGTGGTGTCCTTGCTTGTAGGAAATACACACTAAATTATTTGAGGGCGAAGGTGCATCAGGTGAGCAACTTAGTCTGAAATGGTCCATAAATAAAAATGTTTTCTACTGCACTTATACTTTTATTCCAAGTATGCAATTGTTTCAAAATAAAAATAAAAATATAGGTTCCTATGTCCTAGCTTCAAAGATTCTTGTTTAGTATTAAGGTCTGTCTTCAAAATTTGTCTTTATAACTACTTCTCCAAGACATTTCGATACACATCAAATCTGAGTCATTGCATTGGAGAAAACTTATCAACAACATAAACAGGAGCAACAAATTGTGAGTTGATTTCTTTGCTATTGTTGTGTTGAGTTATTATAGGATTTCATGCCTAAGACTGCTGATTTTTAGAGAGAGAATACTCTTCTGGAATTCTTATAGGATACCACTCAATATTTGTCCAAGGCTATTTTATGTTATAAAAACGTGGTAAGGACTGAAGCAGACCTTTTTGTCTGTGTGAATTATTTGTAGCTGGTTTTAAGAGTTATTTCCTATAAAAATGAAGTGAAAGTAATTACCAGTTGTTGCCAAAGTGGCCTTTTATGACCACTCTATTTACTCTGTATCCCTAATGAGCTTGTATGTTTCCAGAGTGTATGTATGAATGAGGTTGTTTTTTCCACCATTATGTTCCCTAGTGCCTAGCTCAGTACAGGTTAGAGGTTGGTGCTCAACTGTATGTTGAATAAAAGTAATGGATGCCATAGCTCTCTCTTCTCAAGTTTTCTGCAGTAATTCGCTTCTCAATGAAACACTGTTATTAGCATACCAATGTTCATTCATTCATTGATTAGAATATTTTATCCTACATAAAATGTTCAGTTTTTTTTGTTTGTTTGTTTTTGTTTTTGTTTTTGTTTTTCAGATAGAGTCTCGCTCTGTCACCCAGGCTGGAGTGCATTGGCATGATCTCAGCTCACTGCAACCTCCGCCTCGCAGATTCAAGTGATTCTCCTGCCTCAGCCTCCTGAGTAGCTGGGATTACAGGCACCCTCCACAACGCCCAGCTGATTTTTGTAATTTTAGCAGAGACAGGGTTTCGCCATATTGGACAGGCTGGTCTCAAACTCTTGGCCTCAGGTGATCCACTCGCCTCATCCTCCCAAAGTGCTGGGATTACAGGCATGAGCCACTGTGCCTGGCCCCAGCTTTTTAAGTTATAAAAATAGCCAGAAATTAAAATTGGGACCAGGTAATAAAGAAAAATAGCTGATTTGGTTTGGCCTTATTCATTATCTTTGTCTCATCAATGTAATGTAGTTAGAATAAACTCTAATATGTGCAATACATATTAGCATATACATATATAAATGAATATATATACTCATTAAACATATCAATATTTTCTCAACATCTATCTAATGGAAAGGAGTAAATAGTGCTCTTCTGAAGTTATGTTCAGCATGTTCGGACCTCTGAAATGCTTGAAGTTCCCCAAAATGGAAAGTCACCCCATCTACACCTGAGGCACATCAGTAACGTTATTGAGAGATTGGTGACTTGGGAAGAGAAGCCTTTAGCAGAGTTCTAGCTGGAGACCCATGTGTGTCAGAATCCTGGGATGTGATGGAAGCTTGTGTTTCTCACAAATTCTAACGTTGCTTAATAGGTTTTGTTTACACACAACTGGATTCAACTATAAATCACTCAAGATTTAAAGTAGCACCATTAAATTACTGGACTATTTTATGGGATATGGCTTGAGGTTTCAAGCATTCAAATAATTAGCTCTATTATTATTTGATTGAGATTCAACATATCTGACTTAGGGATGTTTGTACAGTTGGCCCTCCATATCCACAGATTCCACATTCATGGATTAAATTATCTGTGAATCAAAAATGTTTGGGGAAAAAATGGGTGATTGTGTCTGTATTAAACATGCACAGATTTTTTTGTCACTATTCCCTAAACAATACAGTATAACAACTCTCTACGTAGCATTTACATTGTATTAGGTATTATAAGTAATCTAGAGATGAGTTAAAGTATATGAGAGGATGTGTGTAGGTTATATACAAATACTACACCATTTTGTATACAAATCTTGAGTATCTGTGGATTTGTTATCTGAAGGGGTCCTGGAACTAAGCCTGCACAAATACCAAGGGATGACTGTAACACTAAGCAAACTGTATCTGAAAGAAATAAAAAGAGAAAATGCAATACTTGAGAGCAGGTGACACCATTTATTGAAATCTAAATTTTTAAATGAAGTTTTTAAGCAAAAGATAAATTTGAATTTAGGGTGCAGAAATGTCTTCTTTTGAGAAGTGTCTGCTTATATCCTTCACCCACTTTTTGATGGGATTTTTTTTTTTCCTAAAAAAAACTCATCATCACTGGTCATTAGAGAAATGCAAATCGAAACCACAATGAGATACCATCTCACACCAGTTAGAATGGCAATCATTAAAAAGTCTGGAAACAACAGATGCTGGCAAGGCTGTGGAGAAATAGAAACACTTTCACACTATTGGTGGGAGTGTAAATTAGTTCAACCATTGTGGAGTGGCAATTCCTCAAGGATCTAGAATCAGAAATACCATTTGACCTAGCAATCCCATTACTGGGTATATAACCAAAGGATTATAAATAATTCTACTATAAAGACACATGCACACATATGTTTTTTGCAGCACTGTTTACAAAAACAAAGACTTGGAACCAACCCAAATGCCCATCAATGATAGATTGGATAAATAAAATGTGGTACATATACACCATGGAATACTATTCAAAGATAAAAAGGAATGAGATCTTGTCCTTTGCAGGGACATAGATGAAACTGGAAACCATCATCCTCAGCAAACTAACACAGGAACAGAAAATCAAACACTGCATGTTCTCACTCATAAGCTGGAGTTGAACAATGAGAACACATGGACACAGAGAGGGAAACATCACACACCGGAGACTGTTGGGGGATCGGGGAAAGGAAAAGGGAGAGCATTAGGACAAATATCTAATGCATGCGGGGCTTAAAACCTAGATGACAGGTTGATAGGTGTAGCAAACCACCATGGCACATGTATACCTATGTAACAAACCTGCACGTTCAGCACGTGTATCCCAGAACTTAAATTAAAAATAAAAACTAAATAGAAAATAAAAGTGGGAAAAAATTGAATTTAGGAAGAAATATATTCCCTTCACTATTGTGTCAAATGTATATTATTTGCAACAGGTCAATATATAAGATAAAAGACCATTTTAAAACATGTTTGCAGTGGACCTTGCATATCATTGTAATGTACTGGAAAATATATGCCTAATGAGGACTGCACAGTAACATTCACCATCAACAAATTTTACCAGACACTAAATATCAACAAGGTATCTGGCAGAAATCTGATAGCAAAATGGCACCAATTACAATAAGTTTCATAATTTACTTGATGAGAAGAAGGAAAAGAAACAACTAACATTATAGGTTACATAACTTAGAGTACAAGTCTCAACATGTTACAAATATAAAATTTAAAATATTTAGGAAAAACAACATTATCCACGAGTTGAAATTTAATTTTAAGATATAAGACGAAAGTGAGTTAATTTTAATTTCTCTAACATCAAACATTTCTAGTGTTTTACTTCATATGTTTCTTAATCAAGTTTGCATTTCACAAAATAGTTCACTTTCTGAATAAAGAAAAACCTGAATTTTTAATGAGATTTTGTATATAAATGAAACATATGAAACAGAACAAACCAAGATCTTCAGTGTATAAGTTTGTAGGTTAGCTCTTCTGTCTATTACATAGAATTAATCATAACATTTTTTCTACTTTTGTATGATATTTAATTACTAATTTAGGACACAAAAGTTAACATTTAAAATATCTATTTCTCTGCTTGCCAGCTTAGCAAGGCAAAGCATAAGAACCACAGGTTTATATTACCAATACAAATGAAATGATACTGGAATCTTTCTACAGTAAAATATAAAATAATCTTAAGGTGCTTAAGAAAGTAGCTATGTTAAAACTGTCAATGATTAAACATAAGTGCGAATGATGGTGTATATATTTATTTCCAAGTCTCCTTTCTCTGTGTTTCACATATATGTGCATTCATGCACATACACACTCACAAAGATCCAAAAATGATAGTGCCTACATCATAGCATGACACTTGGACAAAAGACCATGGTAACAGCTGCATCAGTAGGTGTAGAAGTGATTTTGATTTTATTATTATTTTTTGAGACAGAGTCTGACTCTGTCATCCTGGCTGGCGTGCAGCAGCATGATCATGGCTTACTGTAACCTCGAACTCCTGGACTCAAGTGATCCTCCTGTCTCAGCTTCCCTGTAGCAGGGACTGCAAGCGTGCCCAGCTAATTTTTTTATTTTTTGTAGAGACGGTGGGGGGTGGGGTGGTCCCACTTTGTTGCCTAGGCTGGTCTTGAACTCCTGGGCTTCAAGCAATCCTCCCACCTCGGCCTCCCAAAGTGCTGGGATTACAGATGTGAGCCACCTCACCCGGCCTAATTTTGTTTATTTTTGCAAACAGTCCTAATAAATTATTGGTAAATTTTGCTGCAGAAATAAGATTAATCTTGTAAAAATTTTGCATTTAAATGGTTGTAACCCCTCTGCAATTTTCCTTATTAGAATTTTAACTAAGTAAGATATTAAAATATCTGTTGTGAACTTTGCAAGATTAGGATAATTGTACAGATTGAGCACCAACAGTTTAATATCCTGGTGTTGTGATAATTCCACCCCAGAATTAAAAAAAAAAAAAAACCTGTCACATCAATCTATATCACATTTTATTTAAAGATACAATAGAGGCCAAGGTATACTTGCCACCTATATATTAAAATATCACCTTGAATGGTACACTGTTTAAACCTATCCAAGTAGACACTTCATAAATAAGACAGAAGTCAACAATGGCCAGCAGTTAATGGCAATACACATTTTAAAAAATTGAATACAGAATCAGTGTAAAAATGGAAGGTTTTTCATAATACCAGTGTACTTTACTCACTGTCCTTTTCTTTGAAAATAAATTCAAGTTGTATCTTTCATTTCCGAAAGATAAAAAGTTTAAATTCATAACGAATAGTAAAATTTTAAGCACTGCATCAGCTCTTGCTGATTTTCTTGAATCAAGAAAGGGGTTTTTTGTTGTTGTTTTTTTTTTAAGTTAAGGCAGATTTGTTCTCTAGTCACTGGTGACAAATGTAGAAAAAGATAAATATAGAGTCACTTACGTGAAACATACTGCACACAGATACAACAAACTGAAACACTTGGTTTGAGAACTTGACAGGCTTAAAGGTTTGAGAAGGTGTAATGTGTAGAGGTGTTATTACCGAATATTGACAATAATGGGTATTTCCAAGTCAATACTACGTCTTCGTGATCTTTTCTTCTTCACAGACTTTTGAATCCATCTGAGTACTGCACATGTGTCGCCATTAGCACTTATTACATAGTAATGAAATGTTAAGTTTCAGGAATGAACTTTGTCCATTATTATTCTGCAACTTTAAAATTCTGAAATGTATGTGTATTTGTTTTTGAATGACTCGATACACTTATGGAGGAATTATGAAAATTAGTATTTTCATGATGATCTTCAGTATTGGGCTTTGGTGAAAATCAGCATTATTAACTGATAATAATTCTAACATGATTTAATATTGTGTTAGCTATAATTTTGAATGTCACTGCATTTCTGAAGTTTTATTTTGAAGATGATCTCTTATTTTATTCTAGTATATGTGTAAGAATAGAGAACTTAGTTTGTAGATAAATACTAGTTGCATAAGATAATCAGATCTACTGGAGGTAAGTCAGCTTTAAAATAAACTCTTAAATATTACTTTTCAATAGCAAAAATATGCTCTAGGCAAATTCATAAATTGATGATGTACATCATAAGAATTAGGAAATGGGGGATAGTATAAACTTTTTTTTTTTTTTTTTTGAGATGGAGTCTCACTCTGGCACCCAGGCTGGAGTACAGTGGCCTGATCTCGTCTCACTGCAACCTCCGCCTCCCAGATTCAAGCGATTCTCCTGCCTCAGCCTCCTGAGTAGCTGGGACTACAGGTGCACACCACCACGCCTGGCTAATTTTTGTATTTTTAGTAGAGACGGGGTTTCACCATGTTGGCCAGGATGATCTCCATCTCCTGACCTCGTGATCCAGCCATCTCAGCCTCCCAAAGTGCTGGAATTATAGGCATGAGCCACTGCACCCAGCCAGGGTTAGCATAAACTTTAGGGATGTTAGTGCTAAAGTTTAATTATTTTAAGGCTTATTTGTTCATATTAATAAAAAGTAAAATGACAAGTTCAAACCTGCAAAAAATTTTTTTAAAGTCTTCAAAATATATCATTTTATTTTTTTCCTTTTTTAAAACTAATGTATCGATCTATTTTGCATACCAGCAAAGGATACAAAAAAAAAATGAGATGCTGCCCAAATGAAAAGTGGGAAGACAGTGAGACAAACAATATAATGAAGTCTATTGTTATGCAACTAATTCCTTTTCTAATGGCAAATGAGACATTTGTTTCATAATCATTCCATTCACTTGGCAAAAGAATGCTAAAATATGATCTGGGACTGCTCACAATATTTTATCATTAATTTCTAAGTTTCTTTTTTGATTTTCAAATTTTAAGTTCAGGGGTACATATTCAGGATGTGTAGGTTTGTTACATAGGTAAACGTGTGCCATGGTGGTTTGCTACAGTTTTATTCTAATTTCTGTTTTGCTCTTCTTTTATCCCCTCACTTTCTACAAGATTATAACACATCAATGAGGCTCTTTGCTCTTAAAAGATTTGCTGAACAGGCATATGTACTTTATACCCTATGATCTACTAAAAGCAATTTGCTGTATTTTAAGTTTCCACTTCTAAAACATACTTAAAGTTTAATTATTAGATGGAAACGCCATATGCAATAAGTGAAGCTTTCTTGCTAGTTAATGGATTTTAATATAAATTATGCACACTGTCTGTACTGTTTCATTATTAAAAAGAAGTACTGTTGTACATTCAATTACCATGAGATTAATGTTCAAAATTAATGCCCTTGCTTGATTTTTTGGATAAAATTTCTTCTATAGTTATGTGTTGTAATTTTATAACGATTCTTGATATTGTGGTTTTCTGAAATAAATTAAGATTTCACTACATGTGTAAAGCTTCAATTCTTCATTTTACCTTCTAATTATAGACAAACAGACCACTTGAAATATATTTTTTTAAATGTTACAAATAGTTGAAGTCCCTTTGTTCTAATATACAGGTCGTGGTTATGTATGAATGATTTCCCTATTCAGAATGCTTCAAAAATATTTTGAATTGAATTAAATGCTTTGAGAAATATTTTTCTAACACTGTGTTTATTGAAATTAAAGTAGAAGTTGTGATATTTGAATACTACATTTTGTTGGTTCTTAGATAAGTGTTTTTGTATCAAATATTTTTCCCCTTAGTTCCATCATATTAACCTTTGAGGAAAACATTCTTTCATTTGCTTAATTTTTGAAGACTTAAACAGACATAAAAGAAATATTATTTAGTAAAGAAAACTCATTCTTCTGCTTAGTTAAAAATTCTTTCAACTTGTCTGAATGCACATTGTACAATTTAATTTACAATTTAAAATTATTTTAGTATAATTAGGTGAATGTATGTAAAACATCTGTAAAATTAGAAAAATTTGTCTCTTACTCACACTGAGCAGTGCACACTTTACATTTTTCTATAGCCTTAGAAGGAAACAATGTGGCTAATTATGGTGGTTAACTAATAACTATTTATTGTTGTTTTCTGATTAAATGTTCCTTCTTGCATAGTAAAATATGCAGGAAACATTCAGAGTTCTTTCTCCCATCCTATGCTATCATCAATTTTAGCAACTAATTTTCTTCTTATTTTATAGGAACATATTAAAATGTAAATATATTACATGTAGGTAATTTTAATCTGTCATTTATTTGGAAAAAGCAAGAGAATTGGAAATGGCTCATCATTCTTTCTTCAATCCTATGCCTTTAGATTTTCAATTTTAACATTTTTTTCCATGAAAGCCTCAGGTTCAATTTATGCGAAATTTGTGATGAAAATTTCTTATTCAGTATATTCCATGTTCTTTACTCTCTCTTTCCTCTAGAATTATGATGATTATTGAATGGCTTTAGATAATTTACTTGACATAGAGAGCCCTAAGAAGACATGGGACAATCTTGGAAGATAGGCCGGGCGCGGTGGCTCAAGCCTGTAATCCCAGCACTTTGGGAAGCCGAGACGGGTGGATCGCGAGATCAGGAGATGGAGACCATCCTGGCTAACACGGTGAAACCCCGTGTCTACTAAAAAGTACAAAAAACTAGCCGGGCGAGTTGGCAGGCGCCTGTAGTCCCAGCTACTCGGGAGGCTGAGGCAGGAGAATGGCGTAAACCCGGGAGGCGGAGCTTGCAGTGAGCTGAGATCCGGCCACTGCACTCCAGCCCGGGCGACAGAGCGAGACTCCGTCTC
>NC_045445.1:68902239-69011225 GCF_002776525.5 Piliocolobus tephrosceles
AAAAAAAAAAAAAAAAAAAAAAAAAAAAAAAAAAAAAAAAAAAAAAAAATCTTGGAAGATAAATAATGATGTGTCATTGAAACTTTTGCATTGCTCTGGTCTGAACTAACAATATTTGGAAGTAATTTTCTTTACAAGGTTGAGAATTATCTTCTTAGACCATCTTCACATTTGATTCTTTACCTTAGTTTCATTCAATTTCTTAAAATTTTTCAAAGAAACACCTGGCCACTTTACATTTTTTTTTTTATATTTAAAGTCACTAAATACAATACCCCCAAAATATATTGATCATAAAGGATGAGAAATAACACTGACATAGCAGGGTTTTGCTGCTGTTGTTGATGATGGTGGTGTTTTAGTGACCTTTTTCAATTATATGTCAGTATTATATATAGTTGAGAACAATTTTGTCTTTTTTTTTTACTTGCTTTGTACTAAATGTTAGTTCTTAGTAAGCCATTTCTCAGTTTCCATCTTATTTTACTGTTTTTGCACCCACAAGGTGGTTCCCTTTGAAGGTTAAAAATGTAATAGTTCTGTTTCACAAAGTCAGTGTGACAAGATCGTGTATATATAGACTCTCTTTTAAACAGGGTGAATTGTCAGTTTGTTTTTTTCTGAGTCACGCATTGGCAGTAACTGAAGTATGGCAGCCTGTATCCTTGCATTACTTATGTGGTTTTGCTACCATATACAAAATTCAGGTTGCTCAAGTCTGAAATGGTATCTTATCTTCTGGGCTGGTAAGAAATAGGGGAAAGAAATCTCACTACTTGTCCTTTTCTTCTGATGCCAAAGCCATGGTTCAGTAAGCACATACTGAGCCAGGGGGTAGTGAAGAGAGGGCTATCCTCTTTACCTTCTTCCTCAAAGATCAAATGGATCCTGTGAGTGGGCAGGTGTTTGCCATTAGACTACAGATCACCACCCCTTGCACCATGTGGTAAGACACATGATTAGGAGTTAGGTGGTAACCTAGAAATTAAATTGCCCTTGGTTTTGTAAAAACAACAGCTACCATTATTCAGGATAGTTGAAAATTTAAATGTACAATTTGAATAATGGCCCATATGCCCCAAAACTTTGGAAGAAAATATATTATGCATGAATATAATGAGATTATTTTCCACCTGTAGTTTATGAGCTAGTCTCATTACCTTCTAGTCATATCTTACCTATCTTAAAGGTTTTTGTGAAATATATATTTTTTTTTGTTGCTTTTTTGTTTTGTTTTGTTTTTGTTTTGAGATGGAGTTTCGCTCTTTTTGCCCAGGCTGGAGCACAATGGCACGATCTCGGCTCACCGCAACCTCCGCCTCCCGGGTTCAAGCGATTCTCCTGCCTCAACCTCCCGAGTAGCTGGGTTTACAGGTATGCGCCACGACGACCGGCTAATTTTTTGTATTTTTATTAGAGACAGGGTTTCTCCATGTTGGTCAGGCTGGTATAGAACTCCCAACCTCAGGTGGTCCACCCGCCTTGGCCTCCCAAAGTGCTGGGATTACAGGCGTAAGCCACCACGCCTGGCCGAAATAAATGTTTTTTAAAACCAAATTTTATAGGTAACTATGGTTGTGTAATTTGAATACCATGCTGATCATCTGGCCATTAAAATGTGGTCCTCTTCTCTCTGAGAAGGGCATTCTACTCAGTGATTTAGTAAAATATTTCAATAATTTCCCCCTTATGCCCTGTGTCTTTTTATGCCAAACTAATTTGGTAGTTGAGAGGAATAAACTAAATTAATTTTCAAAACAAAAATAATTTTTTAACATGCAATATTTTAGGGCATCCTGTGGTGTCGTTAGTGTTGTCTTATATTTATTATTTACATTAACACTACATATAATATTTACAGTTCTAGAGTTGTTTTTCTCCTAATATTTTTAAGCATTCCAGTAAATGGGCTGGGCATGGTGGCTCGTGCCTGGACTCCCAGCACTTTGGGAGGCCGAGGCGGACAGATCACGAGGTCAGGAGTTCGAGACCAGCCTGACCAACATGGTGAAACCCTGTCTCTACTAAAAATACAAAAATTAGCCGGGCATGTTGGCAGGTGCCTGTAATCCCCGCTACTCAGGAGGCTGAGGCAGGAAAATCGCTTGAATCCAGGAGGCGGAGGTTGAAGTGAGCCAAGTTCTCGCCATTGCACTGCAGCCTGGGTGACAGAGTGAGACTCTGACACAGAAAAAAAAAAAAGAAGAGAAAGAATTCCAGTAAATGTTTATACTTTTGTCAGATATGTTTCACAAAAATAAATACATATTTTAAATACTCTTGTTAATGAGCTTTCTTCAGAGGTTCTATCTGGACATTTCAGAGAAGCACTGTATTCAATCATCTTTTGCCAAATTTCCTGTTTCCTTAGCTTTCAGTCAATAAATTTCTTGGATATTAAGCTAGACTCATATAGATAACTGTTAATAACTATAAGATTGCTTTCATTTGCCCATCAAAATATCCAAGAAGACCTGTCATTGTTGGGAATATGAGATATACAATATTAGGTGAAGGTTAGTTGCTATTTTGTTTAGTGATATAGACACTGCATCTCTTTAGCAACTAGAAATCTAGGCTTTAGGAAGTAGCCATCTTACTCCTTCACAACTCAACCTTTACCAAATTATCTCATAGATAATTGATGGTTCCCATTCAGAATAAACTAGCAAGTAAACCCAACCTAATGCCAAAAAAGACAATCATAATCAGTGTATTTATATATTTATTTATTCATTTTGAATTTAAATATTATATTTACTATTTTGGGTTGTAAGACTTAGTACATCTCTGTTTAGATGTTAAGTGTTGTGATGTGTTTATTTAACTATTAGGACTACTTTGTAAGATGTCAGTTTTTATAATTGTTGTCACCTATCTTTGATAGCTCAGGAAGTGGAGAGGATACAGTATGTCTGGAAGTTCCAACATTATGCCTGAGAGTTTCAACATTACCCATGGGAACCCCAACACCACTGCCCTTGGGAACACTACCATTGCCTCTAGGAACTTCAAGATTACACACGAGCACTCTGTCATTGCCTCTGGGAACCCCAGCATTATTCATGGGAACCTCAACATTAAACTTGGGAGGAACTCCAGCACTGCCTCCGTGAACTTCAGGATTATCCATGGGAATTCCAACATTAACCATAGGGATACTGACATTATTTCTGGGAATCTAACATTGTTCCTGGGAAGTCCAGTACTATCTTCAGGAATTCTAATTTTACCCCAAATTTCAGAAGAATTCTAAAAGCTTGAATTGATAGGAAAATAATCTGCAAAATCTGACAAAATGGCCTTTTGCCAAGCTTCTTTAATGCTGTCTCTTTCATTTGCATTTTCTAAAACACATAATCAGAAGTTGTTTTTAAATGATGGAAGATTGACTTCTGTTTTGAGAAGAAACTGTGAGTAAGAATGACAGATAAGTATATCCAAATGTGATACCAATCCAATCATCTAACAATTCAAAATCACATGGGACCTATCATCATGGTATGTAACCTTCTGTTTAGCAAAATATCTTAGTATCTGGTTTGGGTATAAAAGGTGAACAGAAAAAAATCCAAAGTTGTGGCTAAATGATTTCACACAATGACCAGGAATTTGTGGACAGTGGAAACTAGAAAAATGGAGGAACAACAGAGAGAGGAAGAACAATATTGTGGTGAGAGAGGAGCTGCAGAGGCATGAGAAATGGAGGATGAGATGAAGAGTTCAGTGGAAATATGAAATCAGAGAGAGGGATAACCATGAAAATGGAAGCCTCTAGGAATTTGCAGAAATATTGAGGAGGGTATTGGATGTGATTTTGGGGTTGAGCCAATTTTATAAACATTTCAAATGATGAAGTGATCTAAGCTGATTTTGGATACTTACATTTCAGTGTCTGATAAATATCAGTCTTGAATGTGTGTATATAAAGAAACAAATTACAGAATGGCCAAATTATGGTTTGCATACAAAGTTTGTGTTAGATTCCAGATTATTCTCTGGAACTGCCTCTGTGGTTTGGTGGGGCTATTTCTAAGAAAGATTTCTAGTTGATGACACAATTTTCATGAAGTTATGGGGGTCGGTTTCTAACATGAGTTAAAATTAAAAATTCCTACTACTATTTGGTATTATAGCATTATTTTTATATATGTTTAAATAGCTCTAATGATAAAAACAAAAATGTTACTTTATAGTTAAGTGCAGATTTCAGTCTAGGATTTTAATGTACATTATCAATACATCATGGTACTTCTGTTAATATTACTTCAGATATAGGCTATAATATTAATCATTTATTTGTCAATTAATACTTTTTAGCCACTATGGTGCTCACATACAGGAGGAAATGGAGTGGAGTGTTTGTGTTTTAACCAATGGGGTTGTTACTGGGTGGATGAGTGTGTGGGGGTAAATGTTGCCATTACATGAGTTAAAATCTGTGATAGAATGAGGACTAGTCATTTTCTCAAGATTACCCACTTAACTGAAAGTCACTTTTAAAAGAGAAAATTTATTCCAAATCTCCAAAGTCATAATTAGTTTGTATATTTTAATAGTTTATTTTCTCATAATTATTAACTGGGGTCTGATTGAATGTATCCAACTTAAAGTCATACTGTAATCACCAAATATAAGACTTACAATTGTAGGGAACTCACCAATTCTCTTAGAAAAAGCTGATAGCTTATGGGATGTAAAGAAACATTTCCAGGTGGTGAGTTTGAAAATAAATTCACTGATGAAAGTCTGCTTGTCTGGAAAATTATACATAATTTACAAAAGTAGTTGAAGCAAGTTTGAAAATCTTACCTTCTGGGAACAAATTATAATCATTTGAGAAGAAGAAGCATTTATTTTCTGGATGTTAACTTTGGTGCATTTAGTTTTCAGCTCCTGATATCACTGTATCCTGGCAGTCTGCGACTGTGCCACCAATGGAACTTAAGATGCTGAGTGCATTACAATTTGGCATGATTTTGCAGTGACTGTTACCGGTTGATCCTTTCCATGTTTAGTGCTTCCGTCACGAGCTCTTGTAAGGCAGGCCTGGTGGTGACAAAATCTCTCAGCATTTGCTTGCCTGTAAAGCGAATATTGCTGAACAGCAAATGTTGCTGCCTGATCGTTCCTGTGGAAGCTTCGTCTCAGAGGGGTACCCAGTGGTGGGACTGGAAACTAATTCAACCATTGTGGAAGACAGTGTGGCAATTCCTCAAGGATCTAGAACTAGAAATACCATTTGACCCAGCCATCCCATAACTGGGTATACACCCAAAGGATTATAAATCATGCTGCTATAAAGACACATGCACATGTATGTTTATTGTGGCACTATTCACAATAGCAAAGACTTGGAACTAACCCAAATGTCCATCAATGATAGACTGGATTAAGAAAATGTGGCACATATACACCATGGAATACTATGCAGCCATAAGAAAGGATGAGTTTGCGTCCTTTGCAGGGACATGGATGAAGCTGGAAACCATCATTCTCAGCAAACTATTGCAAGGATGAAAAACCAAGTATCGCATGTTCTCACTCATAGGTGGGAACTGAACAGTGAGAACACTTGGACACAGGAAGGGGAACATCACACACCAGGGCCTGTCATGGGATGGAGGGAGGGGGGAGGGATAGCATTTGGAGATATACCTAATGTAAATGATGAGTTAATGGGTGCAGCACACCAACATGGCACATGTATGCATATGTAACAAACCTGCACATTGTGCACATGTACCCTAGAATTTAAAGTATAATTAAAAAAAAAAAAAAAAGATGCTGGGGCAGCAACGGAAAAGGGCCTTCCAAAGTATGGAGATGGTCACCCTTGAGTATGGGAGTTGCTTGATTCTCCTCTTCTGGTGGTAGCTGGAGGTAGTCAATCTCTCTCTCCTCTTCTGTCAGAATAGTTTGGAGAATGTGGATCCCTTCACCAATCAGCGGTGCTTCCAGGACCTCTGCCCAGGAATGCCAAAAGATGGTCTTTCTCTAAGAGAATACATGCTTCCGCTGGGCGTGGTGGCTCACACCTGTAATCCCATCACTTTGGGAGGCTGAAGCGGGGGGATCACGAGGTCAGGAGATCGAGACCATTCTAACTAACATGGTGAAACCCGTCTCTACTAAATATACAAAAAAAAAAAAAAAAAAAAAAAAGGTCGGGTGTGGTGGTGGGTAGTCCCAGCTACTTGGGAGGCTGAGGCAGGACAATGTCATGAACCTGGGAGGTGGAACTTGCAGTGAGCTGAGATGGCACCACTGCACTCCAGCTTGGGTGACAGAGTGAGACTCTGTCTTAAAACAAAACAAAACAAAAAAAAGGGAATACATGCTTCTTGCTACTTCCAGTTCATCACTTCCTGGGGACTCTGCATTTTCTGGAGATTCCAGATTTCTTGGAGTTTGTGGGTGATTGTATTCAGAGGATGCTGAACAATTATTTGTTAAAGCCTCCAGGTGTATAAGCCCAGTGAATTTCAAAGTCGGAATTTCTGTGTTATCTAGCTCCTCCTTTCCAGGTACAACAGCAACAATATTGTGGCATCTTTTCCCCTTTGCTCTGGACTGTCAATTTCTGTAACATCTATGTGTTGAGATTCTGGGATCCTTGGAGATTTAACTGTCATTTTCTCTAGGTGGAGAAACCCTAAAATGTTTTTGGTTTTATAAGGACTATTCCTTCTAACTCCTTAGTTAGTGGGGAGGTGGTAACCATTACCACTGGACTGATAATCCCCAGGGCCCTCTAATGGATTCATTTTCAAGTGTGTTGTCAGGGGGCCATACTTGGTTTCTGTTCTTTTTCTCCTCTGGACTTATCCCGAACTTCCACATTGATAGGACAAAAATAGGTGAAATCCTCAGAAACATCTTGAGCACATTTGTATTGAAACTTTGGAGTTACAGAAACAATCTGAAAGAAAATTTAAGTTCAAAGATACTGTTCATCACATTACATCAACACACTTAATTCCCTTGCCTTGTGTTTGAGACAGTCTATCTTAGACCTAAAATAGACACTATAGACACATTTGGATTCCTCCAAATCATTGATAAATGTAAAGAATCCCCAAAAGAATTACTTTCTTTCTTCAAGGGGCAAATTATCCCAGTCTAGTGTTTCTCAAAGTGTATTTCCTAGAATCTTAGTCTCATGAAAGGTTCCACTCCCTCCTCACACACGATTCCATGGCCAATAATTTAGAAAATAATATATAATTATTACTTAGAGCTTCATAGTATGGGATACTGTTAAAGGCTCTGAGAATTCTTTTTTATTGATGTACAATTAACTATATTATTAACTATTATTAATTATATAATTAAATATATTAACCATGTCTTTTATTTTCTGTATTCTAATATTTTGACATCTGGGACCTTGCTAATCTTCGAGGCACTACCCCTCTTAGGGTTAAACAATTCCTTGAGATAGCAAACAACTTGCTTGTGAGTTCATCTTCCAAATGCAAATCAACCAATCCAGAGCCAATACTCAAACTACTTCCTTTATTTGACTCTGACACTTCAGACCACTGTCTGCCTGCCCTAATCACCATAGGACCAGGTACCGGATAACTAGGTACAGCCCCTAAACCCTAGAGCCCATTGAAATTATTCTGACTAACCAATCCAAAACTTGTTTGCCCTGCCTCATACAAAGACTTCAGTGCTTTCCATGTACCACACTCTGTCCTCCAGTAACATGGCATGCCCATTCCTATTTGGATCTGTGAGTATAACAAATTTTTCTCAATAACAGTCATCTCCTGCTCTGTTAGCCTTAACATATATGATAATATGTAAATAGCAAATATAAATAATAAAACATATTAAAACATTCACATACCATAGTCATCCTTTTAAAATGCATACTTCAGTATTTTTAAGCATATTTACAGAGTTTGACAACCATCACTACCATCTTACTCCAGAAAATCACCCCAAAAAGAAGCCCAAGGACACCAGCAAAAATAGCACAGTAAGGATCCATGAAAATTATGGATCCTTCATGGATGGAAGGGGGCAAAGATGGTCAATTAGAAGCAGCTGCGTTTGGAGGCTCCCACCAAAAAAAAAAAAAAAAAAAACATAATAAGCATGTGAATCCTTCACTAGCAACCAAGTTATCCAGGTTCTCTTATCAATACTGACTACAAGACTGGTATGACCCACAGGGAGAAGGAAGAGTAGTGTGGTGCAGGGCCCACCTGAGAGCCACATGCGGAAGGGGAACCCCCACTTCCCAGCCAAGGGAGGTGGTGAGTGCACTACCCAGCCAGGGAAACTGTGCTTTTTCCACAGGACTGTGCAACCCATGGATCGGAAGATCCCATTCATGAACCCACATCACCAGGGCCTAGCGTCCCAACCCCGGAACACACAGATGCTTACAGCCTCCCAGCAGGAATCTGCTTAAGCCTACAAAATTCCTGGTGGGAGGGATGACCAGCACCCACTATGGCAGCCTGCTGTCTAAGTCATTTGAACTCCTTGGGGGAGGGTCAACAGCCAGCACTGGGAATCTCAATTACCTAACATGCTAAGCTCCCTGGGCAGGGGAAGGGTGGCACCAATTTCTATAGCTCTGAGCTGTGCTTTTGCCCTTCTGGAGCCAAGGAGGCTGGATGGCTTGGTCCCAAGACTTGTCCCCCCAGCCCAACACATCAGTTGTGGCAGTCTGCAGCCAGAGTGCCCCTTCAGACCTAATCCCAACCCATCCTTCCTCAGTGGGCAGGGCTTCCCTGCAGGATCTCCAATAACTCCAGCCAGAGGCTCAGGGACAGAATTCAGATCTCCCTGGGCCTAAGCCCCTATGGGGAAGGGTGGCCATAGTCTCTGCAGACTAGCAGACTTAGCCTCTCCTCCGGGTAGTTCTGAGGAATCTAGGCAGCCTAGACCAGTGGGTTTCCCCCCCAGTGAAACACACCCTCTCCACCAAGGGACAAAGTGCTTCATTAGACGGATCCTGCTCCCTGTACCACCCAACTGGATGAGACCCTCTGAGAGGGGTTGTCAGACACCCTATAAAGAAGCAATATTGCTGGCAATGGGTTGGTGCCCCTTGAGGTCAGAGGTCCCAGAAAAAGGAGCAGGCACCCAGCTTTGCTGTTCCCTAGCCTCCTTGAATAACATCTCCAGGCACAGGAGTGAATCAGATGAATAGGGCTTGAAGTGAACCCCCAGCAAACTGCAGCAGCCCTACAGAACAAGGACCAGATTATTGAAAGAAAAACAAACAAGGGGAGAGCAACAACAACAGCATCAACAACAATAACGAAAAATGCCCCCACAAAAACCCCATCCAAGGGTCAGCATCCTCAAAGACTGAAACTAAACAAACTCACAAAGATGAGAAAGAATCAGTGAAAAAATGATGAAAACTCAAAAGGCCAGAGTGCCTCTTGTCCTCCAAATGATCACAACATCTCTCCATCAAGGGTGCAGAACTGGACAGAGGATCAGATGGATGAATTGACAGAAGTAGACTTCAGAAGATGGGTAATAAAAAACTACGATGAGCTAAAGGAGCATTTTCTAACCAAATGCAAAGAAGCTAAGAACCTTGATGAAATGTTAGAGGAATTGCTAACTAGAATAACCAGTTTAGAGAGGAACATAAACAACCTGATAGAGCTGAAAAACACAGAACAAGAACTTCGTGAAGTTCCACAGCTGAATTGACCAAGCAGAAGAAAGGATATCAGAGTTTGAAGACCACATTACTGAAATAAGACATGCAGACAAGAATAGAGAAAAAAGAATTAAAAAGAATGAACAAATCCTCCTAGAAATATGGGACTTCATAAAAAGACCGAACCTATGATTGATTGAAGTACCAGAAAGAGATGGGGAGAATGTAAATAAGCTGGAAAACACACTTCAGGATATTATTCAGGAGAACTTCTCCAACCTAGCAAGACAGGGCAACATACAAATTCAGGAAATACTGAGAACACAATTAAGATATTCCACAAGAAGATCAACCCCAAGACACATAATCCTCAGATTCTCCAAGGTTGAAATGCAGGAAAAACTGTTAAGGGCAGCCAGAGAGAAAGGCCAGGTAACTTACAAAGGGAAGCACATCACACTAACAGCAGACCTCTCAGCCGAAACTCTACAAGTAAGAAGAGATTGGAGGCAAATATTCAA
The DNA here is from genome assembly GCF_002776525.5 of Piliocolobus tephrosceles. Classification (NCBI taxonomy): domain Eukaryota; kingdom Metazoa; phylum Chordata; class Mammalia; order Primates; family Cercopithecidae; genus Piliocolobus; species Piliocolobus tephrosceles. The sequence continues at coordinate 68,912,404 of NC_045445.1, forward strand.
CATTCTTAAAGAAAATAATTTTCAATCCAGAATTTCATATCCATCCAAACTAAGCTTCATAAGTGAAGGAGAAATAAAATCCTTTCCAGACAAGCAAATGCTAAGGGATTTCATTACCAGCAGGCCTGCCCTGTGAGAGATCCTGAAAGAAGCACTAAATATGGAAAGGAAAAACTGGTACCAGCCCCTGCAAAAGACACCAAAATATAAAGACCAATGACACTACAAACAAACTCCATAAACTAGTGTGCAAGATAACCAAATAGTGTCTTGATAACAGGAACAAATTCACACATAACAATACTAACACTAAATGTAAATGGGTTAGATGCCCCAATTAAAAGACAGAGATGAGAAAATTGGAAAAGGAGTCAAGAACCATTGGTGTGCTGTATTCAGGAGACCCATCTTACCTGCAAAGACACACACAGGCTCAAAATAAAGGGATGGAGGAAAATGTACCAAGCAAATGGAAAGTGAAAAAAAGCAGGGGTTGCAATCCTAGTCTCTGATAAAACAGAGTTTAAACCAACAAAAGATGAAGAAGAGCATTACATAATGATAAAGGAAACAATTCAACAAGAAGAGCTAACTATTCTGAATATATATGAACCCAATTCAGGAGTACCCAGATTCATAAAACAAGTTCTTAGAGACCTACAAAGACACTTAGACTCCCACACAGTAATAGTGGGAGACTTTAACACCCCACTGTCAGTATTAGACAGATCAACAAACAGAAAATTAACAAGGATATTCAGGACTTGAACTCAGCTCTGGATCAAGTGGCCTAGGATATGTCTAAAGAGCTCTCTACCAGCCAGGTGGAGTGGCTCATGCCTGTAATCCCAGCTCCTTGGGAGTCCGAGGCAGGTGGATCATGAAGTCAGGAGTTTGAGACAAGCCTGACCAACACGGTGAAACTCTGTCTCTACTAAAAATACAAAAAGTAGTTGGGCACATTGGTGCATGCCTGTAATCCCAGCTACTCTGGAGGCTGAGGCAGGAGAATCACTTGAACTCAGGAGGCAGAGTTTACAGTGAGCCGAGATCAAGCCTTCAGCCTGGGTGACAGAGTGAGACTCCATCTCAAAAAAAAAAAAAAAAAAAAAGAAAGAAAAAAAAAACTCTCTACCCCAAATCAACAGAAAATACATTCTTCTCAGTGCCATATGGCACTTATTCTAAAATAGACCACATAATTGGAAGTAAAACATTCTTCAGCAAATGCAAAAGAACTGAATTATAATAGTCTCTCAGACCACTGTGCAGTCACATTAGAACTCAGAATTAAGAAGCTAACTTAAAACTACACAATTTTATGAAATTGAACAACCTGCTCCTTAATGACTCATGGGTAAATAATGAAATTAAGGCAGAAAAAAAGAAGTTCTTTGAAAACCATGAGAACAAAGAGACAACATACCAGAATCTCTGAGACATGGCTAAAGCAGTGTTAAGAGGGAAATTTATAGCACTAAATATCCACATCAGATAGCTATAATGATCTCAAATTAGCACCCTAACATCACAATTAAAAGAGCTAGAGAGAAAACTAATCCAAAAACTAGCAGAGGAAAAGAAATAACTAAGATCAGAGAAGAATTGAAGGAGATAGAGACATGAAAAACCCTTCAAAAAATCAACAAAATCCAGGAGCTGCTTTTCTGAAAAAAATAACAAAATAGATAGACTGCTAGCTAGACTAATGAAGAGAGAGAAAAATCAAATAGATGCAATAAAAAATGATAAAAGGGATATCACTACTGACCCCAAAGAAATAAAAATTACCATCAGAGAATACTAGAAACACCTCTACGCAAATAAACTAGAAAATCTAGAAGACATGGATGAATTCCTGGATGCATACACCCTACCAAGACTACACCAGGAGGAAGAATTCCTGAATAGACCAATAACAAGCTCTGAAATTGAGGTAGTAGTTAATAGCCTACCAAAAAAAAAAAAAAAAAAAAAAACCCAAAAGTCCAGGACAGACAAATTCACAGTTGAATTCTACCAGAAATACAAAGAAGAGCTGGTACCATTTCTTCCGAAACTGTTCCAAACAATTGAAAAGGAGTGACTCTTGTGACTCTTTCCAAACTCATTTTATGAAGCTAGCATCATCCTGACACCAAAACCTGGCAGAGATACAACAGAAAAAGAAAACTTCAGGTCAATATCCCTGATGAACATTGATGCAAAAATCCTCAATAAAATACTGGCAAACCAAATCCAGCAACACGACGAAAAACTTATCCATCACGATCAAGTCGGCTTCATCCCTGTGATGCAAGGCTGGTTCAACACATGCCAATCAATAAACGTAATCCATCACATAAACAGAACCAAAGACAAAAACCACATGATTACCTCAATAGATGCAGAAATGGCCTTCAATAAAATTCAACATCTCTTCATGTTAAAAACTCTCAATAAACTAGGTATTGATGGAAGGTATCTCAAAATAATAAGAGCTATTTATGACAAATCCACAGCCAATATCATACTGAATGGGCAAAAGCTGGAAGCATTCCCTTTGAAACCTGGTACAACACAAGGATGCCCCCCCCCCATCACTCCTATTCAACATAGTATTGGAAGTTCTAGCCAGGGCAATGAGGCAAGGGAAACAAATAAAGCGTATTCCAATAGGAAGAGAGGAAGTTATCTGTTTGCAGAGACATGATCTTATATTTAGAAAACCCCATCATCTCAGCCCCAAAACTCCTTGAACTGATGAGTAACTTCAGCAAGGTCTCAGTGCTGAGACCAGCTCAGTCAGGGAGACCCTAACCCAGCAGTGCTAGAGGAATTAAAGACACACACACAGAAATATAGAGGTGTGAAGTGGGAAATCAGGGGTCTCACAGCCTTCAGAGCTGAGAGCCCTGAACAGAGATTTACCCACGTATTTATTAACAGCAAGCCAATCGTTAGCATTGTTTCTATAGATATTAAATTACATAAAAGTATCCCTTATGGGAAACTAAGGGATGGGCTGAATTAAAGGAATAGGTTGGACTAGTTAACTGCAGCAGGAGCATGTCCTTAAGGCACAGAACGCTCACACTATTGTTTGTGGCTTAAGAATGCCTTTAAGCAGTTTTCCGCCCTGGATGGGCGGGGTGTTCCTTGCCCTCATTCCCCTAAACCCACAATCTTTCAGCATGGGTGTTATGACAATCATGAGCATGTCACAGTGCTGCAGAATTTTGCTTATGCCCAGTTTTAGGGCCAGTTTATGGCCAGATTTTGGGGGACTTGTTCCCAACATCTCAGGATACAAAACCAATGTGCAAACACCACAACTGTTTCTTTACAGCACCAGTAGGCAAGCAGAGAGTCAAATCATGAAGCAACACCCATTTACAACTGCTACAAAGAAAATAAAATACCTAGGAATACAGCTAACAAAGAATGTGAGAGACCTCTTCAAGGAGAACTACAAACCACTCCTCAAAGAAATCAGAGAGGAAACAAACAAATGGAAAAAACATTCTATCCTCATGGATAGAAAGAATTAATATCGTGAAAATGGCCATACTGCCCAAAATAATTTATAGATTCAATGCTATTCCCATCAAACTACCATTGACATTATTCACAGAAATAGAAAAAACTGTTTTAAATTTAATATAGAATCAAAGAAGACCCCGTATAGCCAAGATAATCCTAAGCAAAAACAACAAAACTGGAGGCACCATGCTACCTGACTTCAAACAATACCACAAGTCTACAGTAACCAAAACAGCATGATACTGCTACCAAAACAGACATATAGATCAATGGAGCAGAACAGAGATCTCAGAAATATCACGACACATCTACAACCATCTGATCTTCGACAAACCTGACAAAAACAAGCAATGGGGAAAGGATCTCCTATTCAGTTAATGGTGTTGGAAAAACTGGCCAGCCATACGCAGACAACTGAAACTGGACCCCTTCCTTACACCTTATACAAAAATTAACTCAAGATGGATTAAAGACTTAAATGTAAAACCCAACACCATAAAAACCCTAGAAGAAAACCTAGGCAATACCATTCAGGACATAGGCATGGCAAAGACTTCATGATGAAAATGTCAAAAGCAATTGCAACAAAAACCAAAATTGACAAATGGGATCCAATTAAACTAAAGAGCTTCTGCACAGAAACAAAACAAAACAAAACAAAACATACACAAAAAAATTATCATCAGAGTGAACAGACAACCTACAGAATGGGAGAAAATTTTTGCAATCTACCCACCTGACAAATGTCTAATATCCAGAATTTACAAGGAACTTAAACACATTTATAAGAAAAAGACAAACAACCCCATTAAAAAGTGGGCAAAGGGTATGAACAGACACTTCTCAAAAGAAGACATTTATATGGCCAACAAAAGTGAAAAAAAGCTCAACATCACTGATCATCAGAGAAATGCAAATCAAAACCACAATGAGATACCATCTCATGCCAGTCAGAAAGGTGATTGTTAAAAAGTCAGGTTATAATAGATGCTGACGAGGCTAAGGAGAAATGGGAATGTTTTCACACTGTTGGTGGGAACATAATTAGTTCAACCATTGTGGAAGACAGTATGGTGATTCCTCAAGGATATAGAACCAGAAATACCATTTGACCCAGCAACCCCATTACTGGGTATATACCCAAAGGATTACAAATCATTCTACTATAAAGACACATGTACATGTATCTTTATTGCAGCACTATTTACAATAGCAAAGACATGGAACCAACCCAAATTCCCATCAGTGATATATTGGATAAAGAAAGCATTACATATACACCATGGAATACCATGCAGTCATAAAAAGGAATGAGATCATGTCCTTTGCAGGGACGTGGTTGAAGCTGGAAGCCATCATTCTCAGCAAACTAACACAGGAACAGAAAACGAAACACTTCATGTCCTCACTCATAAGTGGGAGTTGAACATTGAGAGCCCATAGACACAGAGAGGGAAACAACACACACCAGGGCCTGTTGAGAGGTGGGGGTGAGGGGAGGGAACTTAGCGGATGGGTCAATAGGTGCAGCAAACCACCACTGGACATGTATACCTATGTAACAAACCTGCACGTTTTGCACATGTATCCCGTTTTTTGTTTGTTAGAAGAAATAAAGAAAAAAAATTATTTCTTCCATAAAAGCAGTGAGAAAACTAGCAGTAAGTGTCAGAATCAACTTTTTAAAAAACTCTAGGCTGGACACGGTGGTTTACACTTGTAATCCCAGCACTTTAGGAGGCCGAGGCAGGTGGATCACCTGAGGTCAGGAGTTTGAGACCAGCCTGGCCGATATAATGAAACCCCATCTCTACTAAAAATATAAAAAATTAGCTGGGTGTGGTGGTGGTCACCTGTAATCCCAGCCACTTTGGAGGTTGAGGCAGGAGAATTGCTTGAACTTGAGAAGCGGAGATTGCAGTGAGCCGTGATTGCGGCACTGAACTCCAGCCTGGGTGACAGGGTGGGACTCTGTCTCCAAAAAAAAAAAAAAAAAAAAAAAAAAGACTCTAGCAATTAACCACATGCTTGCAGCAATTTGTGGCCACTTATTCAAGAAAATCAAGTGAATATTAGAAAGAACAGTGAGCTTTGTTGCATTTTAATTTGCCCTATTTCCACTATCCCCCTGTGAACTTCCACAGTAGCCTTGAAAATCAACATCCTGCAATCATGGTGACAACCAAGGACCAGACAGACATCAGAGGAGGCAGAACAGGGTTGGAGATCCTTCAAAAACTCATTCTCACAGAATTGTCATTTAATTAACTTATCTGGTAAACCCTAATCTAATTTTTGTCTCAACAGATTTGCCTGTTCTGGACACTTCATGTAAATAAAATTGTACAATACGTTACCTGGTTTCTTTAACTTGGCATAATGTTTTAAAGATTCATCCATGTTACAGCATGCATTGCTACTTCATTCCTTCTTATGATCAAATAATATTCCAGTGTATGCATATGTCACATTTCGTTTATCCATTGATTGGTTGAGGACATTTAGGTTGTTTCCACTTTTTTGCTCTTAGCAATAGTGCCACTCTGAACATTCATGTCTAAGTCTTTGTATAGACATATGTTTTCTTTTTTAAATTTTTTATTTTAGGTTCAAGGGTACATGTGCAGGTTTGTTACAGGTAAACTGTGTGTGATGGGGGTTTGGTGTACAAATTATTTCCTCACCCAGGTAACAAGCATAGTGCTTAATAGGAGGTTTTTTAATCCTCTCCCTCCTCCCATCATCCACCCTCAAGTAGGTCCTAGTGTCTTTTGTTGCCCTCCTTGTGTCTATGTGTATCCAATGCTTAGCTCCCATGTATAAGTGAGAATATGTGGTATATGATTTTCCGTTCTTGGTTTAGTTGGCTTAGGATAATGCCCCTTAGCTCCATCCATGTTCCCGCAAAGCACATGATCTTGTTATTTTTTATGGCTGTGTCCTATTCCATGGCGTATAAGTACCAAATTTTCTTTATCCAGTCTACTGTCGATGAGTATTTAAGTTGATTCATGTGAACATATGTTTACATTTCTCTTGGGTATGTGCCTCAGAATGGAACTACTGGGTCATATTGTAAGTCTATAATGAACCATTTGAGGAATTGCCAGACAATTTCCCAAAGTGGTTGTACCATTTTACATTCCTGAGAAGTCTTTAAAAATTGTATTTAACTTAGTTTTTTAAAAATGTAGTTTAATATAGCAATTTTTATAAGACCACTTACGAACATTTTATGGGAACATTCTGTGGCAAAGTCTATTCTAATCAAATAAACAAGGACCTCCTCCTCACATTCTCATTCTAAAAAAAAAAAAAAAAAAAAAAAAAAAGGGTACTACTAAATAGCACACTTTGTCTCCGAAAAATGTCCAACAGTAAAAGGCAAAAAAGTTGGAAGATGGTTCTGCGAGAATCTAAACTCATCTTCCACTTGATAACACAGCAAATAATGGGTAAATATTAGCCTGAAGTTTTCAATGTGATGCTGTTGCTTTAGTAATGCTTTCTTTGGTTCTGGTTATATAAGGATAATATCATAAAAACTAGAGAAAAATATTAAAAACAGTAGTCTTTATGATTAAATGCTAGCAATACTTAGCAGATGTTTTGAATTTTACTATAGCTTTTTTAAAAACTCTGTATTTTATGCCCTTTAAAAATATAGGGGGAACTTAAAAAACCTACCTGAAGCTGTAAATACGTTCCTGAGATGATTTTACAAATTAAAGTATATAAATAAGAATTTCACTTCTTGAAATTATATTTTTTCAGTCCAATTTATGTTGATATCGCCCTTTCAATGTTCAAAGAAAGAAAAATATGCATGTGTTAAATGTCTACCTGTCATACCAGTCTTGATCACTTCTTCAACAGAGCAGCAAAAGGATGGGAAGGAAAATTACCATCCTCCTCCTTCTGTTACTTTTCTCTATGGATTCTACTATTCTGTCTTCTGAAAATGGTAGCCATATTTTATACTAAGAATTTTCATACAGAAACTGCATTGTGACATGAATACACTTTTAAACAATGGAAAATTTGAGTTTTCTATCATATATTTGGCTGCTGCTAACCAATGTTGAAATTATGACAGTATTTATAATAGTCATTTCATGGCAGTTGTTACACCAAATCACAGGAAACTGTCTCTTCAGGGTCAAAAGACAGTTGCATAAATCATTGCATCTATACATCTGTATTCTGTAAAAAAATATAGGGATCTATGTTTGAAGAGTCTACCCAAGGTTAACTTGTAGGTTGGAAAACATCATGATAGTCTGAAATGTATTCTAAAGCTTGAACAAAGGGAAAATGAGAGAAACAAGGGAAACCGTTTTTAGCCCTTTCTTCCCGTCTAACACATAACAGTGATGACAGTAACCGCTATTTTCCACTAGTGTGGAAATATTGGTTATGTGGCTAGTGCTACTGCAGCATCTAGGATTTCACAAACAAACATATATAGATATTGCTGCCAAAGAAATTTAATCCATTACCAATTTTAAGATAATTGAAATTGGGCTCAACTAAGGAAATGACAGCTAGTATAGTATGCAGAGACTATACTTTCCCACTCTTCATATTGTATATGTGTATGCCTCTGTGTGTTTGTGGAATATTTCAGTAAATAATTAGCTATCAGGAATAGCTCCTTTTAAGTAATTTTGTTTATTAATTTATTTATTCAAACCCAGTAACGTACTCCAACTCTGCAATAAAGTTGTACTGTGACAGTTTCTAAGTAAATATTGGAGTTTGGTCATTATAAGTGTGCTTGCTTTTCAATGAATTTGCAAATTAGTAAAAATTTACATGTAATATTTCTGCATAAGCTTTTAAAATCTTTATTGTCTTTTTTTTTTTTTTTTTTTTTCTTTTACTTTCTAGATCAGCTTACATGCAAGATTTTTATATTATTGGTAATAACAATGAATCTGTGAGAATGTTCCTGATAAGTAAACTTTTGTTTACTTGGCTTCAAAATCGCTTTGTAAATGATACGCCTATCAGTGGAAGTTATCAACTGACAATTGTTGCTTTTTAAAGGTACAGAGTAATTCTACAGACTAAATTAGGCTAAGCTAATCCTGACTTTTACCCTTCAGGAATTTGCTACCTAGACAGAATAGATTTATTGTATGCAGAATTACAAAAGGGCAGATAGCTATATGATCTACTATATTCAGGATTGTGTAGTCTCTAATCAATAGGCCAGAAAATTGTCTGTGTTTTGAATTACCTGGTGAGAGAGTCAAGAAGTAAAGTAATAAGCATACAAAAGGGTACTCCGTCTGTAAAATACATGCTTCCTCACGTAACAAATCAATAATCTCTCCAAAAGATTCCATAAAAATAGTTTACTTCTCTATCTGTTTCAACCCAATTAAACACTTTTGATGCAATTCAAGAATTCTGAAACGTATATTTGAAAAGTAATTATCTTGTATTTATTAGATATAAAAATTATTTATTATAGTAAAACTTCTGGTGCTCTTTAAATGATACCATCAATAGAAAGATGTGTTAATGATGAGCTTGTTTTTAAATCGTGTTTTTGGGTTTTTAAAACTGCACAAATCTTTGGAAGTTTGAAGTCCGTACCTGTATTAACAGCTGCATCTCCAAAGAAAGAAAGCATATCCTAATTGTGACATTTGCCCAACCCAACTGAAAAAAGCACCAAGGAGAAAAAGTGCAACAGTTAATAATAGCCAATAATCATTGACTTTCTCACTGTACTGACTTTCTCACTGAATACTCATGTCAACCATAAGAGGTACAAACTATTGTTATTCCTAATGAACAGTGAGAAAACTAAGGTTCCAAGATGTTAAATAATATGCTTGAGTTCACACAGCTAGTAAGCAGTGGTGCTCTTAATCCCACAATATTCACCTCTATAACATATGGCTTCCAGCTATCATTAGAGATATCTTAAAATTCAAAGGAATATAACCTTGATACCAAATGCAAAAGAGTTGCATAAACAATTTTATTTAGTGAGAAAATTTTAATTAACAATAGAGTAATAGGGCTGGGCTTGGTGGCTCACACCTGTAATCCCAGCACTTTGGGAGGCTGAGGTGGGAGGATCACAAGGTCAGGAAATTGAGACCATCCTGGCTAACACGGTGAAACCCCGTCTCTACTAAAAAAATACAAAAAATTAGCTGGGCGTGGTGGTGGGCGCCTGTAGTCCCAGCTACTCGGGAGGCTGAGGCAGGAGAATGGCGTGAACCCGGGAGGCAGAGCTTGCAGTAAGCCGAGATCGCGCCACTGCACTCCAGCCTGGTCGACAGAGCGAGACTCTATCTCAAAAAAAAAAAAAAAAATACAGTAATAGAAAGATTTATAGCCCTTTGGGTATATATCCAGTAATGGGGTTCCTGAATTGAATGGTATTTCTGTCTTTATGTCTTTGAGGAATCACCACACTGCCTCCCACAATGGCTGAACTAATTTATACTACCACCAGTGATGCATAAGCATTTCTTTTTCTCCACAACTTCATCCGTATCTGTTTTTTGACTTTTTAAAAACAGCCATTCTAACATTCTGACGGGTGTGAGATGGTATCTCATTTTGATTTGCATTTCTCTGATGATCAGTGATGTTGAGCTTTTTTCACGTGCTTATTGGCCACTTATATGTTTTCTTTTGAAAAGTGTCTCTTCAGCTGGGCGCGGTGGCTCATGCCTATAATCCCAGCACCTTGGGAGGCTGAGGTGGGAGGATCACCTGAGGTCGGGAGTTCAAGACCAGCCTGGCAAACATGGTGAAACCATGTCTCTACAAAAGTACAAAAATTAGCCGAGTATGATGACAGATGCCTGTAATCCCAGCTCCTTGGGAGGCTGAGGCAGAAGAATCACTTGAACCTGGGAGGCGGAGGTTGCAGTGAGCCGAGATCGTACTACTGCACTCCAGCCTAGGAGACAAGAGGAAACTCTGTCTCAATCAATCAATCAATAAATAAATAAATAAATAAATAAAACAGAAAGAAAAAAGAAAAGTGTCTCTTTATGTCCTTTGCCCACTTTTTAAATAAGGTTGTTTTTTTTTTCTTATAAATTTGTTTACATTCCTTATAAATGCTAGGTATTAGACCTTTGTCGGATGCATAGTTTGTAAAAATTTCTCCCGTATTGTAGGTTTTCTGTTTAACCTGTTAGTTTCTTTTGCTGTTCAGAAGCTCTTTAGACTGTTTAAGAAGCCTTATCAAATTTGCTGTCCCTCCTCAGTCTTACAGATGCAACTCCCTGCGGGAACCCAAACCTTTTTCACCAGAAAATGTAAAATGGTCTGGGGGTAAAAAAGGGTTACTGAGACCGGAACATAAAAACATACAGGCTCATAGAATTATAACATTTAAGATGTTTAAACAAGCTTTATATAAGGTAGTTGTAACCCCTTTACTAAAAGTCTTATAAAAACGGGTACGTCTGACAAAGGGCTAATATCCAGAACCTACAAAGAACTCAAACAAATTTACAAGAAAAAACAAACAACCCCATCAAAAAGTGGGCAAAGGATATGAACAGACATTTCTCAAAAGAAGATATTCATACAGCCAACAGACATATGAAAAAATGCTCATCATCACTGGCCATCAGAGAAATGCAAATCAAAACCACAATGAGATACCATCTCACACCAGTTAGAAGGGCAATCATTCAAAAGTCAGGAAACAACAGGTGCTGGAGAGGATGTGGAGGAATAGGAACACTTTTACACTGTTGGTGGGATTGTAAACTAGTTCAACCGTTATGGAAAACAGTATGGTGATTCTTCAAGGATCTAGAACTAGATGTACCATATGACCCAGCCATCCCATTACTGGGTATATACCCAAAAGATTATAAATCATGCTGCTATAAAGACACATGCACATGTATGTTCATTGTGGCACTATTCACAATAGCAAAGACTTGGAATCAACCCAAATGTCCATCAGTGACAGACTGGATTAAGAAAATGTGGCACATATACACCATGGAATACTATGTAGCCATAAAAAAGGATGAGTTTGTGTCCTTTGTAGGGACATGGATGCAGCTGGAAACCATCATTCTCAGCAAACTATCGCAAGAACAGAAAACCAAACACTGTATGTTCTCACTCATAGGTGGGAACTGAACAATGAGATCACTTGGACTCGAGAAGGGGAACATCACACACCGGGGCCTATCACGGGGATGGGGGAGGGGGGAGGGATGGCATTGGGAATTATACCTGATGTAAATGACGAGTTGATGGGTGCTGACGAGTTGATGGGTGCAGCACAGCAACATGGCACAAGTATACATATGTAACAAACCTGCATGTTATGCACATGTACCCTAGAACTTAAAGTATAATAATACAAAAAATAAATTAAAAATAAATAAATAAATAAATAAAAGAAAAGTAACTTCCAAAAAAAAAAAAAATGGGTACTATATCTAACTTACACTGTTAGATGTTCCCCCATCTAGCAGTGTAAACTGAAGGCATATAAATCTGCTTTTTTAAGAAATGTTTAATTGCACATGCTAAGTGAAAACTAGTAAGTTGCCCAAGTCCACAAAATATAGGGTAAGAGCTGGAGTGCTAATTGGGACAAATCCTCCACTGCATAGCCCTTTATGTGAAGCTTTTATCGGGGCTGATGGCAAAAACTGTGAGTACCTTTCAATGACAATTACTGAACTAGAGAATTTCTACTTAATGGGGCATTTACTGCCTTGCTATGAAATATTAACTGAAGCTACCCTTACGCTAATGAAAACAATGTTTCCTAAAAGAGTGCCATGATAAAATAAAAATGGTTTATATAAAATCTTGCTACCTAACAAGCAGAGAGACTCTTTCCTAGGGCTAATTGTGAGGAGCTGCTAAATTCTACAGTGCCTAATAGCTCTCAGGAGCTGTTTGGTTTGTAAATGGCATTTCAAAGGTGTACAAACATCTCGTTTTAAGAGCTGCTACTCTGGTTAAAGAAAGCTCAAGGGAATATTTTTCTTTTAAGTTATTGGGGTGCAGTATGTCCTTGTAAGAAAATTTACCTTTCTGAGCTCTCCAAAATTTAGATTGAAATTTTATGACATTATAGTTGTCTGCATAAGTTCAGAAATAGTAAAAACAAACAAAAAACAAAAAAACAAAGACAGGCTGAGCGCGGTAGTTCATACCTGTAATCCCAGCACTTTGGGAGGCCAAGGCGGGCAGATCATGAGGTCAGGAGATCGAGACCATCCTGGCTAACACAGTGAAACCATGTCTCTACTAAAAATACAAAAAATTAGCTAGGCGTGGTGGCATGCGCCTGTAGTCCCAGCTACTCGGGAGGCTGAGGCAGGAGAATCTCTTGAACCCGGGTGGCAGAGGTTGCAGTGAGCCGAGATGACACCACTGCACTCCAGCCTGGGCGACAGAGCGAGACTCTGTCTAAAAAAGCAGTTGGAGACACTGGTTATTTTACCAAGACTTAAACTAAAATAGCCTATTTTTAGGCAAAGTTCCAGCAAAAGCCAACTTAAGACAAGTCTATATGGCCAATCAATTCTCAATGTATTTTATGCACATAATCAGGCAAGCATAATAAGCCCAAAACTTACCTTGCACACGAATTGGCCTTGCTATAATTTTCTTTTTAATAAATAAAGGCAGCTAAAAAAATACTTTCAAGGGGAAAATGTAACACTTAATACTAAATTTCAGCCCTAACTTTTTCGAGTACAGATTAGATCGTTATTTCTTGGCTACAATAATCCTCTAGAATGTATTAGATTATAATTTTTCTTTATATTTTTAATTGGTGCCCTAATGGAATAAGTTTCCTGTTCTGTTCTGACATACCAATTACTCTTTTTTTTTTTTTTTTTTTTTTTTGAGTTGAAGCCTCGCTCTTGTCCCCGAGGCTGGAGTGCGATGGTGGTATCTCGGCTCATGGCAACCTCTACCTCCCAGGTTCAAGAGATTCTTCTGCCTTGGCCCCCTTTAGAACCTGGGATTACAGGTGCCTGCCACCACTTCCAGCTAATTTTTGTATTTTTAGTAGAGACAGGGCTTCACCATGTAGGCCAGGCTCCTCTAGAACTCCTGACCTCAGGTGATCCACCCACCTCGGCCTCCCAAAGTGCTGGGATTACAGGTGTGAGCCACCATGCCCGGCCTCAATTACTCTTATAACTGTCAAACTATAATTGTTATTTATCTCTCCTTGTTTTACTTCCAAGGAAACCAAAGCCATGGTATTCTGAAGACCAGAGATATGAATCTCCCTCATTTGGCATCCCACTGGGCCCAGATCTGTTTCATTGCTAATGCTCTGCTGCTACAACTTTACAAGCTGCCTCCCTGTAGGCCCAGGGACTATCGTGGAAGAGATGGGTGCATAGGACTGTAAGGGTCAGTTTTGAGGGATAAAACTAGGTCAAAGTCAAACCCTCCAAATCTAAAAGGGAGTACAAAAGTGCCTAAATATCAGGTAAAACAAGTTTAATTGCCTTCTAAACTATCATGTGTCACTTTTGCATCCACCACAGCCATACAAATTTTCTGCTTACTATAGAATTAAAAGGAAATATTTACTAACTAGTAAAATAACAGAATAAAAATACCTTGTAACAAAGCCTTCTGGGTATAACACTCCCAATTATAAGTTGTGAAGATAAATATATCTATATCTATATAGATATAGATATATACATGTTTAATTATTTTTCAGAGCAATGCTTATGTTTTATATAGGTAATTGCTAAAAGTCTATAACAAAAACCAAGCTTATAATAGCTCAACACATAGAAGTTAAAAATAAGTCAGTCTTGTAACTTTGCCTTTTGGTTTTGTTGTTGGCTTTTTTACTTAAAATAATTTTAAGAAGTAACAAATGCCTGTCCATATCCATTCCTAGCTGGCCTGGAACAATTAATTGGCTATAAGTCTTTCGACTCTTAAGGCTCTCAGCCATAGGGAGTCCTGCCAAGGGACAAAAAGAAATGCCACTGTAGAACTACATGACTTCTCCCGTGACAAAGCCTTCTTTTCTCTCCCAAATACCAGTATATGGTGCAATACAAAAGTGGTGTGAAAAATAGATTTTTCTACTGTTAGGAAAAATAGATTTTTCTACTATTAGCAAGTCTATAACAATTTAGACACTGAGGACCAGGTGTTTCTTGCAATTCATTAATATCCTCCTCAGGTTATTATACCTATGGAGACAAATTGCCTAGAAGAGACACTAAATTTATTGGATTCTGATTTAATGTCAGTCCTACAATCCTCAAATAAGATTTATCATAAGGTTCAAATAACCCTTAATAAGGGGGTTGAACACATTGTGAGTTTGATCAAAGAACATAATAAGGCATTCAGGGGTTTTCCTGGCAGATTGGCTTGTTTACTGCCCTCTGATTCTACCTATAACCTTGGACACTCAATCTTCACTATCTTTATTATATTTCTTACTATATTAGCATTATACAACTCTTGTAAATGTTACGCCAGATACAGCAAAAGGAAAAGGCACAATTAAGGACCTGGATCATGATAGATCGCAAAATACATCTGGCCCGGGAGTTTTGTTTGTTTGTTTTTACTAAACCCTAGGCCTGACTCCATCTCACCCCTTAAACAAATGGCTATTATACTGGGTCAGACCACGTCCTCCCCCATGATCCAAATAGCTAATATTGATCGATTGATTGATTGATTGATTGATACAGAGTCTCGCTCTGTTGCCCAGGCTGGAGTGCAGTGGTGCCATCTTGGCTCAATGCAACCTCCGTCTTCCAGGTTCAAGCAATTCTCTTGCCTCAGCCTCCGGAGTAGCTGGGATTACAGGCGCATGCCTCCACACCCAGCTAATTTTTTTTGTCTTTTTTTTTTTTTTTTTTTTTAGTAGAGACAGGGTTTCACCATCTTGGCCAGGCTGGTCTTGAACTCCTGACCTTGTGATCCACCCACCTTGGCCTGCCAAAGTGCTGGGATTACAGGCGTAAGCCACTGCACCCAGCTTAATATTTAAAAGTATTACCATCAAATCAGAGAGCTCTAGGAATGAGCCTTTTTACTAGTGCCAGGACACCTTGTCAGATGGCCAAACCAGACAACTCTAGGAATGAGCCTTCCTAGCACCGTGGGACCTGCTGCTGTTTGTTGGTCTGAACATTTGTCCAAGAGAGGGAACTGAGGACTAAGCTCTGATTTTTTTTTTTCTTAATCCTCCCCAAATTCCTATCTGAGGGGTCTGGAAAGTCATGCTCTGCAAACCACAAATTCTCATCAGATGGGTTTTATTTATTTTACTGTGACTTACTTTCCAATCTGATTCTGGCATAACATGTGACAAATAAGAAAGTCAAAATATCTTAACCTCGAAACATGTTTCTTTGCCATATCTTGAAACGGTCCTGCAAAGCTGTCCTTTGTGGGGGAAAATCTGCATTTGTAAAGAATCTCTATTAACATAGCTAGCTCTTTTTCTTCCAGGCCCTTCCAATCCTAAAGAGATTAACCAAGAGTCTACCACCTTTAAAAATCGTAATAGGAAACATTTGTCATCTATTGTCTCTGAGGGAAGCCACTGTAAGATTTTAAAAGAACCTTGGTCTCCACAATGTTTTATCTTAACATGAACATTTCCTTTCTATTGATCCCAGGTCTTTAGACAAACTCGACAAATTGTCAACCAGAAAATGTTTAAATTTACCTATTGCCTGGAAGCCCCCACTTGGAATTGTCCCATCTTTTTGAACCAAACCAACGTATTTCTTAAATGCATTTGATTGGTATCTCATGCCTCTATAAAAATATATGAAACCAAGCTGCACCTTGACCACCTGGGACACATGTTCTCAGGACCTACCTCCTGAGGGCTGTGTCACAGGCCATGGTCACTCATATCTGGCTCAGAATAAACCTCTTCCAATATTTTACAGAGCTTGACTCTTTTTGTTCACAGTATAAACCCAAAACAAGTGAAGATCATGATTTGAGGCTAGTATAAATTATATAAGAAACTCTTTTCTAATCATGAGATGAAAGAAAGCTATACCATGGATAGTTGGATATTTGCTATGCTTTTCATATACCTAACATGAGAAAGCTAAATATTTTTAGCTAAATATTTTAATATATGCCAATAATGTAAGCCGGATTATCCTTGTTCGGGGTCTAACTTTCAAACTGCCCTGATGGTATCTATAGAGGCAAGACACAGTCATAATTTCTTACCCCAATACACATAAAACGTGATATTAGAAATCCTGCCAAACATTTAATAAGTTGAAAGTACTCAATTTTATGTGTAGAGTTATGTTAGCAGTTTCTACGAGGCAAAAGCTATGTTTTTTGATACCTAGGATAGAACCTTTTCCCCAAATCGGCTCAGTTATTCTGCTTCTGAAAATACTGACAATAGAATACAATCATCTTTCCCTCCCCTAATCCAAATACAAATTTTAACATTTCATAATTGATTTCACTGAAATCGAGGAACTGGTGTGTAGAGACTAACAGAGCAAGATGGGAGTAACCATTTTGAATAAAAAAGAACATTAAATATTCTAATCAGAAATAGAATTGCCATCCTACTATGGCCGTTTTGACTGTCTTATAATGTCCTGCTTAGATTTTATTGTTTATCCCCAAATATTTACTATTATGTGGGTTTGATTTTGATGGTGAAAAGATGGTATTTGAAGCAAAATAATAAAGGCAGTATAATTAGTAACTGTGAATTGGACCATAATAGGAAAAGGTCATAATAGTGTGAGATCATTGTATTAATATTCTGAAAATTCAGGCTGTCATTATTGATGACCTACATACATAATCTCTACAATAAAAATTTATATTAGTTTCTTAGGAACAGACTCACATTTTGAATTTCTTGGTTAGAAATTTCTTAAGCGGTAATGTTTCAACAGTCTACAAATATCAAACATATTCATAGCATAGCTCTCTACTAAATCAATGATCTTTAGTGACATGGAGAGAAATTTTTTTTTTTTTATAGTTACATATCATAATGTAAACATTTTGTAAAGATCTGTTGGTGGCATGTAAAATCTAAAATACAAAGGTTAAAAAGTGGTTTGCAGGCTGGGTGCAGTGGCTCACGCTTGTCCTCCCAGTACTTTGGGAGGCTAAGGTGGGCGGATCAGGAGGTCAGGAGATTGAGACCATCCTAGCTAACACGGTGAAACCCCGTCTCTGCTAAAAACACAAAAATTAGCCGGGCGTGGTGGTGGGCGCCTGTAGTCCCAGCTACTCGGGAGGCTGAGGCAGGAGAATGGTGTGAACCCAGGAGGCGGAGTTTGCAGCGAGCTGAGATAGTGCCACTGCACTCCAGCCTGGGCGACAGAAAGAGACTCTGTCTCAAAAAAAAAAAAAAAGTGGTTTGCAAACCTTGCAATAAAGCTTTTACTAAAAACTAGGTAAAAACAAAATTCTCCCTCTCTCTCTCTGTTTCAGATGTTCAATAGCCATACATGGCTAGAGGCTACTGTATTTGGATTGTGTAGATATAGGATGTTTCCGTCATTGCAGAAAGTTTTATCAGACAGTATTGCCTTCATCCTTCCACCTCCCCTTTAAAAACAGTAGATACAGGTAGCAAACTAAAGTTAACTTTTACACTTCAAAAAAGAGTTTATAAAGTCTCATTTAGAAACAAAATTTTCTCAAGTGAGATTTAGTGTAATTTACAAATTAACAAATTTAAATGCAAAGACTTTTTTTTTTTTTTTTTTTGAAACAGGATCTTACTCTGACACCCAGGCTGAATTGCAGTAACTCAATCACAGCTCATTGCAGCCTCAAAACCCCACAACCCCCACCCCGCTCAAGGGATCCTCCCACCTCAGTCTCCCAAGTAGCTGAGACTACAGGTGCGTGGCATTATGTCTGGCTTTTTTTTTTTTTTTAAATTGGTTTTTTTGTAGAGATGGGGTTTTGCCATGTTGCCAAAACTGGTCTTGAACTCCTGAGCTCAAGCAATCTGCCCTCATTGACCTCCCAATGTGCTGGGATTAGAGGCATGAGCAACTGCGCCAGGCCCAAAGAAGTTTCTCTACATCTCTTTTTCTTCTGTGCTTCAGGTAAGAGAAAATTTGGCATGTATTGAAAATGTAATGTCAATAACATTGTCAGAATCCAAATAAATTATTTTAAACGTGCATGAAAGCAGTAAGACATTAAGCACATATTTTGCCTGCTGAGTAGTTTTTGTTCTCTCTCTTTTTTTTTATTATACTTTAAGTTCTAGGGTACATATGTATAACGTGCAGGTTTGTTACATATGTATACCTGTGCCATGTTGGTGTGCTGCACCCATCAACTCGTCAGCACCCATCAATTCATCATTTATATCAGGTATTTGAAGTGTTAAGGAATAAACTTACTTTCAGAAAATTAAAACTTTTTTAGCTCACTAAGATTAGATGAAGTAATTGATTAAATCACAAAATGTATTAAATGTGATGATGGTAGTAATCTGCTTATTACACTGATTGGCCATCCCTGAATATACAAGTTCTAATGGAGGAATTGGGCTTTTCCTTACACACAAGTATTTTCACAAAATTAATTTTTACCTGTACAACCAGGTAGTCCAGTTAAAACTGCCAGGGTGCAATTCTTCATGATAATTCTAGTCACCTTGTGACAACATTTGTCCTGGACTATTATTTCAAATTTTTTTTTATATTTAGAAAAATATAAATTTTCTTACAGCTATACTAATCTTTATTTAATAGTTGATTTTCCTTGTAAGAATGTAAACAAAAATTAAAAAGAAACGTAAAAATTGTGTTTAAGTGAATAAAAGGGGATTATTGAAAACTCGGTTTCATATTGAAAGTATTTTTTTTTTTCTTTTTCAAATATTTTTATTGACATATACTTGTATATAACAGCCTTGGAAGTTAGAAACCCCTCCAGGGGAGAGGGTAGATTTGCCTGTTTCCTGACCAGCTTAATAAGAACATCTCTCTCTAGGCAAAGGGTGGGCAGGCTTGCTAGTAGTCCCCTTTCAAAGACTGGGGATTCCTAAATTTAAGTTCTCTTAGCTGTCACCCAAACCCACTATGTGTGCAGCACTCACCTGGTCTGATCCACCTCTCCTCCTTGGGACTTGAGGGAGCAAGGGAAACTGATGTCAGTGAAGCTCACTCTGCCTGCTGTGCTATGTATGACTCCTGCCTGTAACCCACGACTCTGTCATTTTGCCAGCCTCCACCAAACTGTGACAAGCTAACTTGTAGCTGCAGGCTGGGTAGAATCTCAGACCTTACATGGTTCTCGAGAAAACATGAGAAATAAGAGCTAGTAGGTATGGCCTGAGAAATCACAGACAACCCAACCCTGGGCGTGGGTGAGAGGCAGAGTGGGCAAAAAGGTGGGAGATGAAGGTGTGGGAGCTATTGGAAACTGGGAACAAAACACATTTTTTATTGTAACAACTAATAGATTTCATTTTGGGCCAGTTAAATCTGAATCTCAAAGTAGAGGATGGATGAATAGTTCTTCAGAATAAAATGAATACGAGCTTTATTAATCTTCATCTTGCTTTTCCCAACTGATGTCAGTTCAAAACAGACTGCGCATTAAAAATTTTCCCGGCGAGGGGCAGTGGCTCACGCCTGTAATCCCAGCACTTTGGAAGACTGAGGTGGGCAGATCACGAGGTCAGGAGTTCCAAGAGCAGCCTGGCCAACATGGTGAAAACCCCTCTCTACTAAAAACACAAAAATTATCTGGGCGTGGTGACTCACGCATGTAATTCCAGCTACTCCAGAGGCTGCAGCAGGAGAATTGTTTGATCTCGGGAGGTGGAGGTTGCAGTGAGCCGAGATCACGCCCTTGCACTCCAGCCTGGGCGACAGGGCTAGACTCCTGTCTCAAATAAATAAATAAATAAATAAATAAATAAATAAATAAAATTCCCACTAGTCAGTGGAACTGTTCTCAATCTTAAAGCCATCCCCCGCCCCATTGTTCTTGCTTTGTTTTATAATCCTAAATCAACAAATAAATCTTTTTGTCAAAACTAAACGAAAACTGACCTGTTTGTCTTACACTCTCCACACACCTTGACTTCCCACTCGGCCACACCCTCCACCAACCGTGCACGCCCCTGTCCCCAACTCCCAGAACCCCACCACTTCTATGCCCTCCACTCATTGCCTGCCAAGAAAAGCGTAGAAGAATGAGGAGACTCCCCTTCATAGAAAGTAATCAAAACAGCCAATTAAGTGAACTGTCACTTTCTGCATCTTTATGTTTGGACGAATGGAGGCAGGATGGCGCACTTCCGGGTTCCTCATCACCAACTTTTCCCACGCAGTCAAAATGCAGCCGGCGCCTGGGAAGGTGCAGACCAACCGGGCATGCGCCAGGTGACGTCAATCCAAAGAGACCAAGATTTACCTGGTCGCACCTGCGGAACGCCCCGGACACGCCCATGCCCTGCCTATTGCCCTCCCACTCCTAGAAAAGGTGCTCCAGCCAGCGGCCGGCGCTGACTTCCCAGCCCCCAGTCGGGACTGTATCAGGAACCCTGCCCCAGAGCCCCACCGGGGGACTCTGTCCGCCTCCTTTGCGGGAGGCTGACAGACCTCTCCCTATCCACCTTCTTCCCTTGAAGCTAGGTGACCAAAAATAAATTTACAGTTTTGCTCCTACCCTTGCCTACCGGCTGGTTCTTTTGTACCGGCTCTGGTGGTCTTAGAAAAACAAATCACTTTATTATTAAGGCGATGGAATTATATTTTGAAATTACATGGTACACTACTGAGTCCAGTCTCTAGTTATTCTGCCATACTTCCTCCTATCCTGTATTTCCGTTGATGTTGATGGTAAATTCCGTTGGTAAATTTGATCTTGGGTGGTTTGAATAGGCAGTCGGAGGGAAACTGGATACTTAGGAAGAAGACCCTTCCCATGTAGGAGCTGTAGTTGGGCCTCGTTACGGTGGCCTGCCAGTGGAGCATATCCTCCTACACTGGCCCTGCTGAACAGTGGGGCTAGGAGTCGCGGGCTAGGTCCAGGAACTCCTTGTGGATGAGCTTTAGGGCCATAGTACGCAAAACTTGGCGGCCAGTCCTCGGTACCGGGCCTGACGCTTGGTAGAGGGCAGTGGTGGTGATCCCTGGCTGGGATGGGCAGCAAGGGTATTTCTCGGCAGACGAAGGGGTTGAGGGCCGGCTCTGGGGTCGGCGGGGGCGCCAGGGGAATCCGACAGTGGCGTAGAGGGGGACTGACCACGATTGGCACCGGGCGCTCCACCACAAGATGACCTGCAGGATACCTGTGGCTTAGGGTGACGGAGGCCACGATTTCCAGTGTTGGCGATTCTGTGGTTTGGAGCTGCCCCTCCTCTTGCTGGGGGCAGCCTGCCCCAGCGGCTAGCCCCTACTGCCCACATAGGGGCGCTGGACATCCGCGCGGATCCGCTCTGTGGGATCAGAGGCCACGGGGGCCTCTAGCCACCCCCACGCCCTCTGACGCTGACTGACGTGCTGCGCAGCGCTGCCAAGGGCCGGGGCGCTGCGCAGCGTTGCCAAGGGCCGGGGCCATGGGAGCAGGGTGGGGCTGGAAAGGAAGGTGAAAAGTTGGGGGGGGGGGCGGGGGGGGGACGGTCTCACTCCGTGCCTGTGCCTGGGCGGGCAAGTAGGACCCCAGGCACTGCCCTTCGTCCAGAGTGAGCTCAAGAAATAGGAGCAGTTCAGTGAATGCCTCTCTGCCCCTTACCCACAGTCACCTTTCCTTCACGGTTTACCTGAGAGGCCTTCTCCTCCCCTCCCTTCTCTCACCACTTGTGTATTTCCAGAGACATTCTCTTTTATAAATAACTTTAGTAGATTTACTATCAGTATAATACTTTTTAAAGTAACTTATGATAACCTTTTGGTAAATTTATTTTTTATGAAGATTTAAGGCCTTCAAAAAATTCAATTTGGAGCTAAAACCACTTCAATTGTTGAGGAACTCCTGACAATAAGAAGAAAGGGAGGGAGGGAAGAAAGGAAACCAGTAGTCCATGTGGCATATATAAACACTTCAGTTATTGTTGTTTATAAAAATGATCTTTTTTTTTAAAAAAAATAATGGTTCCAATAACAAGCATAACTGCAGAACAGAATGTCTCATTCTTGAGGCTTTCCAGTACTAATACTGATTCACATGAAACCTTCACTTACTTATATGTGGGAATGTAAAGCCAACTAAGTACCTTCAAAATAGGTTGGCCTGTCAGCCGTATCAGTTCTTTTCCATGAATTAAGTAATAATTCAATGAGGAGTTCTTAAATTTTGGTAAGAAATTATAGTATATAAACTAGATCATAGTTTCATTTATAAGATACTGGATATCCTTCAGTTATGAAAATTTCTTGCTGCAAAATTAGTTAACTAACATACTTATTCAACTAACTTGTGAAGGCAAGATAATTATTTGACAATATAAAGGTGAGAATGTAGATACTGAAGAGTGGATCTTCTAATAGTAGGTTAAAATGTCAAACTAATTGAAAGGAACTTTCCCCAATCTCTTATGTTATATATTACTGCAGAAGAACAGGGTTTGTGTGCTTCTGAACAAATGAGTTATTGCTGTTACTGTGGTGAAATATCAAATTTTATTTTTGTTTATTTATTTTTCTTGTGCGACAGTTTATTCTTCCTGGGAGACCAATGAGAATAACAAGGGGTAGAGATCAATTAAAAACAGTCTCTGCAACTTCATGTGTGCTAGCATTTCATATTATATTTTTAGTGGTTTTAGTTTATATTTTTTATTTCAATAGCTTTTGGTGTACAAGTGGTATTTTGTTGCATGAAAGAATTATATGGTAGTGAATTCTGAGATTTTAGTGCATCCATCACCTGAGTAATGTACATTGTACCTGATGTGTAGTTCTTTTTATCACTAGGCCCTTTCTCATACTCCCACTTGTGAACCTGGAAAGTTTATTATATCACTCTGTATAACTTTGCATGTTCACATCTTAGCTCCCACTTATGAGTGAGAACATACCGTTTTTCGTTTTCCAATCCTGTGTTACGTCACTTAGATTAGTCGTCTCCAGCTCTATCCAAGTTGCTGCAAGTTCCATTATTTCATTCCTTTTAATGGCTGATAGTATTCCATGCTGTATATAAGCCACATTTTCCTTATCCACTGATTAATTGATGGGCACTTAGGATTATTCCACATCTTTATAATTGCAAATTATGGTGGAATAAATATGCAAGTGCAGGTATCTTTTTGATGTGATCTATTTTCCTTTGAGTAGATACCCAGTAGTGTGATTGTTGGATTGAATGGATCTACTTTCAGCTCTTTAAGGAATTTCCATAATGGTTTCCATAGAAGTTGTACTAATTTACATTTCTACTAGCAGTGCTTAAGGGTTCCCTTCTCTCCACATCCATGCCAAAAACTATTGTTTTTGACTTGTTAAATAATGGCCATTCTGGCTGGGGTAGGGCGATATCTCGCTGTGGTTTTAATTTGCATATCCCTGATGATTAGTAATGTTTAACCTCTTTTTATATGTTTATTGGACATTTGTATATCTTTTTTTGTTTTGTTTTTTGATTTTGTTTTGAGACAGTCTCACACTGTCCCCAGGCTGGAGTGCAGTGGAGCGATCTCCGCTCACTGCAACCTCCACCTCCCGGGTTCAAACAATTTTCCTGCCTCAGCCTCCTGGGATTACAGGCGTGAGCCACCGTGCCCGGCCTTGTATATCTTCTTTTGAGAAATGTCTATTCATGTCCTTTGCCCACTTTCTAATGTGATTGTTATTGTTTTCTTGGTGATTTGAGTTACTTTTAGATTCTAGATACTAGTCCTTTGTTGGATACTTAGTGTGCAGATATTTTCTTCCATTCTGTCGGTTATCTGTTTACTTTACTGATTATGAAATATCAAACTTTAAAGTCTTCAATTAAAATAGCACTTTGTAAGAAAATTCAAAAAGAAAACCAGGGCTAGTTATTTATTTGGGAAGCATATTATTGCAAAATGTTACATAGTAAGCTTCCAGAGTTTTCTTTTTTCATCGTGATGAGACTTGAAAATTATTTTGCAAGACCAGATGCCATTAACATCAACGTTTTTGATTGAGTTGGGAATAAGGATCATGTAACCTTGTGTAAGTTCTCTGTTGGGAAAAAGTGTAGTCATGATCCCCACATCTGTTCTGTGGTAAAAATCCTGTGGAATATACCTTTTACATTCATCTGTACTTCATCTTCAGTGTGACTCTCTTAATTTAGGATGTAATCATTTATCATCAGACTACAATAATATATTTTTAATAAGTGTCTGTGCTGCTAATCTTGCCACTCTCAAATCCACCTTCAACACTGCCATGTAGAATTATCTCCCTAAAGCATAAATTAATTCCTATCATAATCCATACTTAAAGCTTTCAATAGCCATCCATCACCTGAAGGGTAAATTCTAAATTTCAGGGCTGCCCAATTAAGTCACCCCCAGGGAGATTTAAACTTCTCTCTGTTAGGCTACGCAGAATCTTTTGTGTGTCTCTAATACAGCATGTATTATACTGCATTGTCACTGTCTTTTTAAATGTTCATCCTCTTCACCAGTCTGATAGCTCTTTGATGTGAAGATTGGCCTTGATCATTTTTGTCTCTTACTGCCCAGTATATATTAGGTACTCAGTACTTTCTGGATAAGTGCATGCATTCATTGAAGATGAATGATGACTGGGTGCAGTGGCTCACGCCTGTAATCCCAGTACTTTGGGAGGCTGAGGCGGCCAGGTCACCTGAGGTCAGGAGTTTGAGACCAGCCTGGCCAACATGGTGAAACCCCGTCTCTACTAAAAATACAAACACTAGCCAGGTGTGGTGGCATGTGCCTGTAGTCCCAGCTACTTGGGAGGCTGAGGCAAGAGAATCACTTGAACCTGGGAGGGAGAGGTTGCAGTGAGCCGAGATTATGCCATTGCACTCCAGCCTCAGCGACAGAGAAAAACTCTGAAAAAAAAAAAAAAAAAAAAAAAAAAAGGAATGATATAACTTGTACACAGTCATTGATATAAAATTTCTTCACCTAACCTAAGATTTAAGTCAGAAACATTACAGGCCACAAGATGTTATATCACAATAAAAATAAAAAGCAATATAGTGAGAATACATTGCATTATTCTTCATTTGACAAGCCCTCAACGACAGTTCAAAGTCACTTTAACTTTTTTTTTTTCTTTGAGACAGGGTCTTGCTCTGTCCCCCAGGCTAGAGTGCAGTGGCACAATCTCGGCTCACTGCAACCTCTGCCTCCCAGGTTTAAGCAATTCTCCTGCCTCAGCCTCACGAGTAGCTGGAATTATAAGCATGAGCCACCGCGCCTGGCCAAAACTTTAGCATTTTACTTAAAATGTGTGGGGTGGAATAAATTATTAACTATTAACTGTTTTTCACTTTTCATCACCCTGTGTAGCTAAAATGTCCCTTCTAGTTATCTAAGACAAATAGAAGCTCAGCAACTGATTCTTTAATCTCCCATAGCTGATTTTCCTCTCTTTGCCCTTAACAGAAGTTGATACAATTACAGAGTTGTCTTTGGTTTCTATCACAAAAATAACAAAAAATCAATATAAGTTTAATGAGGTTGTTGTGTTAAAAAGATTTTTGGGACTATTTTTTAATTATTCAATTTCGAGAGTTCTTTATTATGAATGCAAGTCCATTATCATATATATGACTTGCAAATATTTTTTCCTCCTCTGTTGCTTGTCTTTTCATTCTCTTAACATTATCATTCAAAGAACAGAAAATTTTATTTTGATGAAGTCCCAATTTATTGATATTTTCTTTTGTGGATTGGGATTTTGGTATCTTACCTATTGAATCTTTGCTTAACCTAAGGTCACAAAGAGTTTCTCCTATATTTTGTTTTAGGAGTTTTATACTTTTAGGTTTTAAATTTTTGTTTGGGATCCATTTTGAGTTAACATTTGTATATGGGGGGAGTGACCAAGATGGCCGACTAGAAGCAGCTAGCGTGCATGGCTCTCAAGGAGAGGAATGGAAGGGGTGAGTAAATATAACACCTTCAACTGAAACCTTCAGGTACTCACATTGGGGCTAATCAATGAAACAACTTGACCCACAAAGAATGAAGAAAATCAAGACAGGACAGTGATGCGCCCAGGAGCAACACAGAGCCAGGAGAACTTCCCTGCCTGGGTAAGCAGTGAGTGAATGTGCCACAGTGAAACACTATGCTTATCCCATGGATCTTTGCAACCCTTGGGTCAGGAGATAGCCTTGTGAACTCACTCCACTAAGGCCTTCAGTCTGACACACAGAACTATGTGGAGTCTTGGCAGAGCAGCTGCTCAGGCATGCGTGGAAACCCTGGAACCTTAGATACTAGGGATTTCTGGCAAAAGTAGCTGCAGCTCCAGCAAAATAGGAGGGTAGACCCCCGTACATACCCCTAGGAAAGAGGCTGAATACAGGGGGCTGAGCAGTGACAGCCTGAAGGCTCTACTTACACGGCACTTCATAAGGTAAGACCCACGGGCATGGAATTCCAGCCAGCCACTGGTAGTGGCATTGTACCTCTCTAAGAAGGAGCTTCCTAGGGGGAAGGGTAGGCCACCATCTTTGCTGTTTGGGCACCTTAGCCATTCCACCCTTCAGGCTATGGAGAGTCCAAGCCAGCCAGGGAGCATAAAGGATCCCGCAGCACAGCACAGTTGCTCTACCAAAACATGTCCAGACTTCTTTAAGTAGGTGCCTGATTCCATTCTTCCTCACTGGGCAGGACCTCCCAACTGGGGCCTCTAACCACCCCCACCTTGTTCTGCAGCTGACAGAGATTTGAATCCCCCCCTTGGTCAGTGCTCATAGAGGGAGGGGTGGGCCACCATCTTTGCTGTTTTGCCAACTTAGCTGATCCAGCCTTCAGGCTTTGGAGAGTCTGAGCTGACCAGGGGTGGAAGGGATCCCTCAGCACAGCACAGATGCTCTACCAAAACATAGCCAGACTACTTCTTTAAGCAAACCAGTGGGTCTTATCTTATGAGGTGCCGTGAAAGTAGAGCCTTCAGACAGACTACTTCTTTAAGCAGGTTGCTTATCCCACTTCTCTTCACTGGGTGGGACCTCCCAACCAGGAGCTCCAGCCACCACCACTGGTCTTCAGCCAACAGAGAGTTGAATTCTTCCTGGGACAGTGCTCCCAGAAGAAGGGGTGGGCTACCATCTTTGCT
The DNA here is from genome assembly GCF_002776525.5 of Piliocolobus tephrosceles. Taxonomy (NCBI): domain Eukaryota; kingdom Metazoa; phylum Chordata; class Mammalia; order Primates; family Cercopithecidae; genus Piliocolobus; species Piliocolobus tephrosceles. The sequence goes on from NC_045445.1 coordinate 68,940,171, forward strand.
GTTTGGGCAAATTAACTGTTTCAGCCTTTGGGCATTGGGGAGTCTGAGCCGACTGGGGTGGAAAGGATCTCCCAGCACAGCACAATTGCCCTACCAAAACATGGCCAGACTACTTTAAGTGGGTCCCCATTCCCGTTCCTACTCATTGGGTGAGACCTCCCAAACTGGGCTTCCAACCACCCCTGTTCATGTCCTTTGGCCAACAGAGATTTGTAAACTCCCTGGGACAGAGCTCTTAAAGGGAGAGGCAGGTCACCATCTTTGCTGTTTGGGCCACTTAGCCATTTTAGCCTTCAGGCTTTGGAGTGTCTGAGGCAACGAGGGGCTAAAGTGGACCCCTACCACAGCACAACTGCTCTACCAAAACATGGCCAGGTTGATTTTTTAAGCATATCCTTGATACAGTTCCTCTTCACTGGGTGGGACCTCCAAACCGGAGTCTCCAGACACCTTCTACAGTTGCCTTTTGGCTGGAAATAGGCCTGTAACTCCTTGAGATGAAGCTTCCAGAGGGAGGGGCAGGTTGGCATCTTTGCTGTTTTATAGACATCATGGCTGATACCTCTAGGTATTGGAAAATCCAAGGCAACTAGGGACTAGAGTGGGCCCCAAGCATACCACAGCAGCCCTATGGACAAGTGATCACACTATTATGTGGGTACCCATTCCTATATCTCCTCACCAGGCAGGTGCTCCAGGCTTCGGATTCCAGCCATCCTCCACCAGAACTATCGAGACAGTAGCAACTTAGTAACTCCCTGTGCAGAGCCTCCAGGAGCAACAGAAGGCCTCTCTGCCACTGCCTCTGCAGTGGAGCTGTCCTTGCCATCGTCAGACTAAAAAAGGAGCAAAGACCCTAAGTGCCTCTAAGAAGCTGCAGCTGACCCATAAAGAGGCCAGTCCATCTCCCATGGATCCCACACACATCAGAAAGGGAACTCTTGGCTTGGGCCCACAGCATGGACTCTCCATCCTGGGATGATTGCACTGAGCAATTGCTGATCTGCATCTCTCTGGGGTGGAGCCCTCAGGAGAAAAATAAGTGACCCTTGGCCACAGTGACTACTAGATCCCTTCCTCCGCTGCCTCCAAGTTGGAGAAGAAACATAAACAATGAGATTTCCCCAGAGCTGCAGTGGGTAGCCCAGGAGTGCCAAGTCAAGATCTATAGCCAGCACTCAAGCAGGAGATGAACCCACACTTTCAGAGCATTGAAAGGGAACAGAGCTGCAACTGTGTGGACACATAAGGAAGCAACACAGCCATTCAAGAGTCTACCAACTGACCAATAAGCCTAAGTGCCACCTGCTGGATCACACAGCATAGAGCGAACACTAAAAGTATTTCACTAATATACACCCATCTAAAACCAGAGATGAAAAGTCAGCCTCAAGTAAAGACCCTACACAATGCCTTGGCCTGGTGAAAACATCCAGGAAAGAAGTCTATTGAGTGTACTCAATCTACAGTGCAATTAATGGAACACCCACATACATAGATGAGAAAAAACCAACACAAAAAATCTGGTAACTCAGATGGCCAGAGTGTCTTATGTCATCCAAACAACTGCACCAGTTCTCAAACAGGAGTTCTTAACCAGGCTGAACTGGCTGGAATTACATAATAGAATTCAGAATATGGATAGAAAGAAAGATCATCAAGATCTTTGATTGGCAAAACCCAATCCAAGGAAAATAAGAATCACAATAAAGTAATACCGGAACTGAAGGTCGAAATAGCCAGTTAAAAAAACAAAACAAATAATAAAACCCAACAGATCTGACAGAGCTGAGTTACATAATACAAGAATTTCACAATGCAGTCACAGGTATTAACAGCAGAATAGACCAAGATAAAGAAATAATTTCAGAACTGGTTCTCTGAAATAATACAGACAAAAATAAAGAACAAAGTATAAAAAGGAATGGACAAAACCTCTGAAAAGTGTGAGATTATGTGAAGAGGCCAAATCTACAAATCATTAGCATCCCTGAAATGGAGGTGGAGCAAGCACACAACTTGGGACATATATTTCAGGATATCATCCGTGAAAAGTTCCCCAACTTTGCTAGAGAGGCCAATAGTCAAATTTAGGAAATACAGAGCACTCCTGCAAGATTCTACACAAGATCATCCTCAAGACCCATAATTGTCCATTTCATAAGGTCAAAAAAGAAAGAATGTTAAAGGCAGCTGGAGAGAAAGGGCAGGTTAATTACAAAAGGAACACCATCAGGCTAACGGCACACCTCTTAGCTAAAACCCTACAAGCCAGAAGAGATTGGGGGCCTATATTCAACATTCTTAGAGAAAAAAAATCTTCAACCAATAATTTTATATCCAGCCAAAATAAACTTCCTAAGTGAAGCAAAAATAAGATCCTTTAAGATAAGCAAATGTTGAGGAAATTTCTTACCACCAGACCTGTCTTGAAAGAGATCTTGAAAGGAGCACTAAATATCAAAAAGAAACACTGCTGCCAGCTAATACAAAAACACACTAACACACAGACCAGTGTCACTGTAAAGCAACTACACAAACAAGCCAACAATATAACCAGCCAACATCACAATGACAGGATCAAATCCACACATATCAAAGTAACCTTGAATGTAAATGGGCTAAATCCCTCACTTAAAAGGCATACAGTGGCAAGCTGGATAACAAAAGCAAGACCCAATGGTATATTGTCTTTGAGAGACCCATCTCACACATAATGACAATCATGGGCTCAAAATAAAAGGATGGAGGAAAATCTACCAAGCAAATGGAAAGCAAAAAGGCATGGGTTGCAATTCTAATTTCAGACAGAAGAGATTTCAAGCCAACAGAGATCAAAAGAGACAAAGAAGGACATTACCTAATGGAAAAGTGTTCAATTAAACAATAACACCTACCTATCCTAGATATATATGTACCCAATACAGAAGCACCCAGATTCACTAATCAAGTTCTTAGAGATCTACAAAGAGACATAGACTCCAACACAATAATGGTGAGAGACTTCAACACTCCACTGACAGTACTGAAAAGATCATCAAGCAGAAGAAAATTATTAAAGAGATTTTGAGCCTAATTTCAACATTGGACCAAATGGATTTTAGACCTTTATAGAATTCTGCACATCCAAACAGCAGAATATACATTCTTCTCATTGCCATATGGCACATACTCCAACATTGACCACATAATTAGACATAAAACAATGCTCAACAAATGCAAAATAACCAAAATCATACCAAACACCCTTTTGGTCACAGCCCAATACAAATAGAAGTCAAGATTATGAAAACTGCCTAAGATCATGCGATTATATGGAAATTAAGCAACATTCTCCTGAATGACTTTTGGGTAAATTATGAAATTAAGACAGACATCAAGAAGTTCTGTGCAACTAATGAAAACAAAGGTAAAACATACCAGAATCTCTGAGACACAGCTAAGGCAGTGCTAAGAGGAAAAGTCAGGCTAGATATGATGGCTCATGCCTGTTATCCCAGTACTTTGGGAGGCAGAGGTGGGCAGATCACTTGAGGTCAGGAGGTAAAAATACAAACATTAGCCAGGCTTGGTGGTGTGTGCCTGTAGTTCCAGCTACTTGGGAGGCTGAGGCAGGAGAATCGCTTGAACCCGGAAGGCAGAGGTTGCAGTGAGCCAAGATTGCACCATTGCACTCCAGCCTGGGTGACCAGAGCAAAAGTCCCTCTCAAAAAAAAAAAAATTATAGCACTAAATGCCCAGGTCAAAAACTTAGAAAGACCTCAAGTTAACAACCTAACTTCACAACTGACAGAATTAAAGCAGCAAGAACAAATCAATCGTAAAACTAGCCAAAAATGAGAAATAACAAAAATCAGAGCTGAACTGAAGGAAATTCAGACATGAAAAATCATTCAAAAGATTGATGAATCCAGGAGGTTTTTTTTCCAAAAAAGTTAATAAAATAGGCTGCTACCTAGACTAATGAAGAAAAGAGAGAAGATACTAATAAACACAATTAGAAATGCTGAAAGGAATGTTACCACTGACCCCACAGGGGAAAAAAAAAAAAAAAACAACCATCAGAAACCACTAAAAACACTACTATGCACACAAGCTAGAAAACCTAGAGAAAAGGATAAATTCTTGGGAACATACATCTTCCCAAGAGTGAGCCAGAAAGAAATTGATTCCCTCAACAGACCCATATTGAACTCTGAGATTGTATCGGTAATAAATAGCCTATGAACCAAAACAAAGCTTGGAACATGATGCACTCATGCCAAATTCCTCCAGATATACAAAGAACAGCTGGTATCATTCCTACATAAACTATTCCAAAAAACTGAAGCAGAGAGTCTCCTCCCTGAATAATCTTGATACAAAAACCTGGCAGAGGCACAACAGAAAAAGAAAATGTCAGGTCAGTATTCTTGATGAATCACAATACAAAAAACCTTAGCAAAATACTTGCCAATCAAATCCAGCAGCACATTAAAAAGTTAACCTGAAATGATTAAGTAGGCTTCATCCTCAAGATGCAAGGATGGTTCAATATAGGCAAATCTATAAATGTGATTCATCACATTAACAGAAGTAAAGACAAAAACCACATAATTATCTCAATAGATGCAGAAAAGACTTTTGATAAAGTTGAACAGTGCTTCATGTTAAAAACTCAAAAAAGTAAGTATTGAAGGAATATACCTCAAAATAATAAGAACCATATGTAAAAAACTCACAACCAATATTATACTAAATGGGCAAAAGCTAGAAGCATTCCCCTTGATGTTGGGAGCAAGCCCCCCAAATCCAGCCATAAACTGGCCTTAAAACTGGCCATAAACAAAATATCTACAGCACTGTAACATGTTCATAAGGGCCCTAATGCCCACGCTGGAAGGTTGTGGGTTTATAGGAATAGGGGCAAGGAACACCTGACCTGCCCAGAGCAGAAAACCACTTAAAGGCATTCTTAAGTCACAAACAAAAGCACGAGTGATTTGTGTCTTGAAGGGCATGTTCCTGCTGCAGTTAACTAGCCCAACCTATTCCTTTAATTCAGCCCATCCATTCGTTTCCCATAAGGGATACTTTTAGTTAATTTAACATCTATAGAAGCAATGCTAATGACTGGTTTCCTGTTACTAAATATGTGGGTAAATTTCTGTTTGGGACTCTCAGCTCTGAAGGCTGTAAGACCCCTGATTTCCCACTTCACACCTCTATATGTCTGTGTGTGTGTCTTTAATTCCTCTAGCACTGCTGGGTTAAGGTCTCCCCAACAGAGCTGGTCTCAGCAAGTGGCATCCATTCGTGGGGGTTCAAATCCAGGTCGAAGGGTCCCCAGAGCGACAGTTGGAACAGAATACTAGCTGGGGGACACCCAAGTACTCTTAAAGCAATCCCCATGGTGAGTAAGAAGGGGAGCTCAGAAGTATCAGGGTAACAGTGGGACAAGTGTGGGGTCTGGTTCGTTTCACCTTGGAACTTTTTCACACTGGTAATGAAGAGGAACAAGACTATAGCGAAGTAAGAGAAGAGGTTACACGGCATGTTTATATGCCAGCTGAAGCTAAAGCGGCAAAGGAGGAAGAGGTTCACTCCTACCCTTCTGCACTCCCTCCTTATTATTTTGAAGAAAATGACCCCCCAGGTCTTTCTTTTCCAGAAGACACTAGGCAAAAAGTAGTCGCCCCAGTGACTGAGCAGCACCTTGAGTGACTGCTCTTAGTTCTATTCAGGCAGGAATTCAGCAAGCTAGATGAGAGGGTGATTTAGAGGCTTGGCAGTTCCCTGTTAGAATACACCCCCCAGATCAAGAGGAACATATTATAGCTACATTTGAGCCTTTTCCTTTTAAATTACTGAAAGAATTAAAACAAGCAATAAATCAGTATGGACCAGGTTCTCCTTTTGTAATGGGACTGTTAAAGAAAGTTACTATTTCCAGTCAGATGATTCCTACTGACTGGGATGCTCTTACTCAAGCTTGTCTAAATCCTGCTCAGTTCTTACAATTTAAAACTTGGTGGTGCAATAAACATATGTGTGCATGTGTCTTTATAGCAGCATGATTTATGATCCTTTGGGTATATACCCAGTAATGGGATGGCTGGGTCATATGGTACATCTAGTTGTAGATCCTTGAGGAATCGCCATACTGTTTTCCATAATGGTTGAACTAGTTTACAATCCCACCAAGATGGGTGCTGACGAGTTGATGGGTGCAGCACACCAACATGGCACAAGTATACATATGTAACAAACCTGCACGTTATGCACATGTACCCTAGAACTTAAAGTATTATAATAATAATAATAATAATAATAATAATAATAATAATAATAAACTTGGTGGGCAGATGAGGCTTCCATTTAGGCTGCTTGCAATGCCCAGGCCCAAACTCAAATTAATGTAACTGCAGACCAACTTTTGGGGGTTGGCAGCTGGGCTGGTTTATATGCACAACTGGTCATGCAGGATGATACCATATAACAGCTTAGAGGAGTGTGCATTAGAGCTTGGGAAAAAATCACTTCAGGTAGAGAACAATACTCTTCCTTCAGTGCTAAAAAACAGGGACACGGAGAACAATATGTTGATTTTATAGCTCGGTTACAGGAGTCTCTTAAAAAGATGATTGCAGATTCAGCTGCTCAGGATAAAGTGTTGCAGTTATTAGCTTTCGACAATGCTAATCCTGATTGCCAGGCTGCTCTGCAACCTATCAGAGGGAAAGCACATTTAGTTGATTATATCAAGGTCTGTGATGGTATCAGAGGTAATCTGCATAAAGTAACCTTGTTGGCACAGGCAATGGCAGGACTGAGACTGGATAAAGGAAATATTCCATTTCCTGGAGCTTGTTTTAACTGTGGGAAGCATGGTCATACTAAAAAAGAATGTAGAATAAATCATTGAGTTAGGTCACCAAATAGGGGAAAACAGAAAACTGTTGAGCCTGAAATATGTCCAAAATGTAAAAAAGGAAAACGCTGGGCTAGTCAGTGTCACTCTAAGTTTGATAAAGATGGGAACCCAATTTTGGGAAACGCCATGAGGGGCCCGTCCTGAGCCCCATTCTAAACCGGGGCATTTCCAGCTCAGGCCATTCTCTCACCCCTGTACAATGTCAGTCCCTCGCCACAGCTGCTAGTGCCACAGTAGATTTATGCTGCACAAAAGCTGTGAGTCTTCTGCCTGGGGAACCCCTGCAAAAGGTCCCAACAGGAGTCTGTGGACCCTTGCCAGCAGGGACAATAGGATTAATTTTAGGAAGGTCTAGTTTAGGTTTAAAAGGCATACAGATACATACAGGAGTCATTGATTCAGATTACAACGGGGAAATTCAAATTATTATATCGACTTCTGTTCCCTGGAAAGCAGAACCAGGAGAGCACAGAGCACAGCTCCTGATTGTACCATATGTGAGAGTGGGAAAAAGTGAAATTAAACGAACAGGAGGATTTGGAAGCACAAATAAACAAGGCAAAGCAGCTTATTGGGTAAATTAAATTACTGATAAATGTCCTACCTGTGAAGTAACTATTCAAGGAAAGAAATTTAAAGGTTTGGTAGATACAGGAGTGGACATTTCAATCGTTTCTCTACAGCACTGGCCATCTGCATGGCCAATTCAACATCCTCAATTGAATATAGTTGGAGTTGGTAAAACCGCTGAAGTATATCAAAGTAGTTATATTTTGCATTGTGAGGCATCCGACGGACAACCTGGGACTATTCAATCAATTATAACTTCTGTACCTATAAATTTATGGGGAAGAGATTTATCACAACAATGGGGAGCACAAGTTCTAATTCCAGAACAAGTGGAAATACAAAGTTCCCAGCAAAGATTAAGAAATAATTTTTGATGGCAGCCATTATTAAGCGTCCAGAACCTACACCTTTAAAATGGTTAACAGGTAAGCCAATTTGGATAGAACAATGGCCGCTAAATAAAGAGAAACTGGAGGCTTTGAGAAATTAGTTGCTGAACAATTACAAAATGGGCACATAGCTCCAACATTTTCTCCTTGGAATTCTCCAGTTTTCGTAATTAAGAAAAAAATCAGGTAAACGGAGAATGTTAACTGACTTAAGAGTCATCAATTCAGTTATACAACCTATGGGAGCATTACAGCCAGGATTGCCTTCTCCTGCTATAATTCCAAAAAATTGGCCTTTAATAGTCATAGATTTAAAAGACTGTTTCTTTACTATCCCTTTAGCTGAGCAAGACTGTGAAGGGTTTGCATTTACAATTCCTGCAGTAAACAACCTGCAGCCTACTAAGCATTATCATTGGAAAGTGTTGCCACAGGGCATTGCCACAGGGCATGTTAAACAGTCTGAGTATTTGTCAGACATATGTGGGGCAAGCAATTGAACCTACTCGTAAAAATTTTTCACAGTGTAACCTTATTATAATATACTTTGTGCTGTTTCCACTCGAGAAATATTGTTCCAATGTTATGGTCACTTGCGAAATTCAATTTCTCGTGCTGGTTTAATTACAGCTCCAGATTACTTACTCCTTACTCCTACTTGGGGACCTCAGTAAATGACACTACCAATGTGCCACAGAAAGTAACCATACATAGGGATAAATTAAAAACATTAAATGATTTTCAAAAATTACTAGGGGATATTAATTGGATACGACCTGCTCTAGGCATTCCTACCTATGCCATGAGTAATCTGTTTTCTATCCTTAGAGGAAATCCTAGTCTCACTAGCCCTTGGGAATTAACAAAGGAGGCGGAGGCACAGTTACAACTGATTGAGAAGCAAATCCATAAAGCTCAGATAAATAGAATAGATCCAGAGAAGACTCTAGATTTGCTAATCTTTTCAACTCAGCATTCACCTACTGGTGTTATTGTCCAAGAACAGGACTTAGTAGAGTGACTTTTTCTTCCACATACTAATTCATGGACTCTAACTCCTTATTTAGATCAAATCACTACTATGATAGGGATTGGGAGAACTCAGATTGTTAAATTACATGGATATGATCCTGGAAAAATTATTGTCCCTCTCATGAAGGCACAAATATAGCAAGCTTTTATAAATAGTCTTACTTGGCAAACCCATTTAGCTGACTTCGTGGGTGTTCTCGATAATCATTTTCCTAAAACAAAGCTGTTTTGGCTTTTGAAATTAACTAATTGGATTCTCCCTAAAATAACTAAATTTAAACCAATTGAAGGTGGTGAGAATGTTTTTACAGAGGGGTCTAGTAATGGTAAAGCTTCTTATTCTGGCTCAAAAAGTAAAGTTTTCCAGATGTCCTATATTTCAGCTCAAAAAGTGGAGCTTGTACCTGTAATTGAGGTATTGACTGCTTTTGATATGCCTATTAATGTGATTTCTGATTCTTCATACGTGGTTCATTCCACACAGTTAATTGAAAATGCTCAGTTACGATTTCATACAGATGAACAACTGATGACTTCATTTACCCAATTGTAAACAGCAATTAGGAGTAGAATGTACCCTTTTCACATCACTCACATTAGGGCTCGTACACCTCTTCACAATTTAAACCATGTTAATGCCTCTGGTCTCAAACACAGATACAGCATTACCTGGAAAGAAGCTAAAGCTATTATCCAGTGATGCCCAACATAATGCACTTAAAAACCTATTTTGTAAACAGGATTCAACCCAGTTAGAAAAAATGAATGAACTTGTTTAGGAAGATTGCTTTGCAGGACAGGCAGAGGTGCTGCACAATGATTCCCATGGAATCATTATTGGTCCCCTAAGGGGATGTCTAGCTTGAATTGCACCTCTCAGTCTGCGTGCCAGGGCCATACTATGTTCAGATGATCTGAAAAAAATAGTCAGATGGTAGAAATGATAAGAAGTACAACAAAAGTTCCTATTATCTGGAACCATGGCGTTATAGTGGCACCTCAACCTCAAATGATATGGCCCACTCTAGGAGCTAAACATAAGGATTTGTGGAAACTATTAAATGCTCTTAATAAGATCAAAATTTGGGAAAGAATAAAAAAGCATCTATAAGGACACTCTACAAGCTTGTTTTTGGATACAACAAAATTAAAAGAACAAATATTCAAAGCATCCCAGGCACACCTGACTTTAATGCCAGGAACTGGAATGTTTAAAGGAGCTGCAGACAAATTAGCAGCTAATAACCCATTAAAATGGATAAAAACACTTGGAAGCTCTGTGATTTCAAGGATGATGGTGCTTTTAATCTATGTTGTTTGTCTTTGTACAGTCTGCAGATGAGGATTCTGATTCCTGCAAGAAGTAGCTCACCGTGAGAAAGCTGCCCTTGCTTTTATCTCTTTGCAAATCAAAGAAGGGAGACATGTTGGGAGCAAGTCCCCCAAAATCTGGCCATAAACTGGCCCCAAAACTGGCCATAAGCAAAATCTCTGCAGCACTGTAACATGTTCATAATGGCCCTAACACCCAAACTGGAAGGTTGTGGGTTTATGGGAATGAGGGCAGGGAACACCTGGCCGGCCCAGGGTGGAAAACCGCTTAAAGGCATTCTTAAGCCACAAACAAAAGCATGAGCAATCTGTGTCTTTAAGGGCGTGTTCCTGCTGCAGTTAACTGGCCCAACCTATTCCTTTAATTAGGCCCATCCCTTCTTTTCCCATAAGGAATACTTTTAGTTAATTTAATATCCATAGAAACAATGCTAATGACTGGTTTGCTGTTACTAAATATGTGGGTAAATCTCTGTTTGGGGCTCTCAGCTCTGAAGGCTGTGAGACCCCTGATTTCCCACTTCATACCTCTATATTTCTGTGTGTGTGTCTTTAATTCCTCTAGAGCCACTGGGTTAGGGTGTCCCTAACTGAGCTGGTCTCGGCACTTGAAAACTGGCACTTCTGATGATGCCCGCTCTCACCACTTCTATTCAACATAGTATTGGAAGTTCTAGACAGTAGAATCAGGCAAGAGAAATAAATAAAGTACATCCAAATAGGAAGAGAGAAAGTCAAACTCTCCCTGTTTGCAGATGACATGATTCTATATTTACAAAAAAACATGGTCTGTGCACAAAAGTTCCTCCAGCTGATAAACAACTTCAGTAAAGTTGCAGGATGCAAAATCAATATACAAAAATCACTAGCATTCCTAGACACCAACAAAAGCCAAACTGAGAGCCAAATCAAACAGGCAATTTCATTCACAATTGCCACAAAAGAATAAAATACCTAGCAGTACAGATAACCAGGGAAGTGTAAGATCTCTAAAATTATAATTACAAAATATTGCTCAAAGAAATCAGAGAAGAAACAAACAAATGGAAAAACATCCAATGCTTACAGATAGGAAGAATCAACAGTATTAAAATGGTTATACCGTCCAAAGCAATTTACAGGTTCAATGCTATTTATATCCAACTATTATATCAATGACATTCCTCACAGAACTATAATGAACTATTTTAAAATTTATGTGAAACCAAAAAGTAGACTGAATAGCCAAGGCAATCCTAAGCAAAAAGAATAAAGCTGGAAACATCACATTACTCAACTTCAAACTATACTACATGGCTACAGTAACCCAAACAGCGTGGTAGTAGTACAAAAATTTGGCACATAGACCAATGAAATAGAAGAGAAAGCCCAGAAATAAGACCACACATCTATGACCATCTTATCTTCAACAAAGCTGACAAAACAACGAGGAAAAGACTCCCTATTCAATAAATGGTCCTGGGATAACTGGTTAGCTATATGCAGAAGATACAAGTTGTACCCCTTCCTTAGACCACACACACAAATTAACTCAAGATAGTTTAAAGACTTAAATGTAGAATCCAAGCCTATGAAACCCCTGGAAGACAACCTAAGCAATACCATTCTGAACTAAGTAATAGGCAATTATTTCATGATGAAGATGCAAAAAGCAATTGCAACAAAAGCAAAAATTGACAAGTTTGCTTTAATTAAACTAAAGAGCTTCTGCACAACAAAAGAAACTATCAGCAGATCACACAGAAAACTTACAGAATGGGAGAAAATTTTTGCAAACTACACATTTGACAAAAGTCTGATAGCCAACATCTATAAGAAACTTAAACAAATTTATAAGAAAACACAGCCCCATAAAAAAGTGAGCAAAGGACATGAATGGACACTTCTCAAAAGGAGACATATATGCAGCCAATAATCATATGAAAAAAGCTCAACATCATTGATCATCAGAGAAATGTAAATGAAAATCATAATGAGTTACCAACTCACACTAGTCAGAATGGCTATTATTAAAGTCATAAAATAACAGATGCTGGTGAAGTTGTGGAGAGAAAGGAATGCTTATACACTGTTGGTGGGAATGTACATTAGTTCAACCATTGTGGAAGGCTGTGTCAATTCTTTGAAGAACTAAAGACAGAAATCCAATTTCACACAGCAATCCCACTACTGCTGATATACCAAAAGGAATGTAAATCATTCTATTATAAAGATGCATATGTTCACTGCAGTACTATTCACAATAGAAAAGACATGAAATCTACTCAAATGCCCATCAGTGACAGACTGCATAAAGAAAATGTGATATATATCCCCCATGGAATACCATGCAACCATTAAAAAAATGATATTGGCTGGGCACAGTGGCTCATGCCTGTTATCCCAGCACTTTGGAAGGCCAAGGCAGGTGGATCACCTGAGGTCAGGAGTTTAAGACCAGCCTGGGCAACATGGAAAAACCCTGTCTCTACTAAAAATACAAAACTAGCCAAGCGTGGTGGTGCATCTCTGTAATCCCAGCTATTTGGGATGCTGAGGACAGGAGAATACCTTGAACCTGGGAGGCAGAGGTTGCAGTGAGCTGAGATCGTGCCATTGCCCTCCAGCCTGGGCAACAAGAGTGAAACTCCGTTTCAAAACACACACACACACACACACACACACACACACAGAATGACATTGATATGGTTAGGCTTTGTGTTCTCACCTAAATCTCATCTTGAATTGCAATTCCCAGGTATTAAGGGAAAGACCTGGTAGGAGGTGATTGGATCATGAAAGTAGTTGCCCCCATGCTGTTTCATAATACTGAGTGAGTTCTGAGGAGATCTGATGGTTTTATAAGGGGCTCTTCCCCCTTTGCTTTCTTCACTCTTTTGCTGCCTGCCATGTAAAACATGCTTGCTTCTTCTTTGCTTTCCATCATGATTGTGAGTTTCCTGAGGCCTCCACAGCCATGTGAAACTGAGTCAATTAAACCTTTGTTTATAAATTACCCAGTCTCTGATAGTATCTTTATAGCAGTGTGAAAGTGGAATAATACAGACATCATGTCCTTTGCAGGGACATGTACAGAGATGGAGGGCATTATCCTTAGTAAAGTAATGCAGGAACAGAAAACTAAATAATGCATATTCTCACTTATAAGTGGGAGCTGAATGATAAGAACACATGGACACAGGTCAGGGAACAATACACACTGGGGCCTATTGAAGGGTGAAGGGTAGAAGGAGGGAGAGGATCAGGAAAAATAATAATGGATACTAGGCTTAATATCTGGGTGATCAAATAATCAGTACAACAAACCCCCATGACACATGTTTACCTATATAACAAAACTGCACATGTACCCCTGACCTTAAAATAAAAGTTAAAAAAGGATTTTGGCATCTTTATTTATAATGAATATTGGTCTCTTGTTTTAATTTTTGTAATGACTTTGTGTGGTTTTGGTATCAAGCAAATATTGACTTCATAACATTTTCTTGAAGAGTTTCTTTAGAATGGGTAATTTTTTGTTTTTTGGTTTTTTTTGATTTAAGTGTTTGGTAGAAGTCACTAGTGAAGCCACCTAAACTTGCCGTCTTGATTGTGGTAAAGTTTTTTGCTACAAATTCCAATTATTTAATACATATAAGTTTATTCAGATTTTCTCTTTCTTCTTGAATTACCTTTGGTAGTTTGTATATTTCAAATAAGTGCTTCATTTCATTTAAGTTTTCAAATTTATGAGCACAGGTTGTTTTAAATATTGATTATTATGTTCTAAATATCTTTAGAACATGCATCAACCTTCATTTTTTATATTGGTAATTAGTGCCATCTCAGTTTTTATTTTTTAATTTTGACATTTATTTTAGATTCAGAGGGTACATGTGCAGGTTTGTTACTTGAGTATATTGAGTAATGCTGAAGTTTGGGGTATTATTGATCCCATAACCCAGGTACTAAACATAGTACACAATAGTTAGTTTTTTGACATTTGCACTTCTCTCCCTCTTCTAATAGTCCCCAGTCTCTATTGTTACTGTCTTTATGTTCATGTGTACCTAACGCTGAGCTCCCATTTACAAGTGAGAACATGCAATATTTGGTTTTCTGTTCCTGCATAATTTTGCTTAGAATAATGGCTTTCAGCTGCATCTACGTTGCTGCAAAGGATATGATTTTATTCTTTTTATGACTACATAGTGTTCCATGATATATATAAACCAAATTTCCTTTATCCAATCCACCATTGATGGGCACCATGATGATTCCATATCTTTGTTATTGTGAATAGCACAGCAATAAACATACAAGTGCATGTGTCTTTTTCGTAGAACGATTTATTTTCTTTTGGATATATACCCAGTAAAGAAATTGCTGGATCAAATGGTAGTCCTTTGAGAAATCACTGAACTGCTTTCCACAGTGACTGAGCTAATTTACTTTCTCACCATCAGTGTATAAGCATTCCTTTTTCTCTGAAGCCTCACCAGCATCTTTTTTTTTTTCTTTTTAAAAATCACCATTTCAACTGGTGTGAGATGGTATCTCATTGTGGTTTTGATTTTCATTCCTCTGAAAATTAGTGATGTTGATCATTTTTTCATATGTTGGTTGGCTACTTGTATGTCATCTTTTGAGAAACGTCTGTTCATGTTCTTTGCCCATTTTTAATGGGGTAATTCAGTTTTGCTTGTTCAATTAAGTTCCTTAAAGATTCTGCAAATTAGACCTTTGGCAGATGCATATTTGAAAAATGTTTTCTCTTTCGGTTGTCTGTTTACTTTGTTGATAGTTTTTTTTTTTTTTTTCCTGTGTGGAAACTCTTTTGGTTATTTAAGTTCTACTTGTCAATTTTTTTTTTTTTTGGGTTGCAATTACTTTTGAAGACTTAGTCATACATTTTTTCTTAAGGCCAATATCCAGAATGGTGTATTCTAGGTTTTCTTCTAGGATTCTTACAGTTTGAGGTTTTACATTTTAATCTCTAATTCATCTTCAGTTAATTTTTTTATATGGTGAAAGGTTGGAGTCCAGTTTTATTCTTCTGCATATGACTAGCCAGCTATCCCAGCACCAATTATTGAATAAGGAATCCTTTCCTCTATTGCTAATTTTTTTCAACTTTTTCAAAGATCACATGGTTGTAGGTATGCAGCTTTATTTTGGGATTCTCTATTCTCTTCCTTTGGTCTATGTGTGTGTTTTTGTACCAGTACATATTGTTTTGGTTAATGTGTGGCCTTACAGTACAGTTTGAAGTCTGGTAACGTAATGTCTCCAGTTTTGTTCTTTTTGTTTAAAACTGCTTTGGCTATTCAGGCTCTTTTTTGGTTCCATGTGAATGGTAGAATACTTTTGTCCAATTCTGTGAAAAAGGATACCGGTAGTTTTCTATGACTAGTGTAAAATATATAGATTGGTTTGGGCAGTATGGCCATTTAGTGATATTGATTCTTCCAATCCACGAGCATGGAATGTTTTTCTAATTTGTTGTGTCATCTGTGACTTCTGTTAGCAGTATTTTGTAGTTTGTTTGTTTTTTTTAATTTCTGAGACAAAGTTTCACTCTTGTTGCCCACGTTGGAGTGTGATGGCGTGATCATGGTTCACTGAAACCTCCATCTCCCGGATTCAAGCAATTCTACTGCCTCGGCCTCCTGAGTAGCTAGAATTATAGGTGTATACCACCACGCCCAGCTATTGTTTTGTATTTTTGGTAGAGACAGAGTTTCACCATGTTGGTCAGGCTGGTCTCGAACTCCTGACCTCAGGTGATACACCCACTTCGGCCTCCCAAACTGCTGGGATTACAGGTGTTAGCCATTGCACCCAGCCTGTAGTGTTTTTTGTTGTTGTTGTTTTTGTAGAGATCTTTCACCTCCTTGGTTTACTGTATTCATAGGACTTTTACTTTTTTGCAGTTATTTTAAATGATATTTCGTTCTTGACTTGTCTTTCAGCTTGAACATTATTGGTGTATAGAAATGCTACTGATTTTTGTACATTGATTTTGTATCTTGAAACTTTACCAAAGTTACTTATCCATTCCATTTGGCTTTTGGTGGAATCTTTAGGGTTTTCTGGGTAGAGAATAATATAGTCAGTGAAGAGAGACAGTTTGCCTTCTTTTCCTATTTGATTGCCTTTTATTTCTTTCTCTTGGCTGATTGCTCTCGCTAGTGCTTCCAGTACTATGTTGAATAGTAATCATGAGAGTCGGCATCCTTATTGTCTTCTAGTTATCAAGGGGAATGCTTCCAGCTTTTGCTCATTCAGTGTGATGTTTTCTGTGGGTGTGTCATAGATGATTTTTATTATATTGAGGTATGTTTCTTCAATGCCTAGTTTGTTGAGAGTTTTTAAAGAGGAGTGTTGGATTTATTGAAAGCTTTTTTTTTTTTTCTGCACCTATTGAGATGATCATATGGTTTTTGTTTTTAATTCTGTTTATGTGGTGAATCACATTTATTGATGTGCATATGTTGAACCAACCCTGCATCCAGGAATAAAGCCTACTTGAAATGATGAATTAACTTTTTGATATGCTGTTGGATTTGGTTTGCTAGCATTTTTATGAGGATTTTTGTGTCTTTGTTCATCAGGGATATTGGCCAGTTTTTTTTTTTTTTTTTTTCCGTTGTCTCTTTTTTAGGTTTTGGTATCAGGGTGATGTTGCCTTCATATAATGAATTAGGGAGGAGTCCTTCCTCAATTTTTTGCAATGGTTTCAGTAGTGTTGGTACCAGCTCTTTGAATATCTGGTAGAATTCAACTGTGAATTTATCTTGTTAGGGGATTTTTTTTTTTTTTTTTTTTTGGTTGGTAGGTTAATTATTGATTCAATTTCATAACTAGATATTGGTCTGTTTAGGGTTTTAATTCTTCCTATTCAATCTTGGGAGATTTCATCACTGTTTTTTTTCCTGATCATTTGGTGTAGAAGATGATTAATTTTGCTGATCTCAAAGATCCAGGTTTTTTTTCATTGTTTGTATGTTTTTGCTTTGTTTTGGTTTTTATTTCATTGTTTTTTCTTCTTATCTTTATTATTTTCTCTCTTCTGCATAATTTGGGTTTTTATTTGCTCTTACCTTTTTAGTTTTTCTTTGTTTTTGTGGAAGCTGAAGTTATTAATTTGAGACCTTTCTTCTTTTCTAATATAAGAATTTATCAGTTTCTGCCTAAGTACTGCTTTAATGGCATCCTATAAATTTTGATACGTTGTTTTTATTTCATTTATTTCAAAATACCTTCCAATTTCTTTCTTTTTTTTCCTTTGGCCTATGGGCTATTTAGAAGTAAGTTATTCAGTTTTTGAATATTTGGATATTTTCCAGATATCTTTTTGTTATTGATTTCTAATTTAATTCCATTGTGAATAAACATTTGTCTGAGTTGAATTCTTTTAAATGTATTGAGATTAGTTTTGTTGCACAACATGTCATCTATCTTTGTAAAAGTTCCATGTGCTCATGAAAAAAATGTATATATTGTGTGTTTTGAAGTTTTGTTATTATGGTTATAAGGGTTTGGGACTGCTATGTCCTTCTTATGAACTGACCATTTTCCACAAATTGACCATGTGAACTTTATTTTAATTTTTTGAGCATGATGTCTTACTCCATTGATTTATGTTTAAACCAAGTGTGTCTTTATCTTTAAAGGGAATTTCTCATAGGCAGCATATAATTAGATCTACTAATTCCAGTGTGTGAATTCTGGGTTGGGTTTGATTGATTTTTCTCTTTAGTAAAAGTCACATTTTACTGTTTCTTTGCATGCTTTGTAATTTTTGATGGGTTGCCAGATATTGTGCATTTTACTTCATTTGGGTGGTAGATATTTTGTTTTCTACAAATATTCTTGAGCTTTTTGTGGGACACAATTAAGTTACTTTGAAATGACTTGATCTTTTGGGGTCTTTTAAAAAATATTTGTTAGGTGAGATCAGAATATTTGTTGGCTGGGCCTGGTTTCTCATTTCTGTAATCCCAGCACATTGGGAGGCTGTGGTGGGAAGGTTGCTTGGGCCCAGGAGTTTGAGACCAACCTGGGCAAAAAAAGGGAGATCTTGCCTGCCACTGTACTTCAGCTTGGGCAACAGAGTGTGACCCTCTCTCAAAATAGAAAGAGTAATATTTTCTAAATTATTACCTTCTACAGAAGCAAGACCCTCTTATCAATGTTCCATAAATTACACAGTTTTTCAGCATGGTTTGTGGGAATAGGAGCTATTTCAAGTTTATTGTGAGCTCTGGATATATTTTCTCTAATGATTTCATGTGGTTCTTTTACCAGCATTGAGGACTTTTCTTCCAAACAGGACCTAAACAGTGCTCTACTGAATACTGGATGGGAACCTGTACAGATCTACAGAGCTCACTCTTTGCGTAGTCTTTCCCTCTCTGGGATTTTTCTCTATGAGCTTTAGCCCCCTTGGTCTCTGCAAATGCTTAACTTTGTTTCCTCAACTTAGGGAGTCTGCCTTGACCACCAGGGTTCTCCTTCCCTTTTCTGTTTGCTGAAAAATACAAGTTGGCGTAATGATCCAACTCCTTTATTTCCAGAGTGTCCTTCATTGATTGATCTTCATTGTCTTGAAAGTCCTTTTTCCATATATTTTGTTCAGATTTTTAAATATTTTAAGATGGTAAATCATATTTATTATTCTATGCTAGTTAGAAGTGAAACTCATATCTATTCACTTTTTATATAGAAATCAAGCAAAAATATCTTTGAAATTGTTCATATTGCCTTAGTTACCGATATAATACTTGTGGAGATAGGATGTAAAATGAGATCAAAATAGGCTAAACTTGAAAAGTTTCTATATAAATACAGGAACTGAAATTTTAAACTCAGGGGAAAGTTAAGTCATTGAGGTTCATAAGGATTACAGTTGAATGAAGCCTACTTAAGAAATATAAATACACACGGATAGACTTTTAATGGATATGTGCATTTAAATAAATTGGACAACATATTGATAGAGACCAAGATAAATATTTTTGGTTCTAATACAGCCGTACTTAGTATATCAAAGATTTTATTTAATTCTGAAACATGAATGTTAGTGGATGCGCATTCATGTTTTTCTTTAGGTAAATATCCATGGTGTTTATTTTGTGATTTTGTACCTTGAGATACTCTATCTCCTTAACTTTGGCACTCTGTTTTATATTCTAGTTAGTAGGTGAAGCAAGTACTTTAATTTTTAAATGATTTTGCTCTACCATATCTGGCTTTTTATTTTACTGTCCAGAATATTTATAATCCTGTGTTAATAACCAAAAATCAAAGAAGTTTCTATTATCTTCCACTTCCTTTCTTACAAACCTATAAGAAGAATTTTCTGAGTTGTTTTTAGGGTATCTCACTGGCCAAACAAGCTTTGCTCACAGGCAAAAGTAGCTTGTACTTGGAGATCCATATCTTTCTATTTTCTGTTTTACTGAGAGGAAAATGATGATTGACTTTTCAAACAGACACAAAGGGCATGCATACTTTCTGTAATGACTGAACAGGGCTGCTACAATTGCTGAGTCTTAATAAGTAAAGCTATACAGAAGATCAAGTACTTCTGATCTGATTATACAAAGTAATTCTGTTGTTCTCTTTTTAAGCAACATTTACTTAGATTTGTGAGATAAATAACAAAGTTTCTTCAGACATTCTAACCATTAGCATGTGAACATGACAATCCATGTGGTTATATGTGCGGACCTCTTTTCTTTTCTATATAGCTAATGGAATTAAAAAAAGCAAGAAACCTATAACCCTGTCAACTCTATGCAAGAATTGCTTCTTCAGTTTAAGAGTAAATGGCCTCGTGTATATATGTTAAAAGAAATAACTTTGAATTACATAAGATTTAAAGTAAGAAACAATATTTTGCCAAAATATTATGCATCACTTTATTAAGAAATACTTATATACATAGAGTGGAGAATCAGGGTTATACAAAGTCTTAACTATTCTAATAGATATTTCCAGACCCAGGGCACAAAATTGAATTCAATCAGTGTCTCAGATTTCACATTTGTTAAAATGAAGAAGAGCATAGTCTTTGAAAAGTTTTATCTAAATATATGTTAAATTTTCTTTAAGATAAAATTATATTGTATGTAATTTAAAATTAAAGTAAAATCAAATTTATACAAATTTTCCTATTAGATATTATCGCATAACAACTTACATCATAGAAACTGCATTTAGATGACATTTTAGTAATAATCTTTTAAATTCACTATAGTTTTATCAATTATTACTGTTTTCAAATTATTCAATATCTTTCACTCACTTTCAAAAGAAAAAGCAGCATGTAACATCATGCAACCTAAAGCAAGCTATTCTCAATGATTTTCTTTTCATTTCCAGTTGTATGTTTATAATCAATTATGATATTTCTATGTAGACAAAGGTTTATGTTAGTTAAAACAATTATATATTCCTCTTCTTTCATTTTTCTAATGAAATCATCACTAGACATGCAACTTTTTCAGAGAAAAACAATGATAGACTATAGTTACCTCTTTCTAACTAGATGATACCTGATAAATTTTAAAATTACATAAAATTACTGGAAAAGGGTAAAAAATGTTTTAGGTCTTCATTTATATTTTAATATAATAACTTAAATATTTCAAGTTCAACCAACAAAGGTTTATCATAGAAAAATTCTAACATTTCTCTGATTAAAAAATCATGTTGATGGAGAGAACAAAGCAGACATTAAGATTCTTTGAATCTATCATAGTTTTACTACTGCTTTGCTGACTATGGAATGCATTCCCTTAGGGTTTGCTGACAATTTGAAAGTTAAGGAGAAGGAGGTATCTCTATGAAGAGTCTGGGCTAAATCACTTTTGCTTTAAAACATTAACACTGTTTTGATGTTATTTAGTGCAAACAGCCAAATGTCTCAGGCTTAGTGTATTATTTACTTTGTGTGTAATGACACATTTCACCCTTGCCTGCATACCTACCTATCCTCAGTTATTTATTCATTTTTATAACCTAATTCCCCATATATGTCTTTGATCTCATCCTCTCTTTCCTCATTTGCTTCCTTAGCCATTTCTTTTATTGATATATCTTTCATCTCATCCTTTGTAAAATAGATTCCTTCCTTTTAGGATATAAATACATTTCATATATTTTTCTTTATTTAAAACAATACTCTACCTTTAATCTTGATTTTTCTCCCAGATGCCAAACAATCTTCCTACTACACTTCTTGACAGAATAGAAAACATTGTTTCCATGTCAGGATATTCTTCAGAGTATTTCCAGGGGACTTTTAGCTACACTTATCACTATGCCCTTTTCTGGGAATAGTCTGACAGCCTCTCTGATATTGCCAGATTTTTTTCTTTTTATAATGAGTTACTACTTAAGTGTTGTCAAGATAGAAATTATTTTTTTCTCAAGACAGAATATTGTTGTGCTTGGGTCTCAGCGGCATAAATTATAGCCACTAGCAATGTGAAATGATTAAATTCAACATGATTAAAATTGAGAGTGGGCTCTATAAACTCACTAAGGGAAGAACAACCCTTCCTTCTGGCATGCTTACTTCAAATGTAAACAATTTTCCTTTTGAAATTATAGGTAATTTATTTTTCTTCTCATTTAGCTTAAACATGAATGTAATAGCCTGTTACAGTCAAAGATTCATTGACAACATTAGTGAACACACTTTAAAATCTGTAGGATGTAGTTTAAAATATCAGTAATGTGTTGTTTTCCCTAATTGGAATTAATGTCTTATAGGGCATATTTTACTCACATGGAGTATTTTTCTTACAAAAGGAGAACTCCATCTATCAACTTCCATAGGGATCATGCTTAATATACAAGCATGATCTACTTGAAAGAATGATAAACTTTAAACTAACTTGTGGTATTGTGCCATAGTCAGCTTATGGACAGTAGAATAATCAAGATAAGCAAGAAACAATTTGTAAGTTTTATTGCACATTCTTTTAAAGTTCAAGTAAATGTACATAAAACTAATCAAACAAAATATGTTGAAACATGGTGCTAAGCAATGTCAGCCTGTAAAAAACAGTTCACCATTCACTTCAATCAAGGCAGTTAGTTTCAATCATTTCCTAATGCTTTCCAACAACACAGAATACTGGTATATAGAATATATTCTTGTTCATTCTATAGCCTTAAATATCAGTGAAAGCATAGTGGTTATAGATGAATGCTGAGTAGATACACTGTGTCAGGTTTCAAAGTTATCCTGGTTCTTAGTTTTACATTAAGAAACACAATAAAATGGATATTACATAGGCTTAATTGAAAGTGGTCCATGACTTGGTGTGGTGGCTCAGGCCTGTAATCCCAGCACTTTGGGAGGCCGAGGCAGGTGGATCACGAGGTCAGGAGATAGAGACCAGCCTAGTCAACATCGTGAAACCCTGTCTCTACTAAAAATACAAAAAATTAGATGGGTGTGGTGGCACACACCTGTAGTGCCAGCTACTCGGGAGGCTGAGGCAGGAGAATTGCTTGAGCCCAGTAGACAGAGGTTGCAGTGAGCAGAGATCGCACCACTGCACTCCAGGCTGGGTGACAGAGTGAGACTCTGTCTAAAAAAAAAAAGAAAAAAGAAAAAAGAAAAAATTGTTTGGTCTTTAGGAAAAGGCACATTTTAGAAAAGAAAATTTTAAATTATGGGAAATGGGCACTTATTTATTTTTCTTCTCATTTAGATTAAACATGAACATAAGAACCTGTTATAGTCAAAGATTCATTGATGACATTAGTCAACACATATTCTTACCTCTACAAATATTCTTACCTCTGAAGCAAACACCTTATATACAACTAAACTGTATGTGTAACAACAACCCCTGATTGATTTAGAAAGTTCAACATCTTTTGTTCCTTAAGAACAAAGGACTGTGTGTTGGCTGCACTTATAGATCTCTGCTATAGAATCCTAGGAACATATTAAATAATGATGCTATAATGTTAGTGCAATTCTGCTCACCTTTATGGACATTCTTTCAGTTTACTTTGCAGGATCCACTCAACCATTAAATGTTGGAATTTTGCAGGGTCTTCTTATCACTTTTAAACTCTTTCCTTAGGTCAGTGGTTCTCAGAGACCTAGGATCACCAGCATCATCATTACCCAGGGGCTTGTTAGATAGGTGAATTCTCAGCCCACACACTAGACTTATTGAATCAGAAACTTCAGAAATGGGCCCCAGCAATCTGGGTTTTAATAATCCCTCCAGTTTATTTTGATGTATGTTCATGTTTGAGAACCACTGTCCTAGCTGTTCTCACCTATGCCTATGGCTTCAAATACCGTATCAATCACAAATTATCTCCAGTTTAGTCCTTTTCTCTGAGCTCCAGGCTAAGAGAAAACTATGTGAAACTCCATAGGATGTCTCACAGAAAGCTCTAATTCTACATATCCACAGACCAAACTCATAGTCTTGTCCTTAAAATTCAGGTCCTCTTCCAGTGTTCCATATCTCATTGAAAATCACAATGAAATCCATCTTGTTATATAAGCCAGAAGCCTAGAAGTCATCCTTGACACATAATCTCCCTCAACTCCTATAGCTAAGTTGTTGATTTTACCTCCTAAAGGTATCTTGTGTACATCCACTTGTTTTGTTTCATTCCCAACATTCTAGCCTCTAACAGGCTCTTATGTACATGTTTAATCTAAATGAGAAGAAAAATAAATAAGTACCCATTTCCCACAACTTAAAATTTTCTTTTCTAAAATGTGCCTTATCCTAAGGACCACTTTCAATTAAAGGTGTGTGATATCCATTAAAAACAGCATAAAACACAAAAAAGATTTATATAGAACATAACAATATCATTAATACTATAAAAGGCTATCTTATGTGCAATTGTACAATTAAACAATAATGTCCTCGACAATCTTACTTCTAGTGTATTGGGTCACTATATAAACACGTTCTCCCATAATTTATCTAGATCTGGATTTTTTTTAAAAAAAGGTTTGCTGCATCAACAACTGACTTTTATTACTCATTAATTTTCTTGTTATGCAATCTCTCCCAGTAAGTCAACGTTTGATGCACAATGTTCATTATCCTTGGTACGATTCTGTTTGAGTATACTACTACTGAAACTAAAATAATCAGACTCAAGTAAGGATATGCGCTGCTCAGGTTTCAAGTCTTTTGTTTTTACTCTGTATCTAAATCAAATTCAATGAATGTTTTTTCCCTATATATCAATGTTTCAACATTTTTCATAGTCAGATCCTTCAATGTGTCAGTGTTCCCGTTCCCTAATTTTACGTATTTTAAAGCCACTATGTTTCTGTGCTATTGTTTTTTATAGTGAGTATAAATCTACTGCAATTGACAAAAGGTTTATCCAAACACAGTTCCTATTAAAATTAAGAAATTCAACAATTGAATGATAATCCAGCAGTGGAAATTCAAAGTTACTCTTATAGCTTAAGGCACACAGGTTGTTTCCAAAAGGCAAAGGGAATTATGATGTTAAAAAATAAATAATTCAACATATTCTAGGTTAAAAGTGTAGATTATACCTAAAAAAAGAAATTGAAGTCTAACATAATAGCAGCAACAATAAAAAATGGAGATATTCCTCATTGTTTGTGCAAGTAGTAAACTAAAAATATACCACAATCCTTGCAATAAATGTATTCACAAGAGATGCGTGTCATTCCTATTTGTTTCTAAATCATATATTCTCACTGAAAAATGATTACTTTATAATATAGGCAAAGTATCATTTGTCTAAAAAAATCTCACTACTTAAAAAAAGTCAGATATTAAGTAAAGGTTATTTTGTAATGTGATTATTTTATAATGTGTTATCAATTATTCTTAATTTATCTGCTTTAGAATTGAAATTTTCAGTGTGTTAAGTATCTATACATTAGAAAACATTATAAACTTGAATAGAAACATTTCTTCTCTGCAATTACATAATATTGGTATCACAGAATCAGCAATAGTATAATCCAGCAGAATAATCCACTTAGTCTATTAGGATAGTCAACGTAAATTATGTAGTTCATTTTCCTTATATAGACTTAAATTTGATCTAATAGGACAAAATATCCCTTAAGAAGGGTAATAAAGAGTTTGACTCCACTTTAGATATTTGATTGCTGATAGTTTTCAAGCTCTACCCTCCTCCCTTTCCCTCCTATGCTGGAACCTTAATTCCAGCCTTAACTCCGTAATACTAGAACAACTAAGCTTTTTTTGTTTGTTTGTTTTTGTTTTGTTTGTTTGTTTGTTTTTTTGAGACAGAGTCTCATTCTGTCATTCCGGCTGGAGTGCTGCAGTGGTGCAATCACAGCTCACTGAAACTTCGACCTGGGCTCAAGCGATCCTCTTACCTCAGCCTACCAAGCAGCTGGGACCACAAGTGCCTGCCACCATGTCCTACTAATTTTTTAGTTTTTTGTGCAGACAGGTTCTCCCTATGTTGTGCAGACTGGTCTCGAACTCCTGAGGTCAAGAGATCCTCCTGTCTGAGCCTCCCGAAGTGCTGGGTTTACAGACCTGAGCCACCACACCCTGATCTGAAGTTATTTTTGGGTCAGCAGGAATGCCTGTCTTGCTCTCCCCGGAAAGCATCATTATGTAAATAATAAACATTTTCATAGTGTCCTGGTGTGCATGTGGTGTCCTGACCTCTTAACCAAAGTTGAGATTGAGGGTGGGGGATTCATTCCACCTCTGTGGCATGACCAACATATGAAACACTGATTAAAAAGGAAAGATATCGTTCTGAGCAAAATAAAGAAATACAGTTCTGAAAATGATTCACCAAATCCTGTATTAATTTGGTTTCTGTTTTCCAAAACCAAAATAGTAGGTAAATACTAGAAAGAAAGTAATCTTATGGTGTCCACTAGATGGCAGCGGCCAACTTTTATTCTTAGAAATTTCCATTCTAGAAAACCCAAAGTTTTCAGTTCAGGGAGCTATCTGTTAACAACATGCCCACATTTGAGGGTAAATAGTTAGAGATGTGATTAATATGACTGTTTATTATTTTTATTTAGTGAATTACCCCTCGTGGCAAATGACCTGGGCTTTTGAGTAGCTAAATCTCTTCCACTTTGAAAATAAGAATGGATTTATTTTGCCCTTCCTCATCTCCTTCACTGGTAGATAAATCACTCCTCTACATCACAGGACAAATGTGGAAGTTACAAGCTCTTCCAGGGCAATATCTTACACACAAGTAAGTACTGTCTAGACATACTCTCTAGTCCACAATAATGAAAAATTATGCAACCTTATAGTTGGAAAGCTACTTAAAGAGAGCAATTTGTTTCTACTTCTTACTTCAGGCTTGAGTACCTAAAGCCTCTAGGACACAATTTAAGATATTAAAAGGTGGAAACCATATCACTTTCCTCAGTAGCCAATTCTGGTAATATATTTTATTTTATAGATAATTCAAGCTCTCCTGCTTCAACTTAAACACGTATTTTTGCAATTTTATTTTTAATTTTCGACTGTCTTTTTGTATAATTTTTTAAAATACTAAATTGTAATAATTACATAACTCTCTCTACCACTAAAACAAACCAATTTATTTAACTTTTCTTCATGGAATCTATTTTTATATCCCTGTGATTGGCATTTATTTCTCTTCCCTGAATCGTCCCAAGTTTCATTTCATCTGTTCTCAAGATATATAAACTATATGATATGACATATGTAATGTATATCATATATTATTATATTTCTTATATATCATATATAATTATATATGATATATAAGATATATAATAGTAAGAATATAACCTAATACAGAAAGTACGACATCTAGTAACTTATAGATACTTATCTCTTCAGTATCTCCTAGTACCATACCGGCATTCTTCAAACATCTTAATTTTAGCGCTTATATAATAAACTAAATGAATGGCTTTGGCTTCCAAAGTTTTTTCTGCTATTTTGATGGTGGCGAATTTTTTCCAAGTTCTTAGACTGAGTTTCTTCAAAAATTGTTACAACCATTAACATAATTTATCATACATATTCTGGAATATTAGCCCAGAGCAGAAGCAGAAGTCATTCTATTTCTTTTTGATCCATTGCCTGATTTCCTGTAGGTCCTTGGTTGTAGAACTAAGTTAATGTATGTGACTTTATTAAGTCAACAAAAGGAAAAAGAACAACTTGATGCTAATTGATTCTTCTCCCAATCTTGCTGATGATTCTATGCACACATTCTTTAATTATAGGAATCTGGCTATAGGATAAGCAACGTATCATTTGAAGAACATTGTAAATTAATAGGTATTGTAATATAGTAAGTTGGAAAAAGACTTGATAAAAATATGTAAGTTCTATGATTCTTCCCCCAAAGAAAGGTAATTGGTAATTTTAATATTTTGCAGATAAAAAGAAGAAAGGTGAAAAATGAACTAGAGTGGTAAGCTAATTTGAAAGTAATAAAACTATTGTGTTAATCTTATAGAATCTATTATTTATAAACTCCAATCACAGCATAATGCTGGAATACCGGTACTCTGAACAATCTATTTGAATATTTAAAATTATATATGTACCTAACATTATATTTCTATTGTACAGTGCTGATCTGGACTTTGAACTTAAGGATCTATTTACTGCTTTCTTCTGCAGCATGAAGCCAAGTCAGTTCGGAATTCAGGTAGATATATAAAACTGTCTCAGCCTTGATATTCTACAAAATAAATGGAAAAGGGAAAGAATAAAAGGATGTAAAGAAAAGACTGAATAGAGTGAGTTAGCCCTTGAAAAGGAGAGCCAAGAGCCAGGTCACCAGGGTAATAATGAACAACTGTTTATTTAATAATGCAGTTTGCTTACCATGCATTTGAGATACTAGGTTGGTGAAAAAGTAATGGCAAAAACCACTATTACTTTTGCATCAACCTAATATTAATAGCTTTCTGCAAAGTGAATGGGCCATGAATTTAGTAAACCAGCTATGGTAACAGCATACTGTCACATGTAGTTAATGACTACACAGAGTTACTTCAAAATACACAAATAGTTTTCAATGTCAATAGGGCATTCAATGAAGAAAAAAAATATATCCCAAAAGGCCAGAAAAGAGTGGTGATAGTACCATTTAACATATTTCTAAACCTTAAGTTTCCTATTATAGGATGGTTATTACATACATCAATTATTTTTAGTTTGAAAGCCCTTTAAAAATATCTAAAAAAGAAGTTGCCAAGCATGAAATTGTTTAGCATATGGGCATCAGAGAGCAGTATTTGAAATGTGATCTTTTTAACATGCCATTTTCTCTCCCTCTCTCTGGTATTATAAGCAACCCATAATTTTTCTAAGAAATTGTCATGAAATGACAAAAGGTTGGACATTACTCAGCTTATTTATAGAGGTTACTAAGATCTGGTTGTTATAATTATATCAATGCTTACCAAGTCACTTATTCTTTCTGAGTCACAATTTCTTCAAGAATAAAAAAGGGGAACCAATTTTTGATATGCTGTGATGTTTGTAACATGCATTATAATTCCCAAGGGAAAAATTCTATTAAAGTTATATAAAAATATAAACCTAGCAATCACTGAATTAAAAAATCAAAATCTCATACATTTAATAATAATCTGACAAAAGGCTACATGTAGAAAAATGCTCACAAAGCCGGATCCATTAAAAAAGGCACTGGAACTTTGATTTAGCTTGTATTAAGATAATTAATTATAAGAATGCTCTATCAGTGAAATGAAAACACGGCGAGTACAATTTAGTATTTTTTCTGTTTAATTTGGAAAAGAATAAGATGAATGATATTCATCAGGTGAGGTTATTAATACAATATAAAATGATTTGATATTTCATAATTAGTCTTAAAAATTTTCACATTTGAAATAGAAGATTTTTCACATTGGTTGGAGAAGAAGGTATAGAATAATATGATGAGAAGTGATATTTACTGATGACTTATTACATGATAGACACTACGCAAAGGTAATTTACATGCATTAATTCATTGAATCATCACAACTGTTCATTAATTTAGTTAATATCAATTGAGCACATAAATCATGCCACATATTGAGGCATGTGAACTGTTGAGGTTAGAAGTTATGGGAACAGAGAGGTAGTACTTGTGAAAGCAGAAGACAGACATTAATATAAGAGTCACAAAACAAAAGTAAAATTACTAGTGTGTTAAATGCTGTGAAGTAGAGGTACATAATGCTATGAGAGCTAATAAGTGATCAAGTTGGTGGGCGGGGAGGGATTAGGGAAGACTTTCCTAAAAGAATCATATACTAAAGTGAACTCTGAAGGAAGACTAGGAGTTACTCAGGTAATGGAGTATTATAGGAAAAATGAAAAGCATATGCAGAGGTTCTGTAGGTGGATGGAACATAATACATTAGAGAAACTAAAAGAAGGCTAACATGGCTGGAATGTAAAAACCACAGTGGTGCTTGGTATAAGATGTGACTGGAAAGGTATATAATCCATGCATTGCCTGGTAATTCTTTTTATGGATTTTTTTTAGTCTAAAAATAATGAAAAGTTATTGATAGCTTTAAATAAAGGGGATGGATGGAAAAGTGGAGTGAGGTTAAGGAGTGGTGATATGATCACATTTATATTTTAAGAAAATGTTTCTCCAATTAGAATGGTAGAACAGATTAGAGGGAGGCCAAAGTGAAAGTGGGGAGACAGGTCAGAGGCTATTGAAATTGTTCAGGCTGGGCACAGTGGCTCAGGCCTATAATTTTAGTGCTTTGGGAGGTGGAGCTTGAAAGATAGCTTGAGGCCAGGAGTTTGAGACCAGCCTGGGCAGCATGGTAAGACCTTGTTTCTACAAAAATTTTTTCAAAAAATTGAAAAAAAAACTGTTCAGGTTTAAGATGATGGTAGCTTGAACTAGGGTATAGGTACAGGCAAGGGAGATAAATTGATAAATCTGAAAGATATTTAGGAGATAATATTGACCAGCGTTGATATGGATAACTATAGCAGGTAAAAGAGTGGCAAGTTTCAGGGTAACTCCTTAGAGGACAATCACAGGAAGGAGATACAATTTGGAGGATAGTGAGATCATACATTTTGTTTTGAATATATTGAGTAGGTGGTGCTCTTGAGATATCCCAGCAGAACCATCACGTGCACTTATGAGTCTACAATCTTAGAAGAGGATTTTGGTATGTAGATATAAATATATGTGACCTCTGAATATAGATAGTAAATTGAAGCAATAGACATGGATAAAGCAATCTAGAAAATATCGAATAAGAAAAAAGCTTAAAATGGATCCCTGAGGAGCTCCAACTTTTAACGATCTGGGAGAGCAGCATTATCCTGCAAAAGTAACAGAGGAGGAGTGGCAGGCAGGAAGTGTAGGAGAAAAGGATTGGTCAAGTGAAATAAGGTCTGACAAGGTCTGTTGGACTTAGCCACATGTGGGCTCATTGTAAGCTTATCAAAGTCATTCTAATGGAATAAAGTGGGTAGAAGAGAGATTGAGGAGTACTTAGAAGTGAGATAATGAAGACAGCAAGTATAAAGAACACTATCAAGAATTCTGGCTGTAAAAGACAAAGTTAAGGTAAAAGCTGGAGATTTCTTCCGGGCTCCAGACTTGCTCTCTCCAATGGGGTAACTTTAATGGCACCTTGCACACTCAATATTTCCAAAGCCAAACTTGTGATCTTGTCCCTTCCGACATAAAAATTCTGGTCTTCTTTGAGCATTTTCTTTGAGCTCATTCATCTCACTTTTATTTAAATGGAAAAATTTTAGCAGTTTTTAACAGTCTATGAGATGGATCTGGTTGAAAGGGAGAGGATCAACATACAATAACGAGAGGATGAAAATTCTTGGCAAGTGTTATTACTCGCCCTGAGAAAATGAAGAAAATGAGTCTCAGAGAAGTTACGTAACATGTTCAATGTATTGAAGCGAATAAGTAAAAGAGCTGGGATTATAAACCAGGCATTTTTGTTTTCAAAACCATTAATTACAATGCCTTTCCTGTAAATCTTTTTTTTTTTTTTAGTAAGAAGTAACATCAGTGGATTATTGCCTAACATTAGGTATTGTGTGCATTACTTTATTTGTCAGAAATTAAATTCCTTAATACTAACACAAAGATTAAGGACTCTTATAATTCATCGACAATAGATAGACTTTCTTTCCTTCCTGGTGCACTTACATTGTGAGGGAACTAGTAGAGAGTTGACTGTTTCACAATAAACCAGTATCTTTTCCATTTAAAAAGGAGGATTCCTCTAGACTGTCTGTTCTTCCAGAGCCATCTCTTGCATTTCCCATGGCCCAATTCAGTACAGGCCATTGTGTAAAATTGACATCTAGACCAAAAATATTAATCTTCCTCAAATAAATATGAGAGCAAAGTCCATCCAAACCAAGACACTGCAAAAACAAATGCATTAATAAATGTTAATTTGGATACCATAACAATGTAGATTTTAAATTATAACTTTTTCACAAGTTTACAATACACAATTCATCAATATTGGAAAACATTTTTCTCACTACAAATGGCAACATCATCTTTCATTTACTTAAGTCCATTTTTATTTCTTATTTTGTTAACTGTACTCTAGCCATTTGTTTGTTACTTATTGATCTGTTAATCTTTATCTTGCTGATGGATATATTAAGAATATTAACTTTTTGTCTGTCATATGCATTGCAAATATTTTCCTCAGTATGTCTTGTCTTTGACTTTTATTTATGGCATTTTGTATGTATGCAATTTTTGAGTAGTTACAGATATAAATTGTTTCTATTTTCTGTTTTAGTGTCATGCTTAGAAGTGCGTAATTTTTTTTTACATTCAGTCATTAATACATCTAGAGTTATTTTGTGTACATTATTGTATTAGTCTGTTCTCACACTGCTAATAAAGACATACCCAAGACTGGGTAATTTATAAAGAAAACAGGTTTAATTGATTCACAGATTCACATGGCTAAGAGACCTCAGGAAACTTACAATCATGGTGGAAGGGGAAGCAAACACATCCTTCTTCACACAGTGGAAGGAAAGAGAATGAGAGCTGAGTAAGGGGGGAAGTCCCTTATAAAACTATTGGATGGGCTGGGCACAGTGACTCATGCCTGTAATCCCAGCACTTTGGGAGGCCAAGGCGGGCAGATTACCTGAGGTCAGGAGTTCGAGACTAGCCTGACCAACATGAGGAAATCCCATCTCTACTAAAAATACAAAAATTAACAGGGCATGGTGGGGGGCACCTGTAATCCCAACTACTCAAGAGGCTGAGGCAGGAGAATCGTTTGAATCTGGGGGAGGCAGAGGTTACAGTTACCCAAGGTCCCACCGTTGCACTCCAGCTTGGGTGACAGAGTGAGACACTGTCTCAAAAAACAGACAAACAAACAAACAAACAAAAATTAGATCTCGTGAAAACTCACTATCATGAGAACAATATGGGGGAAACCATTCCTATGATTTAGTTATCTCCACCTGGTCCCACCCTTGACACGTGGTGATTATTACAATGTAAGATGAGATTTTTGGTGGGGACACAGCCAAATCATACCATTTATATAATATAGTGATCTAGGTATATTTCTCTTTTCCAAATGTTTTGAAAGTTACCCAAAACTATCCATTGAACAATCCATCTTTGCCTGATTGATATGAAATATTACCTTTAGTATATACTGAATTTTTCACATATTTAGTCTGTTTCTGCATTTTCTTATTCATTTCATTAAAATATTTATATATTTTTATTTTTACCAGTGTATTAATTATTATACATTTAGAATATATTTTAGTATTTTTTGGGGGGGTTAGATTACCTTCTCATTAACCTTAGTATTTTTATCTTGGATTTCTCTCACAGTTTTTATTCTCCCAGATGAACTTTTAGTTAGAGTCAACTTCCAAAAAATCCCATCCAAATTTTGATTAAAGTAACATTATATTTAAAGTTAATTTGAAATATTCGAGATTTGTCATATTTACTATATTGACTGTTCTAAGCCAGAAATGTGGCCATATAACTCAACATTTATCTATCATTTCCTCTATGAAAATTTTACATTTTATTCTCACACGTGTCTTACACACTTTATATTAAGTTTATTCTTGTGTATTTTATCATTTTTATTGCTATTTTAGAAAAAAAGTGTATTTCCTGGCCATTATTTTATTGTTACATAATGGATGCCACAAATGGTTTTAATTCCAACAATTTGTGATATCATTTTTATGTGTAGATAGAGAACCTAAAACTGTAAGGCTCTAACCAAAATTTAAATAAGTTATCATTTAAGCAAAAATAACTGTTATTTGGCACAAATAAACACTTAACTGTGCCAAGGTAAACAACATCAAGAATATGATTGAAATCAGACATTGGCTCTTTTATCTCTTCAGAGCATCTCAGTGTAATAAACATGAAAATTTAGTCTCAGCCTCAGAAATAACACCACACATCTGCAACCATCTGATTGTCAACAAACCTGACAAAAACGAGCAACTGGGAAAGAATCTCCTATTTAATAAGTGGTGCTGGGGAAATGGCTAGCCATATGCAGAAAACTGAAACTGGACCCCTACCTTACACTTTATACAAAAATTAACTCAAGATGAATTAAAGACTTAAATGTAAAACCCAAAACAATAAAAACTCTAGAAGAAAACCTAGGCAACACAATTCAGAACATAGACATGGGCAAAGACTTCATGACAAAAATGCCAAAAGCAATTGCAACAAAAGCCAAAATTGACAAATGGGATCTAATTAAACTAAAGAGCTTCTGCACAGCAAAAGAAACTATCATCAGAGTGAACAGGCAACCTACAGAATGGGACAAAAAATTGTGCAATCTACCCATCTGAGAAACATCTAATATCCAGAATTCATAAGGAACTTAAACAAATTTACAGGAACAAAAAAACAAAGAACCTCAACAAAAGTTGGCAAAGGATATGAACAGACACTTCTCAAAAGAAGACATTTACGCAGCCAACAAACATATGAAAACAGACACTTCTCAAAAGAAGACATGCATACAGCCAACAGACACATGAAAAAATGCTCATCATCACTGGCCATCAGAGAAATGCAAATCAAAACCACAATAAGATACCATCTCATACCAGTTAGAATGGCGATCATTAAAAAATCAGGAAGCAACAGGTGCTGGAGAGGATGTGGAGAAATAGGAACACTTTTACACTGTTGGTGGGACTGTAAACTAGTTCAACCATTGTGGAAGACAGTGTGGCGATTCCTCAAGGATCTAGAACTAGAAATACCATTTGACCCAGCCGTCCCATTACTGGGTATATACCCAAAGTATTATAAATCATGCTGCTATAAAGACACATAGACACGTATGTTTATTGCAGCACTATTCACAGTAGCAAAGACTTGGAATCAACCCAAATGTCCATCAGTGACAGACTGGATTAAGAAAATGTGGCATATATACACCATGGAATACTATGCAGCCATAAAAAAGGATGAGTTCATGTCCTTTGTAGGGACGTGGATGCAGCTGGAAACCATCATTCTCAGCAAACTATCACAAGAACAGAAAACCAAACACCACATGTTCTCACTTGTAGGTGGGAATTGAACAATGAGATCACCTGGACACAGGAAGGGGAATATCACACACTGGGGCCTATTGTGGGGAGGTGGGAGGGGAGGGATAACATTAGAAGATATACCTAATGTAAATGACGAGTTAATGGGTGCAGCACACCGACATGGCACATGCATGCATATGTAACGAACCTGCATGTTGTGCACATGTACCCTAGAAGTTAAAGTATAATAAAAAAAAAAGAAAAAAAAAGAAAAAAAGCTAAACATCACTAATTATTAGTGAAATGCAAATCAAAACCACAATGAGGTATCACCTCACACCAGTCAGAATGGTGTTTATTAAAAAGTCAAGAAACAATAGATGCTGGTGAAACTGTGGAGAAATAGAAACGCTTTCACCCTGTTGGTGGAAATGTTAATTAGTTCAACCATTGTGGAAGACAGTATGGCAATTCCTCAAGGATCTAGAACCAGAAATATGACTTGACCCAGCAATCCCATTACTGGGCATATATCCAAAGGAATATAAATTATTCTACTATAAAGTCATGTGTACATGTGTGTTTATTGCAGCACTATGTACAATAGCAAAGTCATGGAACCAACCCAAATGCCCATCAGTGATAGACTGGATAAAGAAAATTTGATACATATACACCATATAATACTATGCAGCCATAAAAAGGAATGAGATCATGCCCTTTGCATATGGATGAAGCTGGAAGCCATCATCCTCAGCAAACTAACAGAGGGCCAGAAAACCAAACATCCCATGTTCTCACTCATAAGTGGGAGTTGAACATTGAGAACATGTGGACACAGGGATGGAAGCAACACACAGCAGGGCCTCTCTGTGGGGTAAGGGGCAAAGGGAGGGAACTTAGGGGACAGGTCAATAGGTGCAGCAAACCACCATGGCGCACATAACACATATACTTGTGTAACAAACCTGCACATTCTGCACATATATCCTGGAACTTAAATAAAATTTTTTTTAAAAAAAGAGAGAAAGAAAATGTATTTGGTCTCAGAGTACATATATGTACTGAATTCCTTAAATGCATGTATTGCTTTTTCTAGAAATCTCAAGGCAAATGTATTCATAAAATTAGATATTTTATTTTCAAAATTAAGTGTACATTATTATATTAATTACAATTTTGTTATAGCTATATGCCATTGTAATTCATGGTTGCACTTTTAAAAACTCATTACTCTGGCTGGGCACGGTGGCTCATGACTGTAATCCCAGCACTTTGGGAGGCTGAGGCGGGTTAATCACCTGAGGTCGGGAGTTTGAGACCAGCCGGACCAACATGGAGAAACCTTGTCTCTACCAAAAATACAAAATTAGCTGTGCGTAGTGGTGCATGCCTATAATCCCAGCTACTCGGGAGGCTGAGGCAGGAGAATCACTTGAACCCAGGAAGCGGAGGTTGCAGTGAGCCGAGATCACGCCATTGCACTCTGCCAAGATCATGCCATCGCACTCCAGCCTGGGCAACATGAGCGAAACTCCATCTAAAATACAAACAAACAAACAAAAAAGAAAACC
Organism: Piliocolobus tephrosceles; assembly: GCF_002776525.5. NCBI lineage: Eukaryota > Metazoa > Chordata > Mammalia > Primates > Cercopithecidae > Piliocolobus > Piliocolobus tephrosceles. Next base: position 68,976,553 of record NC_045445.1, read on the forward strand.
CCTCATCACTCAGGGTCCAGCTTACAACCATTATACTAATTACCAAATTACTGTTGCTTTATTCTGGACTCTCACACAGTTATATTAGTATGAGAAAGTTCTCCCTAAGGTTTCAGTTGAATACAGAAGTCACTTTAATTTGGAGAGTTTATGCACCAAATTATACATTTTTCCTATAGGTCAGCTACCTTTTAAGAGCCTGCTACTGAAGATAACAGTTTTTCTTTAGATTTCTAAAACCATGCTATTGCTTATGCAGCACGTCACTTTGTGTGAGTTCACACATATATAAATGTGTGAGGAGGATGAGATATCTGAGGTTGTAATAATTTTTAAAAATTTTTTCTCTAAACTATGGCCACTACCACTTCCTTCTACTATAGAAGGGGGCTTTTCCAGATATATTCTTCTTCAGCACATTAGAACTACAGAGTTTTTGAGCTAGAAGAGACTTTAGAGATCATCTAGCTCAATCCTTTGCTTTATAGATACAGAAATAAGGCCAAGTAATATTTGCAATGTTATTGTTAGTTGGTGATAGAGGTTGATCTAGAACACAGTTCTCCAATTATAGCAGCTGCCTCTCTACCCATTAATCCCTGGTGAAATTGCTAGGATCCCTGTACTTTAAGAATCTGTACTGGTTTTATATTAAGGATGAATGTTATAAGGGTTTATTACAACATCAGTTTTGAAATGTGGGTCTTGTTCAAAGAATAGATTGGCTAAAATCATGACAGTGAAAATCTATCCAAATATTAGAAATCATCAAAAGGTGGGCTTCTTATAGAAATGATCCCATCACAATGTTAAAAAAAAGACCCAACTATCTGAAAAATGGTCCATTTTTAATTAAATAAGAGAAAATGAAGTGGATTCTCTATTTGTGAATGATTCCTCTGTGTTTTCTGGAAGATGAAAAATAATAGATCATGACAAAAATACCTGTGTATCTAACATATAGCTGTTAGATCTTTTATGTTTCCCCTACTTGATGACTTTCAAAACTAAATAGCAGTCACATTATTTTTATCCATCTTTATTTTTTTGAAACCTAATTCATTGTCTCACATAATTTACTCAAATTTATAATCTGATTAGCTGACACACGTGAATTCATAAAACAGTAAAGCCCAACCATCTAGCTCATGCTATCACTATCGATGGTTAAACCTAGGAAAAAACATAATAGCAGATACGGATAAATTAATAGCTGTAGCTGATAGTAACTGCTTATACAATTTAAAGTGTTCAACTTTAATTTCAATAAAATTACCTTATGAAACTGGGGTAGTTTGTAAAATGACTGACAAAAGGAAAATATATACACTCAAGTAAAGTTTGAATCACGTTCAATTCTTAGACCCTGAGTGTGTGCAGTCTTTTGGATTAACTATGGCTATCAGAAAATTTTCATTTGACATATACACATATAAATAACTACCTGCTTATCTGATCACTCTTCAAATATTCTGTAACATTTTTGAGATGGAGAGTCAAATGTCAATGTTTTGCTTTAGTTTTCCTGTTAGACTAGGTAATAGTACTTTAACTTTCATTTGAAATTATAGAAGCAATATATAAGCACAGTAAAAAAAAACTAAGTGCATAGAAGAGATTTTTATTTATATCAAGAATTGTTATTAAAAGTATTACATAACTTTTCTGTATCTATTGAGTTGTTAATACATGGATTTCCTTTTTTAGTCTTAATGCAATGAATTAGACTAATAAGCTTTCTTCTAAATTAACCTTCAGTTTCTGGATTAAATCCTACTTAGGCAAGTTTTCTTGTTCTTGTAATACACTACTGGAGAGTGAGTGGTAAAGATGGTCAAATAGAAGTAGCTGGGGTGCATGGCTGTCCACAGAGAGCAATGGAAGGGGTGAGTAAATATACACCTTCAACAGAAACATCCAGGTACTCACATTGGTACTAATCAAGGAAACAACTGGGCCCACCCAGAACAGATAAAAGCAAGGCAGGATGATGGCCCACCTGGGAGTGACATGGAGTTAAGGGAACCTCCACAACCCAGAGAAGTGGTGAATAAATGTACAACCTTGGGAAACCATGCTTCTTCTATGGATCTTTGCAAGCCTAAGGTCCAGAGATAGCCTCGTGAACCCACTCCATCAGGACCTTCAGTCTAATACACAGAGCTACCTGGAGTCTCAGACAAGCAGTTGCTCAGGCACACATGTAATCATGGGAGCTTCAGATTCCCCAGCTTTTGGGGCATCCCAGCAAAAATAACTGCAACTCTGGCAAAGTGGTGACAGGACTTAGCTAGCTTGCCTTAGATAGACAAGGCAAGGGCCCCTGGAGAGCCCCTGACCCACAGGTCAGTGCCTCATCCCCACATAACATAAAAAGTAGCCTGAGAAAAAAATCAAGCTGCAGGCACTGATAAGGAAGCTAGCACAAGGGGTTGTGCCTGGAGACATGCTCACAGCTGCACAGGTAGGAGAACCTCCAGCCCGTTCAGGTAAAATCTTGCACTAACCTCCAGCTCACTCACATAAGGGAACAAGACATGACACAGAAATGCCTTTGTCCCTTGTAGAATCAGTGGGCTCACAGGAAAATGTTTTTTTCTCCTTTTGTGGGCATGAATACAGTGGGCTCCAGTGGGTTCTGGTGGGCACTTTCCTATCCTTTTTGGATTGTGAGGTCAGCCTCTATGAATCATCACTTCAGTTCCTAATTGGTCCTGGGTCAAGGTCCCCCGCAAAGCTTTCACTTCAGCTCCTGATAGGTGCGGGGCCAAGCTGAGCAGCATCTCTGAATAATCCCTTCAGCCCCTGATTGGTCCCGGGCCAAGTTTTCTTTATTTTTTGAGACAGAGTCATGCTCTGTCACCAGGCTGGAGTGCAGTGGCGTAATATCAACTCACTGCAACCTCTGTCTCAGCCTTACAAGTAGCTGGGACTACAGGCACACGCCACCATGCCTAGCTAATTTTTGTATTTTTAATAGAGATGGGGTTTCACCATGTTGGCCAGGATGGTCTCGATCTCTTGACCTCGTGATCTGACTCGGCCTCCGAAAGTTCTGGGATTACAGACGTGAGTCTCTCCATCTAGCCCCAGGCCAAGTTTTCTAATTGGTTCCAGGCCAAGGCCCCGGGCCAACCTGAGTCATGTATTCTCCAAGACAGCCTGCAAACTCAGCACATTCCTTCCTTTTCCCTGTCCATAAAACACTGGACTCCAGCCTCAGAGTGGGCAACTCATTCGGCCTCCCCTCTCTGCTGGCAGAGGGCTTTCTGCTTTGGCTTACTAAATCAGCCTTGTCTCTGTGCTCCTTTATTATCTTGGACATGGGACAAAGAACTCGGTATTATCTCAGACAACGAGAGACTGCTACATCTTGGTGCGTTGAGAATACAACGGTGGGAGATTAAACTCATGTACATACTCCTAGGAAAAAGGCTGAACCCACAAGTCAGGCAGTGATGGTCTAGGGGCCCCACTTTCATGGCACCTCACAGGATAACACCCACAGGCTTGGAATTCCAGCCAGCCACCAGTAGAAGTGCTGCACTTCCCTGGCACAGAGCTCCTAGGGGGAGTGGTGAACTGCCATCTTTGTTGTTTGGGCAACTTAGCTATTCCAGCCTGTGGGCTTTGGAGAGTCCAAACTGACCGGGGGAAGACGGGATCCCCCAGCGCAGCACAGCTACTCTACCAAAACTTGCCAGACTGGTTCTTTAAATGAGTCCCCAGTCTGTTCCTCCTCACTGGGCTGGACCTCCCAAGTGGGGCCTCCAGCTACTGCCACCAATGTTTTCTGGCCAACAGTAATTTGAAAATTCCCTGTGACAGAGCTTCCAAAGGGAGGGATGGGCTGCCATATTTCCTGTTTGGGTAAATTAGCCATTCCAGCCTGCAGGTTTTGGAGAGCCCAGGCTGACTGAAGCAGAAGTGGTATACCAGCAAAGCACAGCTACTTTATTAAAGCATGGCCAGACTGCTTCTTTAAGCAGCTCCCCACTCCTATTCCTCCTCACTGGGTGAAACCTCCCAAGTGGGGCTTCCAGTCATCCCCTGCCAATGTTCTCCAGAAGACAGCCATTTGAAAACTCCCAGGAACATAGCTCCCAGAGGGAGGGGCAGGCCACCGTCTTCGCTGTTTGGGTGACTTAGCCTTTCCAGCCAGTGGGCTTTGAAGAGCCCAAACCAACTGGGGTGAAAGCAGTACCTCAGCAGAGCACAGCTACTCTGTGAAAGCATGCACGGACACACTGTATTTTTACGCAGGTCTCTGACCCCCGTTCCTCCTCACTGAGTGGAATCTCTCAACTGGGGCCTCTAACCACACCCAATAGTGTTGTACGGCCTATAGATATTCAAAAACTCCCTAGGATGGAACTCCCAGAGGGAGGGGCAAACCATCATCTTCGCTGTTTGCGTGACTTAGTTCCAGCCTTCCTTCAGGCTTTGGAGAGCCTAAGTGGTCCGGGGGTGGAAGCAGTATCCCACACAGCACAGCAGCCCCATGAAAACATGGCCAGACTGCTTTTGCAAGTTAGTACCCAACCCTATTCCTCATCACCAGGTAGTGCCTCCAAAGCAGGGTTTCTGGCTACCCCACTGGTGTTCTCTGGCTGGAAGAGGTTTCAGGCCTCTTTGGGAGGGAGCTGTCAGGAAGAAGGGTGGACCGCCATCTTTGCTGTTTGGAAAACTTAGCAGTTCCAGCTTTCGGGCTTTGGAGTATCTGAGGCAATCAGGAGCTGAAGTAGACTACTAGCACAGCACAGCTGCTCTAGGAAAATGTGGCCAGACTGCTTTATAAAGCAGGTCCCTGATCCTATTTCTCCTAACTGGATGAGAACTCCCATCCTGGGTCCCCAGCCACCTCCTACAGGGGCATTCGGGCCAGAAACTGGTCCATACCACCTCGGGACAGAGCTTCCAGAGGAAGGGACAAGCTGCCATCTTTGTGGTTTTGCAGCCTTCAGTGGTGATACCTACAGGTACTGGGAAATATGAGGCAACTAGGGACTGGAGTGGACTCCCAACATACTGCAGCAGCACTACAGAAAATTGGCCAGAATGTTAGAAGAAAAAAAAAAAAGATTTATAGACCAGCAACCTCAAAGATTGAAGGTAGATAAGCCCACAAAAATGAGAAAGAATCAGCTCAAGAATGCTAAAATCTCAAAAAGCCAGGGCTCCCTTTTTCCTTGAAATGACCACATAACCTCTCCAGCAAGGGTTTGGAACTGGGCTGAAGTGGAGATGGTTGACAGGGCAGAAGTAGAATTCAGAACATGGACAGGAACAAAGTTCACTGAGCTAAAGGAGCACATTGTAACACAATTCAAGGAAGCAAAAGTTATGAAAAAGCATTGCAGGAACTGAGAGAAAAAATAGTATAAGGAAGAATGTAGTCAACCTGGATAGAGCTGTAAAACAGAATAAAAGACTATCATAATAAATTCACAAGTATTAATAGCAGAGTAGACCAAGCAGAGGAAAGAATCTCAGAGCTTGAAGATTGACTTTCTGAAATAAGACAGGCAGGCAAGAATAGACAAAAAGAATGAAACAGAGTAAACAAAACCCTCAAGAAATATGGAATTATAGGCAGGGCACAGTGGCTCACGCCTGTACTCCCAGCACTTTGGGAGGCTGAGGCAGGCAGATCACTTAAGGTCAGGAGTTTAAGACAAGCTTGGCCAACATGATGAAACCCTGTCTTTACTAAAAATACAAAAATTAGCCAGGCATGGTGGCACATGCCTGTAGTTCCAGCTACTTCGGAGGCTGAGGTAGGAGAATGAACCCGGGAGGCGGAGCTTGCAGTGAGCCGAGATCACACCATTGCACTCCAGCCTAGGTGACAGAGTAAGACTCCATCACACACACAAAAAAAAAGTAAAAAAGAAAAAAGAAATATGGAATTATTAGAGACCAAATCTATGACAAATTTTAACCACTTGACGATCATGAGACATTTTCCCAATGTCATATAATAAATACAATAAAATTTCTGAGTTGGTTCCTAGTAATGTGTTTGTGCATGCTTATATATTCATATGTAAATATATATATGGACAAGCTGATGATTAAAAATTATATGAACCACCATTAAACATTTACAGAAATTGATATTCAGCTAAGTGGCCATTACTAGTTTATTTTACATTACTCGATTTTTACATTACATTACCAGTTTGTTTTACATTGTTTCATAGTCTATATTAATTAATTTAATTAATTAATTAATAATTAAGATCACACTTAGTGGCAGAACAGAAAAAGCTATTTTATCAATATGTTTTGATCTCTAGTCCAGTGACTTTTCCATGTTAACATAGTATAGGAAACAGTATTCACAATGCACTTAATATGATGCCTGGCACATAGAAGGTACTCAATAAATAATGTCAAGTAATATTATTACTTAAAATTATAGCAGTTGATAATGTTAAAAAAAAAAAGCCAAAACAGAAATATATCAAGATGGAAAACCCAATGATATAATTTATATTTCAAATGATTAGAAAGCTACAATAATTACTTCAAATGATTAAGTTTTTATACAAAATACATGCAATATTTCATTATGCCATTATTCTGACATTTTGAGAGCTCGCAAACTATGTTGAAGCTTCTCATCTCTCCCTGAATGCCTTAAATCAAGGTCTTTGGACCATGAAACTCTTCACACAGTCTGGCAAAATTTGTGAACTTGTTTTCAGAATAATATTTTTAAATCCATGAAATAAAATACATGGGATTACAAAGGAAATAACTTATCTTGAAATAGTTATCAAAATACTAAAAAAAAATTGCAATCAAATAACAAAATCTACCAGCAAACCTAATAACTGTAATTTTGAAATAGCTGTGAATCTAAATGATATTTTAAAGCATTTTCGGTAACTGTAATGTAATACGAAAATATTGGTAACTTTGGTAAGAAAAAGTCACAAGTATTGCTAATATTATTTTGGTTTATTACTTTATTCATTCACAATGGAAAGAAACACTAAATTTCAGGTAGATTTAAAAGAATATAAGATGCATTTTCTAACTGTCCAAGGTCATGGGATCCCCGGAATTCTATTCATGATAGCATGTTGGAGCATCTGTCGACCCCAGTTTGTGAACTCTTGCCCTGAAACAAAGCCTGCCAGTTATCAAGAACCACCCATTGACACAACAGTCAAAGTAAATATTCCTATTTCTATTTTCTTGGTCTTAAATAGAAAATGCCCCTGCTTTTTTCCTCATCTTTTTTTTGTTTTAATTTTTAGGAGAAGGCATACCTGCCAAAACAAATGACACGGAAGAGACAGAACAAGATAAATAGAAAAATTGACTCAGAGAAAAGAGCCATATTCAGGGAACGTAGAACATTAAACAATTTCTTTTCCTGTTATGGAAAAAACAACCAGGGATCAAGAAAGAACTCTTGGAAATAAAAAAAAACATGATTGCTGAACAATTGAAAGGATTTACAGTGAAATACCCATGCTGTCTTTCCTTTCTTCTACATCCTCTTTACCATCAGATTGATGCTGAAAGAGGTCTTAGACTCCTTGGGCAAGTTTACAACTTACCTCTTTTATCCTCTGGTTCCAGTGCAGTAAGCATTTCATGAAGAGGGAACTGAAAAACCTCATTTAGGCCTCCTTTCCTAAGCCAAGTACTCTAGCACAGTTTACCAGGGAGAATAGAGATATGAAATTGGAGATGTTTTAAGGACTTGCCCATTATTAATGAAGTAACTTGAGTTTTCTTTTCTGTACATCGATCTTCTTTAGTCCAGCAGTTCTCAGTGGGGGTAATTTTGCTCACCCAGGAGACATTTGGCAATGTCTGGAGACATGTTTGGTTGTCATAATTTGAGGATATACTACTGTCAGATAGATAAAAGTCAAGGATGCAACTAAGACACTCTACAATGCACAGGACAACCCCTCCAACAAAAAATAATTATCTGGTCTGAAATGTCAATAGTGCTGAGGTTGAAAAATCTAACAATCAAGGACTGTCAAGGAAAAAAACAGAATTGGTAGAGCTGCCAAACTATACCCAAACCCTAAATAATAGCCATTTTCCATTTTAAAATTAGTTTAAAATAAAGACATTTATTTCTCCTCCCTATTCTGTGAGAAGTCCAGTACTGTATTTTAATAAATTAATCTGTTTTGAATGTGTAGAATTTACTTGATTAAAAAGTATCATACAGGAGTTCCAAGATGGCTGAATAGGAACAGCTCCAGTCTACATCTCCCAGCATGAATGATGCAGAAGACGGGTGATTTCTGCATTTCCAACTAAGGTACCAGGTTCATCTCACTGGGGCTTGTCAGACAGTGGGTGCAGCCCACGGGGCATGAGCCAAAGCAGGGCAGGGCATTGCCTCACCCGGGAAGTGCAAGGGGTCAAGAAATTCCCTTTCCTAGCCAAGGGAAGCTGTGACAGATGGTACCTGGGAAATCAGAACACTCCTACCCTAATACTGCATTTTCCCAATGGTCTTAGCAAACGGCACACCAGGAGATTATATTCCTCACCTGGCTTGGAGGGTTCCACTCCCACAGAGCCTCGCTCACTGCTGGCACAGCAGTCTGAGATCAAACTGCAAGGTGGCAGTGAGGCTGGGGGAAGGGCATCTGCCATTGCTGAGGCTTGAGTACGTAAACAAAGTGGCCAAGAAGCTTGAACTGGGTGGAGCCCACCGCAGCTATAGGAGGCCTGCCTGCCTGCCTCTGTAGACTCCACCTCTTGGGGCAGGGCGTAGCTGAACAAAAGGCAACAGAAACTTCTGCAGACTTAAACGTTCCTGTCTGACAGCTTTGAAGAGAGTAGTGCTTCTCTCAGCAGGGAGTTTGAGATCTGAGAACGGACAGACTGCTTCCTCAAGTGGGTCCCTGAGCCCCATAACATAACAATATTAACCTTAAATGTAAATGGGCTAAATAATCCAATTAAAAGACACAGACTGGCAAATTGGATAAAGAATCAAGACCCATCAGTTTGCTGTATTCCGGAGACTCATCTCACATGCAGAGACACACATGGGCTCAAAATAAAGGGATGGAGGAAGATCTACCAAGCAATTGGAAAACAACAAAAAAGCAGGGATTGCAATCCTAGTCTCTGATAAAACAGACTTTAAACCAACAAAGATCAAAAGAGACAAAGAAGGCCATTACATAATGGCAAAGGGATCAATTCAACAAGAAGAGCTAACTATCCTAAATATATATGCACCCAATAGAGGAGCACCCCGATTCATAAAGAAAGTCCTTAGAGACCTACAAAGAGACTTAGACTCCCACACAATAATAATGGGAGACTTTAACACCCCACTGTCAACTTTAGAAAGATCAATGAGACAGAAAATTAACAAGGATATCCAGGAATTGAACTCAGCTTTGCACCAAGCAGACCTAATAGACATCTAGAGAACTCTCCACCCCAAATCAACAGAATATACATTCTTCTCAGCACTACATCACACTTATTCCAAAATTGACCACGTAGTTGGAAGTAAAGCACTCCTCAGCAAATGTAAAAGAACAGAAATTATAAAAACTGTCTGTCACACCACAGTGCAATCAAACTAGAACTCACGAATAAGAAACTCACTCAAAACTGCTCAACTACATGGAAACTGAACAACCTGCTCCTGAATGACTACTGGGTAAATAACAAAATGAAGGCAGAAATAAAGATGTTCTTGGAAACCAATGAGAACAAAGATACAACATACCAGAATCTCTGGGACACATTTAAAGCAGTGTGTAGAGGGAAATTTATAGCACTAAATGCCCACAAGAGAAAGCTGGAAAGATCTAAAATCAACACCCTAACATCACAATGAAAAGAACTAGAGAAGCAAGAGCAAACACATTCAAAAGCTAGCAGAAGGCAAGAAATAACTAAGATCAGAGCAGAACTGAAGGAGATAGAGGCACAAAAAAAACCTTCAAAAAATCAATGAATCCAGGAGCTGATTTTCTTAAAAGATCAACAAAATTGACAGACCCCTAGCAAGACTAATAAAGAAGAAAAGAGAGAAGAATCAAATAGATGCAATAAAAAATAATAAAGGGACGATCACCACTGATCCCACAGAAATACAAACTACCATCAGAGAATACTATAAACACCTCTACGCAAATAAACTAGAAAATCTAGAAGAAAAGGATAAATTCCTGAACACATACACCCTCCCAAGACAAAACCAGGAAGAAGTTGAATCCCAGAATAGACCAATAACAGGCTCTGAAATTGAAGCCATAATTAATAGTCCACCAGCCAAAAAAGATCCAGGACCAGATGGATTCACAGCTGAATTCTACCAGAGGTACAAAGAGGAGCTGGTACCATTCCTTCTGAAATGATTCCAATCAACAGAAAAAGAGGGAATCCTCCCTGACTCATTTTATGAGGCCAGCATCATCCAGATACCAAAGCCTTGCAGAGACACAACAAAAAAAGAGAATTTTAGACCAATATCCCTGATGAACATTGATGCAGGAAATCCTCAATAAAATACTGGCAAACCGGATTCAGCAGCACATCAAAAAGCTTATCCACCACGATCAATTAGGCTTCATTCCTGGGATGCAAGGCTGGTTCAACATACACAAATCAATAAACATAATTCAGCATATAAACAGAACCAACGACAAAAACCACATGATTATCTCAATAGACGCAGAAAAGGCCTTCGACAAAATTCAACAGTCCTTCATGCTAAAAATTCTCAATAAAGTAGCTATTGATGGGACACATCTCAAAATAATAAGAGCTATTTATGACAAACCCACAGCCAATATAATACTGAATGGGCAAAAACTGGAAGCATTCCCTTTGAAAACTGGCATAAGACAGGGATACCCTCTCTCACCACTTCTATTCAACATAGTGTTGGAAGTTCTGACCAGGGCAGTCAGGCAGGAGAAAGAAATAAAGAGTATTCAATTAGGAAAAAAGGAAGTCAAATTCTCCTTGTTTGCAGATGACATGACTGTATATTCAGAAAACCCCATAGTCTCAGCCCCAAATCTCCTTAAGCTGATAAGCAACTTCAGCAGTCTCAGGACACAAAATTAATGTGCAAAAATCACAAGCATTCTTATACACCAGTAACAGACAAACAGAGAGCCAAATCATGAATGAACTTCCATTCACAATTTCTTCAAATAGAATAAAGTACCTAGGAATCCAACTTACAAGGGATGTGAAGGACCTCCTCAAGGAGAACTACAAACTGCTGCTCAACGAAATAAGAAAGGAAACAAACAAATGGAAGAACATACCATGCTTATGGATAGGAAGAATCAATATCATGAAATGACCATACTGCCCAAGGTAATTTATAGATTCAATGTCATCCCCATCAAGCTACCAATGACTTTCTTCACAGAATTGGAAAAAACTACTTTAAAGTTCATATGGAACCAAAAAACAGCCTGCATTGTCAAGAAAATCCTAAGCCAAAAGAACAAAGCTGGAGGCATCATGCTTCTTGACTTCAAACTATACTACAAGGCTATGGTAACCAAAAAAAGCATGATACTGGTACCAAAGCAGAGATATAGACCAATGGAACAGAACAGAGACCTCAGAAATAATGCCACACATCTACAACCATCTGATCTTTGACAAACCTGACAAAAGCAAGAAATGGGGAAAGGATTCCCTATTTAATAAATGGTGCTGGGAAAACTGGTTAGCCATACGTAGAAAGCTGAAACTGAATCCCTTCCTTACACCATATACAAAAATTAATTCAAGATGGATTAAAGACTTAAATGTTAGACCTAAAACCATAAAAACCCTAGAAGAAAGCCGAGGCAATACCCTTCAGGACATAGGCATGGGCAAGGACTTCATGACTAAAACACCAAAAGCAATGGTAACAAAAGCCAAAATAGACAAATGGAATCTAATTAAACTAAGGAGCTTCTGCACAGCAAAAGAAACTACCATCAGAGTGAACAGACAAACTACAGAACGGGAGAAAATTTTTGCAATCTATCCATCTGACAAAAGGCTAATATCCAGAATCCAAAAGGAACTTAAACAAATTTACAAGAAAAAAATCAAACAACCCCATCAAAAAGTGGGAGAAGGATATGAACAGACACTTCTCAAAAGAAGACATTGATGCAGCCAACAGACAGATGAAAAAATGCTCATCATCGCTGGTCATCAGATAAATGCAAATCAAAACCACAATGAGATACCATCTCACACTAGTTAGAATGGCAATCATTAAAAAGTCAGGAAACAACAGGTGCTGGAGAGGATGTGGAAAAATAGGAATACTTTTATACTGTTGGTGGGATTGTAAACTAGTTCAACCATTGTGGAAGACAGTGTGGTGATTCCTCAAGGATATAGAACTAGAAATACCATTTGACCCAGCCATCCCATTACTGGGTGTATACCCAAAAGATTATAAATCATGCTGCGACAAAGACACATGCACATGTATGTTTATTGTGGCACTATTCACAATAGCAAAGACTTGGAACCAACTCAGATGTTCATCAATGGTAGACTGGATTAAGAAAATGTGGCACATATACACCATGGAATACTATGCAGCCATAGAAAATGATGAATTCACATCCTTTGCAGGGACATGGATGAAGCTGGAAACCATCATTCTGAGCAAACTGTCGCAAGGACAGAAAACTAAATACTGCATGTTCTCACAGGTGGGAATTTAACAATAAGAACACTTGGACACAGGGTGGGGACCATCACACACTGGGGCCTGTTGTGGAGTGGGGGAAGTGGAGAGAGAGAGCATTAGGAGATATACCTAATGTAAATGATGAGTTAATGGGTTCAGCACACCAACATGACACATGTATACATATGTAACAAACCTGCATGTTGTCCATATGTACCTTAGAACTTAAAGTGTATATATATATATATATTATGGATATTTTTCTCTCAAAATTGTAGACTGTGTCTAAGAGATATCAAAACAATTGGTTGATTTAGTTTTTTATTATATGAGTTGATTGTTTTGACATATTATAGAGACAGGAAAGAATTGAGAAATGACAAAATACCTCAGAGGCAAGAGTGAAATACTGATCTTAGTTTCTACATTTAGAATGCAGAAATTCCTTTTGTAATATTACAGAAAAAAAGAAAATATGGAGAAATCTCATTTAGAGCTGTAAGTCATTTATTTTATCAAAACATTTCATTTATTTTAAAATAATTTCCTCCGAAGATAGTCAGAGAGTTTTAATTTACAGTTAAAGATTAAAATGGAATGCACTGACATTTTATAAACACGTTTTTAAAACTGTTTAACCAAAACATGATATAGGCCAGGTGTGGTGACTCAGGCCTGTAATCCCAGCATTTTGGGAGGTGAAGGTGGGAGGATGGCTTGGGCTCAGGAGTTCGAGATGAACATGGTCAAAGAAATTATTTAATTAAATTCACATTTAATGTGAGTTATATTCACATTTCAGTATATTTTTTTAAATTATAACTGGCTAGATATATTATGCTAAGGCAGTGACAAACTAAAGAACTATCTTTGTAGAGCTGAAAGATTCAGAATTTCATTGAAATTTTCACTTTGGATATTCATCCTTCATCAGCTATATGACATTTCTACAACAATCTCAATTAGGATAAAAAAGAAATAATTTGAGGAAGATTTATAGTTTCTGTGACTACAATCATCAGTACCATAAAAGCCCAGGTTCAACGAAGTAAGAAATCATATTTTGAATGTTGCTAATGTAGTAATATTAAGAGCAACAGTTTAGAAAATATGCTTCACCAGGAATTAGGAGATCCTGATTTTAGTACTAGTACTATTTGTAACTTGCTGTTTGAGCTTCAATATATCTAATAACCTTCTTAGGCTACATGCAATTTGCTCATTTGTAAGGAGTGAGTTCTATTTATCATTGTATCTAGACCTAGAATTATGTCTGATAAAGTAGATTGTTTGTTGAAGCAAGTTGTAGAAAAATTGCTAAAACAGGACAGAAAACAGTAGCTTTACATACTTCCGGTGTTAGTTCTACGTAAAACATGAAGCAGCTTTCCATTCTTTGCTTCCCTTCCATTTCCAAGCACCCTTTCTTGTATTTGCATTGTTGATGGTCTCACGTCTTTATTTTTCTATCTCTTCAAATTTCATCATGTTTGCAGTACCACTGTGCCTTTGATCCATGTTCTTTCTCACAGAGTAATAGTTTCCCCTGGCATTTTTCCAAAGCTAACATGACTCAATTACGTCTGACCTAGGAGTCGTCTCTTTTCTAAACCCTATTCTTGACTTGGGGGTAGACGTTGGGACATTTGGCGAACTCCAATTGTGAAATTTCAGTCACCCCCAAATTCTGGTGATAGTATTTTAAGGTCAGGGCATGATGACTTCTTGGCACCCCTAGAATTCTACTATATAAACAGACATCTGCTTTAAGGATAATTAATTTTTTTACTTCATAGATTGCACATGGCAATAAGAATGAGATTCAATTGATTTTAAAGTGCTTTGAAAAAGTTAAATGCTACAGTATCTAAAATTTATGTTATGCCTCCGTTTTCCTCAGTCTGTCATACTTAAGGGTCTATAATCTTGCCTTTCTCCAGCCAGTCCTGGCTTCCTTTAAATCCCATTGGAAAACTAGCTGTCTCATCATGTGAGTTTACTTATTGTTACCAACACTATTACAGCATGCTTGTTTCTACTTCTGTGCCTCCTTAGATTCCTGATTATAATGCAGTGAGTTAACCTTCTAGCCACTGCCTCTTACCCCAATCAATTAAATCAGTTATTGTTTTGTTTGTTTTTTGCCTTTTTCAGCATCAGATCTATATGGGTATCTATAGCATCTACTTTCACCTTAGGCCTGGATTTCTTTTTTCTTTCTTTTTTTCTCTTTTTTTTTGAGATGGAGTTTCACCTTGTTGCCCAGGCTGGAGCGCAATGGTGCAATCTCAGCTCACCGTGACCTCCACCTCCCAGGTTTAAGCGATTCTCCTGCCTCAGCCTCCCGAGTAGCTGGGATTACAGGAATGCGCCATCAGGCCCAGCTAATTTTGTATTTTTAGTAGAGACGGGGTTTCTCCTTGTTGGTCAGGCTGGTCTCGAACTCCCAACCTCAAGTGATCTGCCTGCCTCAGCCTCCCAAAGTGCTGGGATTACAGGCGTGAGCCACTGCACCCAGCCTAGGCCTGGATTTCTAAGTATATAACTCCTGGAGAAGGTTTCTTTCTGTTACGCGAATAAGTGGATGGCAGTACCTAGGTTATGGCTCTGTTACCTAAATAAATGGGTATTTAATAGGAATCCATTTCATATAAACGAGACTAGTGTGATTTTAAACATAGATTAGTGGTTTCTTGACAATCTCCACTCCTGTCCTCCACTAATGGCTCTCCCATGGAGAGTGTAGGAAACACATTTTTTTCTCAATGCACATAATAGGTACTCAATGTTTCTTGCATTGAATTTATTTGAGAGAAGATTCATAGTCATGAAAGGCTAGATTATGTCGCAAAGGAATGATGTGTGATTGAGGTGATAGGTATCCTAAGTACCTTGATTTGATCAGTATACATTATATGCATGTATTAAAGTACCACATGTACCCCATAAATATGTACAATTATTATGTATCAATTTAAAAAGAAAACAGTGTTAATTTCTAAAGGATCACTTCAATAGTTGTCAACTAATAGTTATTGGTTGTCTATAGCCAAGTCATGTAATGGTTACAAAGACCAATAAGGCAAAATCCTGACTCTTACAAGGCTTGTAAAATACCTGACCAATATCTATACTGAGATTCACCAAGTCTGAGATATTTGGAAGTCTAAGACAATTTAGTTTTATCACCTCATTTCATTTATTTGGAAATTGAGGTTCAGAGAGATTCAATACCATGTCCAAAGTAATACACATCATTAGCAACAAAACCAGGTCTAGAACCAGTGACCGTTGAACCCTGGCCAGTCTTCTTTCTCTTACATGCTACTGCCTGATATTAGGCTTAGATATAACAAAGTAGACATGTATCTCTGACATATTTTCCCTGGTTATTTTGCACCTTATCTAAAGACCTATCTTGAGATTAAGTATTAAGCTGTCATTCATTAGCTTACTTCAGTTAAAATTCAGAGGAAAGTTTATAGGAGGGCTTATGCAAGGTTTATGTAAAATATGTGAATGTGTCTGAATCCACCCGCAATGTTCTACCTCCTCCCAGTCTATGGAAAAATGTCTCAACAGAGTAAGATATCTTTAGTTTAATAATTTAAAACAAGTGGTATTTGTAAAACACCTAAATATGAACAGTACAAAAGACCACCATGGTTGAGAAGAGAATATACAAACTTACACTCTGTGTTTTCATGTCTGTTTCTCATCTTTTTTGTACATCTTCATCAAAGTCACATTGACAAACCTAATGGGAAGCAGCACATTTAGTGATTGTGGACAGAGCATGGTGAAAATTTCGTTATGGATATCATCACTAAGATCACTTTTTATTTATAACGTTTATCACTGTATTACCTGAGTTTCACCACATTTTTAAAGGTATTTAAGTCTTTAATACCTTTTCTTTTTGAGACAGTCTCACTTTGTCACCAAGGCTAGAGTGGAGTGGCACAATCATAGCTCACTGCAGCCTTGACCTCCTCAGGCACAGGTGATCTTCCCACCTCAGCCTCTTCAGTAGCTGGGACCACAGGTGCATGTCACCACAACATTTGGCCAATTAAAAAAAGAAAATTTTTGTGGAGATGGGGTCTTGTCATCTTGTTCAGGCTGGTCTTGAACTCCTGGTCCAAGAGATCCTTCTACCTCAGCCTTCCGAAGTTCTGGGATTACAGGAGTGAGCCAGTGCAGCCAGCCATTAATGCATTTTTTCAGGGGATA
The DNA here is from genome assembly GCF_002776525.5 of Piliocolobus tephrosceles. Classification (NCBI taxonomy): domain Eukaryota; kingdom Metazoa; phylum Chordata; class Mammalia; order Primates; family Cercopithecidae; genus Piliocolobus; species Piliocolobus tephrosceles. Next base: position 68,993,462 of record NC_045445.1, read on the forward strand.
TCTTAATGGACTTTGAGTCTTATCAGTTGACAGAATAATTATCATCTGGATAGGCTTGTTAGAACTGCTTTCAGAAAAGCTCATCTGATAACTATTCAAATTCATCATAGTTATATCTCTGCTAAAAAAGTATATGATATTGGGGAAGCTTGTATCATTGATGATTGGATGAAAGAGAGATAATCATTTTAAAAATCTGTACTGGAATTTCTTATTTATAAAGTGAAATGACCACTTAACATTTCAGAAATGCATGTGAGTTATTTGAAAGACTGCTTTAGAACTGGCACAATGTAACTACTTACCCAAGAGACTAACACTAAAAGGACAACAACGATTATTGTGTGCATTGAATTTTAAAAGAAATTATTAGTACTCTTGAGGAAAGTCAAAAAATGCCTCATTTAAGGTGTCAAATTATATCTTTTATGCACTATGAAACAAAATACAGTGCAGCTTCTGTATGGACAGAGTGGGTTTCACTCAACAGAACAAGAATTCTAAGAGTTCCTAAATGTGATCTGGGCTCCGAATCGTTATTTGGATTTTCTTTCATTCCATCTATACTGCTAAGAAGTTTTTTTTTTTTTTAAAGGGATAATTGCTTGTTTAGTTCTTATCGTCTTCTAATTTCAATACTTTATTTTATACGTGTAAAAAAATTGGATTAATTATGTAAGTACCTGCTATCTTACATTTACAAATTATTATTCTTATTGTATTAGTCCATTCTCAGGCTGATACAAGAGGTGGGTTCCCAAGGTCTTGGGCAGCTCTGCCCACATAGCTTTGCAGGGTACAGCCTCCCTCCAGCTGCCTTCATGGCTGGCGTTGAGTGTGGCTTTTCCAGGTACACAGTGCAAGCTGTCAGTGGATCTACCATTCTGGGGTGTGGAGGATGGTGGTCCTCTTCTCACAGCTCCACTAGGCAGTACTCCAATAGAGACTCTGTGTAGGGACTCCAACCCCACATTTCCCTTCCACACTGCCCTAGCAGAGGTTCTCCATGAGGGTCCTGCCCCTGCAGCAATCTTCTGCCTGGGCATCCAGGCATTTTCATGCATTTTGAGAAATCTAGGTCGAGGTTCCCAAACCCCAATTCTTGACTTCTGTGCACTCGCAGGCTCAGCACCGCATGGAAGCTGCCAAGGCTTGGGGCTTGCACCCTCTGAAGCCATGGCCCAAGCTCTACATTTGCTCCTTTCAGCCACAGCTGGAGCAGCTGTGATGCATGGCACCAAGTCCCTAGGCTGTGCAAGCACGGGGACCCTGGGCCAAGCCCAGGAAACCACTTTTTCTTCCTAGGCCTCCAGGCCTATAATGGGAGGGGCTGCTGTGAAGACAACTGACATTCCCTGGAGACATTTTCCCCACTGTCTTGAGGATTACTATTTGGCTCCTTGTTACTTATGCAGATTTCTGTAGCCCACTTGAATTTCTCCTCAGAAAATGGGATTTTCTTTTCTATGGCATTGTCAGGCTGCAAATTTTCCAAACTTTTATGCTCTGCTTCCCTTGTAAAATGGAATGCCTTTAACAGCACTCAAGTCACTTATTGAATGCTTTAATGCTTAGAAGTTTCTTCCCACAGATACCCTAAATCATCTCTCTCAAGTTCAAAGTTCCACAAATCTTTAGGGCAAGGGCAAAATGCTGCCAGTCTCTTTGCTAAAACATAATGAGAGTCACCTTTGCTCCAGTTACCAACAAGTTCCCCTTCTCCACCTGAGACCATCTCAGCCTGGATTTCATTGTCCATATCATTATAAGCAGTTTGCATTAAAAGAGTAATCGATCCATAATTTGACTTAATTTATTCACTCAAAAATATTTTTCAAATTCATATGTGTAGCAGACACTCCTCTAGGTGCTGGGAACACAGAAGCAAACAAGACAATGTCCTTCTTATGCTCTCAGATTTAAGTTTGAAAGGAGGAAAGCTGGGCGCAATGGCTCACGCCTGTAATACCAGCACTTTGGGAGGCTGAGGCAGGCAGATCACGAGGTCAGGAGATCGAGACCACGGTGGAATCCCGTCTCTACTAAAAATACAAAAAATTAGCCGGGCACCGTGGCAGGCACCTGTAGTCCCAGCTATTCAGGAGACTGAGGCAGAAGAATGGCGTGAACTCGGGAGGCAGGGTTCTCAGTGAGCTGAGATCATGCCACTGCACTCCAGCCTGGGAGACAGAGCGAGACTCCGTCTCAAAAAAATAAATAAATAAAATAAAGCAAAATAAAAATAAAGGAGGAAAGGTACAATAAGCAAGTACTTATATTTAAAGATATAATGATAAAGATACAAAGATAAAGATAAAATCAACATATAAATAAATACTAGATTTCAGGGAGTGATGTGTACTAACTTTTTTAATCTGATGTTCTGCTTCCTAGATTAGACACTCTGGTGCTAACAGCCTTCAAATTGAAAATGGTAAGGAACTTTCTAATGGTAAAGAATAGTCTTATTAAGACTATCTGGGATATCTTCATTCCTTCATAACCAACACTCAAAATGCTATTCTATCAGAAGTACCATGTGCAGGCATTTTCCCAAATTCTGCTCTCACAATTGCCCATTAAAGAAAATATAACCTACTAATTCATACTCCATTATTGATGGTGGGTAATAGCTTTGTATGTTACCTCTTCCGGAATGAAACATTTTAAAGTATCTAGTGCCTTAACACCAAATGAGTAAATACTGCAAGTCCTTTTTCTCTTCTTTCCTTCATCCTTCATTTTATCTCTTGCTCACCTTTGAGCACATACAGGATCCACACCTTAAAAACCACATACTCAGGGGCAGTTGGGTAAACATGAAAGATGGACACATGACTGACTTATTATTTCTGGTTTCTACCCTTCATTTTTGTTCAGAATGCTATCTCAGTTGATATATGAGGCCTATGGTCTGTGACCTAGAAAACTTGTCAGATTTTTAAATTGCCTTTATTCCCAAGTGTGACTTTTCTTCAGTGTCTACATATTATGTCACACGTTCTATTGGCATTGCTGCAATATAGATAAAAAATCTTGTGGCATAGGGGTAGGGGTGTGTTAACATCTCCCTTGTTCCATTTGTTCTGTTACTGCTTTATTGGACTGATCTACCCTCATGAACTTGCAATCACCTAAATGGAAGTTTTGAATGTGTCACCTTTTGCTTGGTTATTTCAACCATGCTGCTATATATAATCAGGTGTGGCACAGTTTGTCAGTTTGATTCTAGGTATTTGTGGATAGAAATCATTACACTGTGCTGTTAACGATCCTTGTCTGCTTGCTGTTACCTACTTTTTACGGGCATCATAATAAAAGCTAGACTATTTCTTTGGGGGGAAAGAAATTTATTTAGTGTAATTTAAAAAAAGTTTCCAATAGAAAATGAAATATTATTGAAAATACTATCTATGTTTTAGCTTTCAGTAATTCATGGTGCTTTGTTGTGGTGTCTGCTGGAAGTCTACTGCCATTATAGGGAACCTTGGTTGTTAGTTTCTCTAGATCTCTATTCTAAGCAATCTGTTAGTGATAAAGGTCTAATTTCCAGAATGTATAAGGAACTTAAACAAATGTATAAGAAAAAAAAGACCCTGTAAAAAAGTGGGTGAAAGACATGAACAGAAACTTTTCTAAAGAAGAGATTCAAGTGGCCAAGAAGTATTTGAGAAAAAGCTCAATATCCTGAAAATTAGGGAAATACAAATCAAAACCACAGTGAGATAACATCTCACACCTGTTCAAATGGCTATTATAAAAAAGTCAAAAAATAGCAGATGCTGGTGAGGTTGTGGAGAAAAGGGAACACTTACTTATACACCCTTGGTGAAAATGTAAATTAGTTCAACCATTGAGAAAAGCAGTATGAAGAGTCCTCAAAAAGCTAAAATCAGAACTATCAGTTGACCCAGCATTCATATTACTGGGTATATACCTAGAGGAATATAAATCATTCTACCATAAAGACACATGCATGTGAATGTTCACTGCAGCACTATTCTCAATAGCAAAGACATGGAATGGACCTAAATGCCCATCAATGACAGATTGGATAAAGAAAATGTGGTACATATACACCATGTAATATTATAAACAAGATAATGTCTTTTGCAGGAACGTGGATGGAGCTGGAGGCTATTGTCCTCAGCAAACTAACACAGAAACAGAAAACTAAATGCTGCATGTTCTCACTTATAAGTGGGAGCTAAATGATAAGAATTTATGAACACAAAGAAGGAAAAAACGTACATTGGTATCTGCTTGAGGGTGGAAAATGAGAGGGAGAGGAACAGAATAGATAATCATTGGGCTTAATTCCTGGGTGATGAAATAATCTGTACAACAATTCCTTGTGACGTGGTTTTACCTGCGTAACAAACTTTCACATGTACCCCGAACTTAAAATAAAAGTTGAAAAAAAAATTACCAATAAAATTAAGAAGTTTTACTAAAGAGAAAAACCTTTATTTCTTGGCTTTTTCTGATACAGGTCCTTTCTCAGTGAAATTTGGAAGCTGGTAAGGTTATATTTAGAATTTAAGCATTGGAATATTTTATTCCTTGGTGAAACTTTATCTCCCCACTCTCTTCATGTACACTGAGAGTACTCATGATACATTCTTGCACCGGTTAAAACCAGATCCTAGTAGTGAATATTATAGGTTTACCACACATAACTGGCAAAATTTAATATATTCCATTTGCCAGTGGAATTTGCATTTCCTTGAAATACAAAATTTCATACCAAAGGAATGGATTTTGAATTCAAAATCAGAAGCTTGGTATCAATAAACCAATATGGAAGGTATTTTGCGGGGCCTCTATATAAAATCGGTCATTTTTAGTTTGGAAACATGAAAGACTGAATATGCCAATGAACAGTGGCCAGACAATATATGAAAAGAGAACTCTGATCCATACCCTCTGCAGCAACGTGTCCAGGAAGACAAATCACATCCTCTGCAGCAATCAGTCCAGATGAGTCAGGACTTAGTCAATAACTGCCAACTTCTCTAACATTTGTCCCCTTTTCCAACTCAGAACTAACCTTAGAGAGCCAAATATGTTTCTCAAACCAATCACATAGAATGTCCTGCTTCTAGCTAGCCTGTCTCTAGCTTCCCCATGCCTTCAACCTACACTTATAGCATACTTTGTCGCTCCACTTTTTCACTATCAAGCTTTTCTGCTCTCCTGCCTCTCTCCCAAATGTAAGTGACAGTTGCTGACTCCCTTGCTATAGCAAGCTCTGAATAAAAATAGCCTTTGCTTGTCATTTCGGTGGTCTTCATTTCTTTCTACGATCCTGTTACATAGATATTTTAGAGCCAAGTTTTTTAACTGGTTATATATATGATAATCGACTAAGAAGCTTAAAAAGTACAAATGACAGGCCGAGCCATGGTGGCTCATGCCTGTAATCCCAGCACTTTGGGAGGCCGAGGCGGGTGGATCACCTGAAGTCAGCAGTTCCAGACCAGCCTGGCCAACATGGCGAAACCCCGCCTCTACTAAAAATTCAAAAATTAGCCGGGCATGGTAGTGCGCTTGCAATCCCAGTTACTCGGGAGACTGAGACAGGAGAATTGTTTGAACCCTGGAGGCAAAGGTTGCAGTGAGCCGAGACCGTGCCACTGCACTCTAGCCTGCGTGACAGAGTGAGACTCCATCCCACCACCCGCCACCCTCAAAAAACAAAACAAAACAAAACAAAAAAACAACAAAAAGTACAGATGACCAAGCATCACTCAACTCCAACTGCGTTCACATTTCTATGGGAAGGCCTGGCAATGAGTATTTTAAAGAAGCATCCCAGGTGATTCTTATGTACACTGGCATTTGAAAACAGCTGTTCTCTGGAAATCTTGATTACATTTTTTGAATATTCATGAATACCCATTCCAAGCTAGATGACAGCAAAAAGCAGACAAACAAACAAAAATACCTATGTTCGTTTCCAAACCTCCCAACTCTGATCTCTTGTCTAGAAAACATCAGGACTAGTTTGAAACTTGTTCTAACAGATAAAATTAAATGCTCCTCCACCAGAAGTCATTTGTTTTTCAAATATTTTCAATGTTCTTTGAAATGGATCCCTTTAGCATTTCTCATAAACTGTTAACTGAAATCCATAGATGCTGAAGAAACAATGTTAGCACAATGCACATAAGAGAGTCACTTTACCAGAAGAAAGTTGATTGCCCTCAAATATAAGACCAATATAACACTGGTTTGGGAGAGCCATTCTGATCCTCTTATAAATGTAGAAAAGTGATCAGTGATGTGCTGGCTTATGATTAACTCCGGCAAGGTTGTTCTTTTGGCAGGGTAGATGTGTTGCATTAAGTGGAATGTGATATCACCAAGAAAGCATATTGGGTTTTGTGTTGTTCAGAACAGAAATAGCTGAGAACCAAAAGGCCCTTCTGGAAGTATTCCCAGCTGTCAATTTCCCTAATGTGTAAAATTCAAAATTCCTAAGCAATATTAGAGGGATTCTTGTAAATATTAAAGATGTATTATTCTAATCGCCAATGGTATATATTTTACCCTAATTATCCTTCCTTTAAAGACTACCTGGGTTATTCAAGTTAATGCGGCACAGTAAGAGCCAAAAGTCAATGTGAATAAAACAACGATCATTTTATTTTGCCAGCAAGGCAAGGCCACAAATAACCTAGTGTATCTACGACACAAACTTGCATACGAAAACTCTTTTCCTCTGTTTTTGTTTCCCGGCTTTGTCTTCACTTGTTTTTAATGGAATTAGGCAAATTTACAGATGGTAAAGCAGAAAAATAATTTTAATAAATGATTATGAGTGGTTTATTGTCTCTCACAAATCACTTCATTCCCTGAAACTAAGACTGAAAATTTCCACAACTAAGGAAAGTTTTGGAAGAAATTTCAGGCAAATAAGTAATATTTTTTCACTTCAGGGATGTCATATGAAAAATAAAATTTTATGCCCTTCCCTAGAATGGTTCTGTTCGTTTGTGGCACGAGCAAAGCCACAAAGTGTTTGTTGTAAAGCCTGTTGTGAGGCTTGGTGCTAAATGATTAACTGCCTTTGTCCTGCTTCTGTAAAACTGCTTCCCCGCCCTAAGGATTGTAAAACAAGCCCTGCCTTTGCCAGAATTTCAAAACCTAACTGAAATGCTAACAGTGGCGGGACTGGACCGTTGCAACTCGATCCCAAGGTTGCATCAGCCATGCCTGAGGTAACCCGGACCCAGGGTTACGTCAGCCAACAGAAACTACGTTTCCCAGTCCACCCCAGGGTTAGTACCTTTACCACCCCCTTTGCGTCGTCAAATCAGACAAAGACACCTGGTCTCCGGGTCGCAGCAAAGCCAATTAACAGCCTGTATGCTAATAAAGTCTAAACCCCATAAAAGGAATGTACAACCCCAGATCGGGGCTCTCTCTGACTCTCCCTTACTTCCACTCGGAGGGCGGAGAGGCCCTGGTGCACCAGTAAAAGCTTTCTGCCGAAATCCTTGTGTCGCGTGGTTCCTCGCGCCGATCTTCAATCCCTAAGGAACTGGGTTCCAACACATACACTTCCACTGAAAATATAGAAAGAGGAAATTGAGACAATGTCTGGGTGTGCAGTGTGAATGCTAGAATCAAAGTGTAAGGGATGGTGTTTGTTGCCCAAGTCATGGTAGGCAGATGAATGGTGCGGTATATTAGGGATGGAACTGAAGAAATTGGGAGTTTAAAAATAGTGCTAATTCTGTGCCAGAAAAGAAAGTTCTAATTGCTTCCTGAATGTACATATCTTGGAGACAAAGAGGACATTAACTCTGATAAAGTGTAAAAGCTAGAAGGATGTGGGGTATCGGGAAGAAAAAGTGCAGTTTTCCAGTTCTAAAATGAGTCTTTCCAGCATATTGAAACAGTAATTCTAACACACATGTGTATAATTAAAAAATAAAAATTTACTCAAGATTCTTTTCAATTCATATTCAGCTTATAGGCTGGAGATTGATTTTAAATAAACTGGACATTATTTTTGCGTTTTAGAGCAATTTTAGAAAATATTGAGTTCATTTTATAAGGATTTAATGCTTGTGTATATGACTCAGAATTGGACACCAAGGTTCCTAGTGTTTAAAAATTTCTATTCTCCTTTGTTTATGTTTCAGTTATTGAAATATTCTTTATGTCATTTTATATTTAACATTTCCACACTTATATTGCTTCATTGTCACTAATGTGGATGAAAAGAGGCAAAATGTAAACTATTTGAACAGATTTATTCTGAACCAAATAATAGTGACCGTGGCCCATGACACAGCCCTCAGGAGGTCCTGAGAACACGTGCTCAAGGTGGTCAGGGTGAAGCTTGGTTTTATACAGTTTAGGGAGGCATGAGATGTCAATCAAGTACATTTAAGAAATACATTGGTTTAGTCCAGAAAGGCAGGACAGCTCAAAGCAGGGGGGATTCCAGGCTATAGATAAATTTAAACATTTTCTGGTTGACAATTGGCTGAGTTTGTCTAAAGACCTGGTATCAATAAGAAGAAAATGTCTTGGTTAAGATAAAAGGTTGTGGAGACCAAAGTTTTGTCGTGCAGATGAAGTGTCCAGGTACCAGGCTTTAGAGAGAATAGGCTGTAAAATGATTCTTATCAGACTTAAAGTCTGTGTTGACTTTAATGCCAGAGAGGCATAATGAGGCATGTTCGACCCCCACTTCCCATTATGGCCTAAAACAGTCCCTCAGATTAAATTTTAAGAGTCCTGGTGAGGAGGAAGTCTATTCACATGGTTGGGGGTGGGAGAAGGGGTGGGGGCTTAGAATTTTATTTTTGGTTTACATCTTCCCCTTTCTGGCCAAGATTTGCTAGAGACAATATCAAAGGCCAGCAAATTGCTATTTTGTCTCATAGCATTTCCAGGGTGGCATGGCTGCCTGCTCTGAGTCTATCCTGTCCTTTGGTGGGGCTCCCTGTGGCAAAGGGCCTTAAGAGTCAAAAGACTTATAGTCAATTAACTGTTCTAGGCCAGATAGGAATAGATGTGGACAGGCATTCATTACTTCTTAAAGTTATTATTTTAGGTAAAAAGCCAACAATCAAAACCAAAGGCAAATTTATAAGACTGATTTATTTTTAACTTCCACGTGTTGAGATACTGTAAGCTTGGTTTTTGTTAAAGGCTTATAGCAATTAGCTATACAAAACAAAAACATTGTTCTAAAAATAATTTAAAATATGTGCATATATCTCTTTATATCTATATTTATCTTCACCACTCATGATTGGGAGTGTCAAAGCCTCCAGGAGGCTTTATTACAAGATATTTCTGCTTACTAAGCAGTAAACAGTAAGCAGAAGCACGCTATAGTTGGGGTGGATGCAAAAGTGACACATAATCATTTAGAAGGCAACTGAAGATGCTTTACCAGGTGTTTAGGCATCTTTGTAGCCCTTCTTGATTTGGAAGCTTTGATTTTGACCTCATTTTATCCCTCATAACTGGTCCTTATTATCTTATGTGCCCGTCTTTTCTGCAACAATCCCTGAGCCTAGAGGGAGGGTGCTTGTATAGTTTTAGAAGCCCAGCTTTCACAGTGAAACAGATTCCAGCCCCGTGGGATGCCAGATGAAGGAGATTCATATCTCTGGTTTTCAGAATGCCATGATTTTTGTTTCCTTGGAAGTAAAACAAGGAGAGATAAATAACAAATATTTGACAATTATTTGGCAATCATAAGAGGAATTTTTGTGTCAGAACAGAAAAAGAAACCTATTCCATCTGGGCATCAACTAAAAGTATGAAGAAAAAGCATAATCTGGTACTCTCTAGAGGATTATTGTAACCAAGAAATAATGATTCAATCTGCACTCAAACAAAAAAGTTAGGGCTAATTCTAGTATTAAGTGCCACACTTTTCCTTTGAAATAATCTCTCTAGTTGTTTTTTTGTTGTTGTTGTTTTTCTATTAAAGAGAAATTACAGCAAGTCTGATTATTTGCACAAAATGCAGCAAAAATCAATTGACCATATAGACTCCTTTTAAGTTGGCTTTGCTGGAACTTTACCTAAAAATACACTATTTTAGGCTATATCTTGTTAAAACAACTAGGGCCTCCAATTGTTTGTTTTAAAACTCTTACTGAACTTATGCCAACAGTTATATTGTCAAAAAATTACTATCTGAATTTTGGAGAACTCAGAAAGGCAAATTTGCTTACAAAAACAAGCTTTACCCAAAAAAATCTTAAAAGAAAAAGATATTCTTGACCCTTCTTTAACCAGACCAGCGGCTAGTAAGCAAGATGTTTGTTTACCTTGGAAATACCATTTACAAACTAAACAGCTCATGAGCACGATCAGGTATTGTAGAATTTAGAAGCTCCTCATAATTAATCCTAGAAAAGAGGCTCTCTAGTTATCAGGTAGCGAGATTTTATGTAAACCATTTTTATTTTATCTTGAAACTCTTTTGGGAAACATTCTTTCATTAGCCTAGGGGTAGTTTCCATTCACATTCCATCACAAGGCAGTAAATGCTCCTTGTAGTGGAAATTCTCTAGTTCAGTCATTGTCACTGAAAAGTACTCACAGTTTTTTTGCCATTAGCCCTGATAAATGCTCCACACAAAGGACTGTGCAGTGGAGAATCTGTCCTGATTAGCACTCCAGCATCTACCCTATACTTTGTGGGCTGAGGCGATTTTACTAGTTCCCATTTAGCATGTCCAATTAACATTTCCGAAAAGAGCAGACTTACATGCCTTCTGTTTCATAGTACTAGAAAGAGGAAACATCCCCAGTCAGATGCAGTACCTATTTTCATAAGATATTTAGGTAAAGGAGTTACAACTACCTTCCATAAAGCTTGTTTCAACATCTTACATTTTATAATTCTATTAACCTGTATGTTCTAGTATGTCTATTAACCTGTATGTTCTAGCCCCAAGAACCCTTTCTTGCCCCCAGAGCATTTCACCTTTTCTGGTGAAAAGTGTTTGGGTTCGCAGCAGGGAGTTTCATCTGTAAGACCTATGAGGAACAGCAAATTTGGTAAGGCTTCTGAAAATGTCCTATGATTCTGTGGGAGGGGCACTCATCTGTAAGGGACCCCCTTACCCCCCAAATATACCATGACCTGGGTAACAGGAATATTTTATGGGAGGATATTCCAGTTGTCATAAAGCCAGTTATCAAAAGTAACCCAAAATTCCAGTGAAAAAAAAACCTGAGGGGTTAACATGACTTTCAGATTTTAAATTACTGGAGAGTATTGAGATTAAATTTACTGATTTAAATTTACCAAAGATTACCAAGGTCATGTGAATTAAAAGGCATCCAAGTGAGCTTCTACCAATTTGATTAGCACCTTCTTAAGTAAGTTACTTGATTAGAGCTCTGTCATGTAGTTTAGTAGTGAAATATCAGTTTCACATGACATATATAAAGATAGAGATGTAACAGGCATACAGAATAAGAAGGCAGGTCCAAAAGATATTTTATTTGCCTGTTTTCAGAAAAAAAAAAATCTCCCTTTCTTTACATAATTAATAAAATTTACAGGAGCCAAAAAAAGGTGAAGGACAGACCTGTCCTTTAAGACCTTTTCAAGAGAAAGAGTTGAACCTCTGAGATATCAATCTGATGAATGTTAAAGAAACAGATTATAGAATTTAAAAAATTTAAAACTTCTTGTATTAAAAATGTCAATATTTGTAAAAAAAATATTGTTTTAACCAATTATTTAGTTTTGTATTAGTGTATTGTTTTAATATCAAAGAACCATCTTTAGTAAGACTCTTATTTATTCTTAATCATAGCCACCTGAATTATAAAACTGCTTTAAAAATTCCTTTTTACGATCTTTATTATGACTTACATAGACCATTCGCAAGATGCATAGAATTTCTGTTTTGTCCTAAATATCTCTCTTTCTTGAATAACCTAGTCATTTTATTTTAGGACAAAACTTTACCACACAAGATTCTTTCTTATGTAAAACTGCTTTCCTTTCTATCTACTTTACCAAAAGTACCTCTTTATATCTTTAACTTTCTTTACATCTCTTATTTCCTGATTCCTTTACCATGTTTTATATGTCAGCTTTAAAAGAGCTTTGACAGAAAAAGATATTTTACCTTTTTATAAGAGCTTCCTTTTAAAAAAGTGGTTTTCTATAATTTTTAAATTGGAAATTATCCAGGTACTGACACAGACAGGAGGCAAGGAAATATTGTGTAGAAGACGACAGTTCCCTGACAAGGCCACACCCTCAAGTCTGGAAGCCTACGTCTCTAAATGAGAACAGGCATTCTTGTTTTAGCGCCCAAATGTTGCCCTTTTGGTCTGCCACACCCCCCTATCCTGTACCCATATAAACCCCAAACCCAAGGCTCCACAAGCAGAAGAGCACAAGAGTGGCATAGTGTCAGTGTGGCAGAGCAGTGTGACAGAGAAAGAGAGAAGAGAACGAGCATCTGAACATTGAGAGTAGTTCAGCTGGGGACTTTCAGGAGGAGATTGGTTGCAGGACAGCCAAACTCCAGGGGAGGATCATCTTCCCCCTCCATCCCCTTTCCAGTTCTCCATCTATTCCACTGAGAGCCATTTCCATCACTCAATAAAATCCCCACATTCAGCATTCTTCATGTCCAAGTGACCTGATTCTTCCTGGATGCCAAACAAGAACCTGGGTACCAAAAGGGCAAGGAATACAAGGCTGCCACACTGACCTCCACTGAGCTGGTTTAACACTCAGGCATCCACAGACAGCAGACCTAAGGAGCACTGTAACATGCACACTGAGGCTTTGGGAGTCGCAGGTGCCCCCCGCCCCAGATGCTGCAGTGGGGCCTTCATGGAATTTGCTTCTGCCAGGACCCAAACGCACTTGCCCTGGCTCCTGCACCTGCCTGTCTGTGTGCTTCTCCTCCCATGAAAAGTTTGAACATGAGGAAGCCAAGCAAGGGAGCCACACATCTGACACAAGTCCTGTGAGGGGGTCAGGGAACTCTCCTGCTTCAATACTTAAATAAATTAATAACCCAAGACCCTAAATTATGACGTTTGCTTATCATAATTTATTCCATTATGTTCACCTGATTAATAGTTTACCTAGATTATTTAAAAAACTTTGATAGTCAATATTTAAAGTTATTTTCCTATTAACCATTTTTTATCTCTGTGAATGTCAGGTATTTACTCAAGAAACTTAAGGTTAAACATAAGGGCATTTTTTTTTTTTTTTTTACCAATAACTCAGGAGTTAGCTGTTTTCATTAAACCAACAATATTTCATGTCTTATTTATTAAAATTACACATGCAAAGGTCATTCTGTCTTGGCCTGGGTTTCATACTTTTATAACCCTTATGGCAAATCTTATAGTATTCTGCAGGTATAAGCACAAAACCACTTGATCAATAAATACAAAAAAAGTCAACAATTCTTAAGATATTGTTAATATTATTTTACCAATAATTTAAAAGACAGCTTATTTAAGATTTTACTCAAGTCATGTGAACTTGAAAAAGTATTTGATTAGTTTTTTTTTAATACTTTAAGTTCTAGGGTACATGTGTACAACGTGCAGGTTCGTTACATATGTATACATGTGCCATGTTGGTGTGCTGCACCCATTAACTCGTCATTTACATTGACTAGTTTTTTTTTTTAAGTACTTGATTTAAGCACTTTTATTTATCTATTAAGCCAATTAATTAGAGCTCTTTTACATATTTTTAGTTGTGAAACATTGTGTACACAACACATAAATACATAGACGTATTAGACATGCTGATAGAAATACATCTTACATATTCTTAAGACCTCTTTTCTTTCCTATCTTAGACTTTCAAATTCTTGATAACCTGTTTCATCACCCTAGGCAGTTGTCAGCTAAAGATCCCTAAATTTGCATATTAAAGAAAACAACTGAGGTGAAAATCAGGTAGCAAAATTTATATCATAAAGTATGAAGAGAAAAAATCTGGTGTGCTAAAGGGAAATTAAAATGGGTTTATCTGCCAATTAAACATAAAATTATATAATTTATAAAGGTGTTTTAAATACACACATACACACACACACACACACACGCACACACACACACACAATGATCCTATAGCTTTTACTTCAGAATTTTAGCCATGACATAAATATAAATTCACCAGCTTGCCAAAACAAAAAAATAAAAAAACAAAAAAACCCGTGAGAGCCAAACAGTGGTTTTCATCTCAGTAGAAGAGTAACAGCAGATTTAAAACAGGCAAAAAACAAAATAGAGAAAAAGAGAACTTAGGAACTCTACAGTTTGCAGGTCGACCTTAGGGCTAATTTTCCTTAATGTCTGTGTGCACGAGGACCATATTACTTCCATTTTACATAAACTCTGGTACGTAGAGGTGCCATAAACCAATGGAATGCTCAAAAGGGAGTCATTCTCCTTGTTTTCTCCTCATTCTTAGATTATTAGTTTCCCTTTTTTTTTCTTAAAAGGAGGAACCGAGCTGTGCCCTAGGGTTTCTGTGTAGTGGGTTGATGTGTGCTACTTGTGGGCAGGACTCCACAGTGTGTCACCATTGAGTCATTGCCGCCCTCTTGCATGTCTCAGTTTCTCTCTACAAGGGTCTATTTATTACCTCTGTGAGAGCTCAAAACATTGGGTGATTAGCCCTTATATGTATGTCTTGGATGAGCCTTTTTTAAAATTAATTTTTAGTTGCAGATTTTTCTGTAAGTCCCCTGTATGTTGTAAGGGTCAACCCCCCAGAAACTCCCACGAGGGCCCCAGTCACCCAGGGGTGCCTTTCAGCTTGTAGGAGCAAATGTCCTTTCTCTTCAGAGATGAAAAAACTCAAGTCTCTCATTTAGCTATGAAAACAACACTTCAGTTCCTCATGCAAATGTGCACAGACAGGCTGAATCAAGATTAATTGTGGGAGAAAAAGCAATAGAGAAGATCCTTTAGAATGCATCTCCAAACTAGAATTAGGACGCTGAAGCAACAACTTCCTAGAAGGAAAACCAGTTCAGAATAAATCAAGGACCATCAACCGAAGGGAGATTCAGGGCTCAGGAGGACTTATTAGTTTTACCAGAGGAGAAGCTGCAACTTGGGGAGGCTTCAGTGGACCCCTGCTGGTACCATAGCTCTGAGGTTGGGCAACTCCTTCAGGGTCCTGAGTCTTGTCTGAGGCCCCACGTGTTTGTGTGCCAAATTGTTGTCAATGAAAAGAGTCAAACTCTGTAAAATATTTGAAGAGATTTATTCTGAGACAAATATGAGTGACCATGGCCCATGACACAGCCCTCAGGAGGTCCCAAGAAGATGTGCCCAAAGTGGTCGGGGTGCAGCTTGGTTTTATACATTATAGGCAGGCACGAGATGTCAGTCAAATACATTTAAGAAACATATTGGTTTGGTCCAGAAAGCCAGGAAAACTCAAAGCAGGGGAAATGGATGGGGGCTTCCAGGCTATTGGTAAATTTAAACATTTTCTCATTGACAATTGGTTGAGCTTGTCTAAAGACCTGGGATTAACAGAAAGGAAATAAGAGGTTGTGGAGACCAAAGTTTTATCAGGCAGATGAAGCCTCCAGGTAGCAGGCTTCAGAGAGAATGGGTGGTAAAATGTTTTTTATCAGACTTAAAAATCTGTGTTGAAGTTAATGCCAGAGAGGTATAAGGAGTCATGTTTGACCCCTCTTCCTATCATGACCTGAAACAGCCTCTCAGGTTAAATTTTAAGAGCCCTGGCTGAGGAGGAAGTCCATTAAGATGGTTGGGGGACCTTAGAATTTTATTTTTGGTTTACACTAGAATCAAGGTCAAGCTCTTGGTTAGGTTAAGAATTTTATGTGTTAGATTCCATCAAGGTTACAAATTACAAAGCAAATTGCCAAGTATAAAATACTTTAAATATTTTACCATATACATTATCTTTATTGGTTACCCATTGAACAAGAAGTACACTGAATACACTGAGCTAAGGTTCACATTAAAAAATTCAATACACTGGATAAAAAAAGGTGGGGGCATTTACCCCTAGTGATCCACTTACATGGATCAGTGTGACAGGCAACCAGCTTGAAAGAGAAATATTAATGGCTAATTGTGAGGTCAATACATTCATCTTTAGAAAATCTCCTGAATGCTTTTTATAAGCTTACCTCTTTCCAACAGTCTACATACTTGCTTTGTATGTATAAAACTCCTGTTCTTGCTTTTAAAATTAGGAGGATTTATGTTCTTTTTGGCTGCTAGAAAACATTTATAAATCTATGCTACACTGTTTAAGACCAATTTTTTTTTATTTTACAAAGATTTTTTACCAACTTGAGCAAGAATAAACCAACCTGTAAACATGTTCACACAGCCTATTTGAACTTTGTATTAGTGAACAGGCAACGTTGGCTAAGTTGTCTAGACTCATTCAGATCTGTATCACTGTTCACATGTTAATTTTAATTTCCAAGAAGAAACTAAAATAAACCACAACTATCTTTTTGCCTTGTTTTGTAAATTATTGCAAATTTCTAATTCCAAAAAAAAGTTACAAAAGAAAATTTCTTTATTTGTAGCACGCAGCACCAATTGGAAATGTGAGATGTTATATGACACAGTCATGAGAAATCAGAGTGAGAAAATGTCCATGGCTTCAGAAGTGTGTGATTATCATCAAGTCATTAAACATGTTAACATCTGGACTTCAGTTAGTTGCAGATATAGACAGAATACCATGTGTATTTTCAAGCATAGTTAATCATTTCAAAGATATTTACTGAAGAACAAATATTCTCAACTAGTTTAAGTAGTGGAGGATAAAACATTGAAAAAGAAATGTATATTTTAGAGAGTGATATGAAGCTATATCATTGAAATACTAGTTGAACTTCAATTTTGAAAATTAAGTATTTGGTTATTCTCTGTCTTTTATTATAGCCTAAAAATTTAACATGAGGCCATGAAATATAAAGAATAAGGTGCTCTATGGTTTACTGAAATTTAAATTAAATGCAGATATATTTCAATTTTTTAAAGAGTATCTTTTTTCCAGTTAAGCCTTTACTTAATTTGACTTTATTATTTACACTAGAAGTTATACATGGTTTAGTAAACATATGAAACCCATGCATCCCATAAGTGAGGAAATGCCCACATCTTTTAAGGCCATCAGAAGGAAAGAACTCACATATCCAGAACAAAATTACCTGGGCAATCTGCCGATCTAAATGTCTCACATTGTGCTGGCCAAACAACACTGGTGGCTCTTGAGCTGAGTAACCAGTATGCTAACTTTGATCTAAATGTTTATAAATGAATATGTATAAATGGAAACAGGCACCAAAGAACCACCAAATATTTGAGAAAAACAAACACCTATACCCAGAGGTAATTACCTAAGGGAAAATAATTTATACAGTAAAAGAAAGAAGAGTTCAAAATCCATTTAATTTACGTTCTCAAAGAAATTTGAGAAGATACTGCACCCATTAACCTCTGCCTTCCTCTCACCCCCAAAGTTCAGGCTGCTATGAAATAGTCCTTGGAAATTAAAATTTTCATTACCAAAATAAAAGAGCTTGATAGATGGAATAAATAGCAAAATGTGTAGGCCAGACAACCAAATTAGTTAGGAAGAAGTTCAAGGCAAGGGACCCTCATACCCCCTGTTACCAATGAACAAAGTTAAAGAAAAAAAGTCAAGAGATGGATCCGTAAGAATTATTATAAAATGAAACTCTGAAAAACTTTCAGAAAATAGGAAGGGGAA
>NC_045445.1:69011325-69032592 GCF_002776525.5 Piliocolobus tephrosceles
CGCCCGGACTGGAGTGCAGTGGCCGGATCTCAGCTCACTGCAAGCTCTGCCTCCCGGGTTTATGCCATTCTCCTGCCTCAGCCTCCGGAGTAGCTGGGACTACAGGCGCCCGCCACCTCGCCCGGCTAGTTTTTGTATTTTTAGTAGAGACGGGGTTTCACCGTGTTAGCCAGGATGGTCTCGATCTCCTGACCTCGTGATCCGCCCGTCTCGGCCTCCCAAAGTGCTGGGATTAGAGGCTTGAGCCACCGCGCCCGGCACCATCACATTTTTCACCTTCAACGTCAGGAGACAAATTATCAGTGTCTTCACCATTTTCCAGAAAATAATTTTGAACCCAGAATTTTATATCCAGCCAAGCTGTCATTCATGTTAAGAGTAAAATAAAAATATTTGTGCATATACAATGCAGAACATTTATTACTCACATATCTTCTCTGAACAAATTACTTACTTATACTTCAGTAAAAATAAAAAATGAAACAAAGATGAAAGAAGATGTGGAACATGAGAAAGCATGCTAAGCAAACAAAAGCAAAACAAACCACTAAACTATACAGTTCAATCTAAGTAAATTTTAATATTATGGACTTGAGGCTTAAGTAATATTCTAAAATATATTAAAATAATGTAAAGATTTTAGTGGCAAATTGAAAATAAAATACCAGTAATTTCAACATGAGAAGTAGCTGGAGTGAAGTAAAAGCATGTTTATTGGAGAAGAATATTGATATAGCTACATGGTTACTAAAACTGCAAGATTAAATATGTTTGTTTGAAATGCTAAAGTAATCATTACAAAAAGAGAAATCATTTGTACATCTTCCAAACTACTAAGGGAAAAAAAGAACAAATAAAACTTGGTCAACACATGGAAAGGAAAGAAAGAAAAGAAATAAAAGATTGTAAACAAGTCTGCAAACAAACAAAAATTAAAACAAATGAAATATCATGAATAAGCTCAAACGTATCACTAATACACATACATGAATTTTATTCTTCTATTAAAAGAAGAGGCTCAGTTCAGAGCAAGGTTTCAGCATTTTATTTTCTTTATTCATCACGTCCTTACTTGAACACAACTCTGTTTAATGTGTTCACACTGAGTTTCAAAATAATATTAAAGATAGAGGAAGGTGAGAATCTGTCTGATTCTGGTGAGTCCGTTTTCTCAAAATGTAAAAGACACTTTTCTAGAATGAAAGATTCATCCTTCATCTATTACATACATCTATTTGTAAGGAAATAAACATTGCTTAAATTCAGTGAATCAGAATATTTCCTTATTCTTTTCTATGTTAATGAAGGAGCTGTTCCTAAAAATCTAATATTAGGAAATAGATCATGGATATAATTTGTTTTTGTCACAAGAACATTCATAGTGCGATTAATAGTTCAAAAGTCAGATACGAATTTCAGCCGGGTGCGGTGGCTCAAGCCTGTAATCCCAGCACTTTGGGAAGCCGAGACGGGCGGATCACGAGGTCAGGAGATCGAGACCATCCTGGCTAACACGGTGAAACCCCATCTCTACTAAAAATACGAAAAATTAGCCGGGCGAGGTGGCCGGCGCCTGTGTTCCCAGCTACTCGGGAAGCTGAGGCAGGAGAATGGCCTGAACCTGGGAGGCGGAGGTTGCAGTGAGCTGAGATCCAGCCACTGCACTCCAACCTGGGCGACAGAGCAAGACTCCGTCTCAAAAAAACAAACAAACAAACAAACAAACAAACAAACAAAAAACAGATACGAATTTCAATCTAGGATCTTCCATTTGCTATCTGGTGGCTGATTATAGTTTTCCTGTCTGAGTCATTTCTAATGTAAGTAAATAAGGATAATAATATTTTTCAAGTACTAGTATATTTTCTCACTCACTTATATTTTTCTCCTGCCTTTCTCTTCTCTGTCTCCCTAATTGATTTTAAATACACTAAGTGTTTTCTATTAAAAGTATTTTTTTCTTGTTTCCTGGACCTATACCTCTCTATGGATTTGATATGTAACTGGTACATACTAATAAAGCTATATTACTCATTTATGACCTCTTCCATGCCTGTAACTATGTATTCTATTCTCTTCTAGCATACTTTATACCAGGCAAAACCTAGAATTCAGATATCCTTGACACCTTCTTTTCTCCAACTCCCCATGTCTAATCCACCACAAAATCCGGCTGTTTACCCCTCATTTATATCTCTAAAATCCATCCATTTCTCTCCATTTCCACTGCTGCCATCTTTGTTCATGCTCAATAGCCTCTTAACATGAATTACTCAATAGCCTTCTGTTGCATCCAACCTGGATTGTTTTCACATTTTGCCTATTATGAATAAAGCATCTGTGAACATTAGTGTACAGGATTTTGTGTCAACATGAGTTTTCATTGCCCTGGAGAAAAGGCCCCAGAGTGCAATTGGTGGGTCATACAGTAGTAGTTGGATATTTAGTTTTTAAGAGACTACCAAACTGTTTTTCCAGAGTGGCTGTACCATTTTAATTTCCACCAGCACTGTATTAGTGATCCAGCTTATCCCCTTGCTTGCCAGCATTTTATATTGTTGCTATTTTTTGTTCCAGCCATTATAAGAGTGTACAGATATTTAATTATGATTTTCTTTTGCAATTTCCTGATGGACAATGATGCTTTTATGTGCTTATTTTTTATCTGTACATTCTCTTTGGTAAAATACCTGTTCCTATCTTTTGCTTATTTCTGATCAAGATAGGTCGGGGTTTTTGTTTTGTTGTTTAGTTTTAGAGAATTCTTTATATATGCTTATCTATTGTCACATATGTGATTTGCAAATATTTTCTCCAAGATTGTGGCTTAACTTCTCATCCTCTTCACAGGCTCTTTCAGAAGACAAAAGTTTTTAATTTTAATGATGTCCAATTTATGAAATTTTCTTTTTTATGGATTGTTTTATTGGTGTGAAGTTTAAGAATTTTTCCTGGCCCCAAAAGCCAGTAATTTTATCTTATTTTTTTAAAGTTTAATTTTTTTCTTTCACATTTAAGTCTGTGGACCATTTTAAATAATTTTTATATAAAAGTTGTGGTTTTGGACAAAGTTCATATTTTTTGTTTACAGATGTGCAATTGTTCCAGCACTATTTGTTGAAGGGCTTTAATTCCTCTCTTGAATTGCTCTTTGATATGTTTGTATGGGTCTTTCTATGGATTTTTTTTATGGACTTGATATTAAGTACTGAAGCGGGAGAGTTCCCTGACCCCTTCACAGGACTTGTGTCAGAGGTGTGGCTCACTTGCTTGGCTGCCTCACGTTCAAACTTTTCATGGGAGGGGAAGCACACAGATGGGCAGGTGCAGGAGCCAGGGCAAGTGTGCTTAGGTCCTGGCAGGAGCAAACTCCATGAAGGCCCCATTGCAGCATCTGGGGCCGGGGATTGCCTGCAACTCCCAAAGCCCCAGTGGGCATGTTACAGTGCTGTTTTAGTTCTGCTGTCTGGGAATGACTGAGTGTTAAACCATCTCAGTGGAGAGTCAGTGTGGCAACCTTTTATTCCCTGCCCTTTTGGTACCCAGGTTCTTGTCCAGCATCCAGGAAGAATCAGGTCACTTAGACATGAAGAATGCTGAATGTGGGAATTTTATTGAGTGATAGAAATGGCTCCCAGTGGGATAGATGAAGAGCTGGAAAGAACAAAGCTGGAGGCATCATGCTACCTGACTTCAAACTATACTACAAGGCTACAGTAGCCAAAACAGCATAATATTGGTACCAAAACAGAGATATAGACCAACAGAACAGAACAGAGCCCTCAGAAATAATACCACACATCGACAGCCATCTGATCTTTGACAAACCTGACAAAAACAAGAAATGGGGAAAGGATTACCTATTTAATAAATGGTGCTGGGAAAACTCGCTAGCCGTATGTAGAAAGATGAAACTGGATCCCTTCCTTACACCTTATACAAAAATTCACTCAAGATGGATTGAAGACTTAAACGCTAGACCTAAAATGATAAAAACCCTAGAAGAAAACCTAGGCAATACCATTCAGGACATAGGCATGGGCAAGGATTTCATGACTAAAACACCAAAAGCAATGGCAACAAAAAGTCAAAATTGACAAATGGGATCTAATTAAGCTAAAGAGCTTCTGCACAGCAAAAGAAACTACCATCTGAGTGACGCATGCACACGTATGTTTATTGTGGTACTATTCACAATAGCAAAGACTTGGAACCAACCCAAATGTACATCAATGATAGACTGGATTAAGAAAATGTGGCATATATACACCATGGACTACTATGCAGCCATAAAAAAGGATGAGCTCATATCCTTTGTAGGGACACAGATGAAGCTGGAAACCATCATTCTGAGAAAACTATTGCAAGGACAGAAAACCAAACACCATGTGTTCTCACTCATAGGTGGGAATTGAACAACGAGAACACTTGGACACAGGGTGGGGAACATCACACACCAGGGCCTGTCGTGGGGTGGGGGAAGGGTGGAGGGATAACATTAGGAGATTTACCTAATGTAAATGACGAGTTAATGGGTACAGCACACCAACATGGCACATGTGTACATATGTAACAAACCTGCACGTTGTGCACATGTACCTTAGAAAAAATTAGTAATAAAAAATAAATAAAAATACAAAAAAAGAGGAAACCAAGTTTTTCCTCTAGTTAAAAAACTACTTAAGGGTTGCTTTAAAATAAAGAAAAAAATAGACAAATGAAAGCAAACAAAACAAACAAACACATAAACAACAACAACAAAGAAAAAAACTAAGCCAGGAAATCAGTTAATTCTGAGCTCTGTGGTTACTAAGAAAATAGATGATATGGGGAAAGGGTAAAACCCAGTAATCATTAAAATCCAAAGGGTATAATGTAATGGGGAAAGGATTCCCTATTTAATAAATGCTGCTGGGAAAACTAACTAGCCATATGCAGAAAGCTGAAACTGGATCCCTTCCTTACACCTTATACAAAAATTCACTCAAGATGGATTGAAGACTTAATGTTAGACCTAAAACCATAAAAATCCTAGAAGAAAACCTAGGCAATACCATTCAGGACATAGGCATGGGCAAGGACTTCATGACTAAAACACCAAAAGCAACGGCAACAAAAGCCAAAATAGACCAATGAGATCTAATTAAACTAAAATGTGGCACATGTACACCGTGGAATACTATGCAGCCATAAAAAAGGATGAGTTCATGTCCTTGGTAGGGACATGGATGAAGTGGAAACCATCATTCTGAGCAAACAGTCACAAGTACAGAAAACTGAACACCGCATGTTCTCACTTATAGGTGGGAATTGAACAATGAGAACACTTGGACACAGGGTGGGGGACATCACACACTGAGGCCTGTCAGGGGGTGGGGGAGGGGGAAGAGAGCATTAGGTGATATACCTAATTTAATTATGAATTAATGGGTGCAACACACCAACATGGCACATGTATTCATATGTAACAAACCTGCATGTTGTGCACATATACCCTAGACCTTAAAGTATAATTAAAAAAAAAAAAAGAAAAAAAGAAACCCAGATGGTATAATGTAAAGGAATTATTCTGTTTCACAGACTGGTATCCTAAGAGAATGATCAGCCAAGTAAACTGGATAAATGCCACTATAAGGTCCATTTGCCCTGAGAAGGGGACTGCCCAACTCTCCCTATGAAATACCAAGTGAAACACACCAGATGAAGCAGTTAATATGCTTCATATGTAAGCCATGTTAGACTGCCTTTATGATAACTGGAATATCCTCCCATCAAATATGCCTGTTACCCAGTGATTTGTTTTTTCTAAGACCAGCCCAGCGGGCGCAAAAGAACCAGCCGGTAGGCAAGTGTAGGAGCAAAACTGCAAGTTTATTTTGGTAACCTAAGGTGTGGGGGAGAAGTCTGTCGCCTCCGGCAAAGGAGGCCGGCAGAGTCCCCCGGTGGGGGCTCTCGGAGGGACTTCCCACAGTCCCGACATCCCGACAGGAGTGAGGCTGTGAGAAGGCCCCCCGGGACCCTGGCTGACAGGGGCTTTTCTAGGAGTGGGAGGGCAATAGGCAGGGCACGGGCGTGTCGGGCGGGGGGAGGGGGGGGGCGTTCTGCAGGTTAATCTTGGTCTCTTCGGATTGACGTCACCTGGCGCATGCCCAGTTGATCTGCACCTTCCCCGGCGCCCGATTCATTTTCGCCGGGGCAGGAAGAGTTGGTGGTGAAGAAGAACCCGGAAGTGCACCATCTTGCCTCCGTTCCTCCAAACACCCAGGTCATGGTACATTTGGGGGCTAAGGGGGCCCCTTCCAGGTAAGTGCCCCTCCCACAGAATCATAGGACATTTTCAGAAGCCTTACCAAATTTGCTGTTCCTCATAGGTCTTACAGATGAAACTCCCTGCTGCGAACCCAAACACTTTTCACCAGAAAAGGTGAAATGCTCTGGGGGCAAGAAAGGGTTCTTGGGGCTAGAACATATAAACATACAGGTTAATAGAATTATAAAATGTAAGATGTTGAAACAAGCTTTATGGAAGGTAGTTGTAACTCCTTTACCTAAATATCTTATGAAAATAGGTACTGCATCTGACTGGGGATGTTTCCTCTTTCTAGTACTATGAAACAGAAGGCATGTAAGTCTGCTCTTTTCGGAAATGTTAATTGGACATGCTAAATGGGAACTAGTAAAATCGCCTCAGCCCACAAAGTATAGGGTAGATGCTGGAGTGCTAATCAGGACAGATTCTCCACTGCACAGTCCTTTGTGTGGAGCATTTATCAGGGCTAATGGCAAAAAAACTGTGAGTACTTTTCAGTGACAATGACTGAACTAGAGAATTTCCACTACAAGGAGCATTTACTGCCTTGTGATGGAATGTGAATGGAAACTACCCCTAGGCTAATGAAAGAATGTTTCCCAAAAGAGTTTCAAGATAAAATAAAAATGGTTTACATAAAATCTCGCTACCTGATAACTAGAGAGCCTCTTTTCTAGGATTAATTATGAGGAGCTTCTAAATTCTACAATACCTGATCGTGCTCATGAGCTGTTTAGTTTGTAAATGGTATTTCCAAGGTAAACATCTTGCTTACTAGCCGCTGGTCTGGTTAAAGAAGGGTCAAGAATATCTTTTTCTTTTAAGATTTTTTTGGGTAAAGCTTGTTTTTGTAAGCAAATTTGCCTTTCTGAGTTCTCCAAAATTCAGATAGTAATTTTTTGACAATATAACTGTTGGCATAAGTTCAGTAAGAGTTTTAAAACAAACAATTGGAGGCCCTAGTTGTTTTCACAAGATATAGTCTAAAATAGTGTATTTTTAGGTAAAGTTCCAGCAAAGCCAACTTAAAAGGAGTCTATATGGTCAATTGATTTTTGCTGCATTTTGTGCAAATAATCAGACTTGCCGTAATTTCTCTTTAATAGAAAAACAACAACAACAACAAAAAAAACAACTAGAGAGATTATTTCAAAGGAAAAGTGTGGCACTTAATACTAGAATCAGCCCTAACTTTTTTGTTTAAGTGCAGATTGAATCATTATTTCTTGGTTACAATAATCCTCTAGAGAGTACCAGATTATGCTTTTTCTTCATACTTTTAGTTGATGCCCTGATGGAATAGGTTTCTTTTTCTGTTCTGACACAAAAATTCCTCTTATGATTGCCAAATAATTGTCAAATATTTGTTATTTATCTCTCCTTGTTTTACTTCCAAGGAAACAAAAATCATGGCATTCTGAAAACCAGAGATATGAATCTCCTTCATCTGGCATCCCACGGGGCTGGAATCTGTTTCACTGTGAAAGCTGGGCTTCTAAAACTATACAAGCACCCTCCCTCTAGGCTCAGGAACTGTTGCAGAAAAGGCAGGCACATAAGATAATAAGGACCAGTTATGAGGGATAAAATGAGGTCAAGGTCAAAGCCTCCAAATCAAGAAGGGCTACAAAGATGCCTAAACACCTGGTAAAGCACCTTTAGTTGTCTTCTAAATGATTATGTGTCACTTTTGCATCCACCCCAACTATAGCGTGTTTCTTGCTTACTATAGAATTAAAGGAAAATATTTACTAACATAATATAAATATCTTGTAACAAAGCCTCCTGGATATAATACTCCCAGACATGAGTGGTGAAGACAAATACAGATATAGAGAGATATATACACATATTTTAAATTATTTTTAGAACAATGCTTTTGTTTTGTATAGCTAATTGCTGTAAGCCTGTAACAGAAACCAAGCTTACAGTATCTCAACACGTGGAAGTTAAAAATAAATCAGTCTTATAAATTTGCCTTTTGGTTTTGGTTGTTGGCTTTTTACTTAAACTAATAACTTTAAGAGGTAATGAATGCCTGTCCACATCTATTCCTATCTGGCCTAGAACAACTAATTGGCTATAATAAGTCTTTCGACTCTTAAGGCCCTTTGCCACAGGGAGCCTCACCAAAGGACAGGATAGATTCAGAGCAGGCAGCCATGCCACCCTGGAAATGCTATGAGACAAAATAACAATTTGCTGGCCTTTGATATTGTCTCTAGCAAATCTTGGCCAGAAAGGGGAAGATGTAAACCAAAAATAAAATTCTAAGCCCCCACCCCTTCTCCCACCCCCAACCATGTGAATAGACTTCCTCCTCACCAGGACTCTTAAAATTTAATCTGAGGGACTGTTTTAGGCCATAACGGGAAGTGGGGGTCGAACATGCCTCATTATGCCTCTCTGGCATTAAAGTCAACACAGACTTTAAGTCTGATAAGAATCATTTTACAGCCTATTCTCTCTAAAGCCTGGTACCTGGACACTTCATCTGCACGACAAAACTTTGGTCTCCACAACCTTTTATCTTAACCAAGACATTTTCTTCTTATTGATACCAGGTCTTTAGACAAACTCAGCCAATTGTCAACCAGAAAATGTTTAAATTTATCTATAGCCTGGAATCCCCCCTGCTTTGAGCTGTCCTGCCTTTCTGGACTAAACCAATGTATTTCTTAAATGTACTTGATTGACATCTCATGCCTCCCTAAACTGTATAAAACCAAGCTTCACCCTGACCACCTTGAGCACGTGTTCTCAGGACCTCCTGAGGGCTGTGTCATGGGCCACGGTCACTCTTATTTGGTTCAGAATAAATCTGTTCAAATAGTTTACATTTTGCCTCTTTTCATCCACATTAGTGACAATGAAGCAATATAAGTGTGGAAATGTTAAATATAAAATGGCATAAATTAAGAATATTTCAATAACTGGAACATAAAGGAGAGTAGAAATATAAAATAACCTAAATTAAGAATATTTCAATAACTGGAACATAAGCAAAGGAGAATAGAAAATTTTAAATGCTAGGAACCTTGCTGTCCAATTATGAGTCATATACAAAAGCATTAAAACCTTATAAAGTGAATTCAATATTTTCTCAAATTGCTCCAACACACAGAAATAATGTCCAGTTTCTTTAAAATCAATCTCCAGCCTATAAGCTAAATATGTATTGAAAAGAATTTTGAGTAAATTTTTATTTTTTAATTATACACGTGTGTTAGAATTACTGTAATATGAGAGAGAAAGAGTCTATGTTTGCAGGGTCAGAGATAATCTGAGCAAGGCCTGAAACTTCCTCAAATTTCTTTAGATTCCTAGATAATGCTGTGGTTTTTAAAATTTTCTCTACTTGAACCCAAATAGTGCACTAACTTAGCATTCAGAATAGCTTCACAAACAATACTCTGTCCAGTGCTTTCAGGATTATGAGAAAACTTGAGTAACCAGTGATTTTTTGTGTTTTTGTCTGCTATTGCTACTCTTAATCTGTTTTTTCAAGAGATAAATGTCTTTGATTAGTTTGTATCTCAGAAAGCAAATATACATATGTGTGTATATAGACGAGTGTGTGTGCGTGTGTGTGTGTGTGTATAGAGAGAGCGAGAATGGAAGAAATTGTGTAGATTTCAACTGCAAACACAAAAAAACTAAATGGAGGGGAAAAGACCTCCAAAATGTTACATTTTAGAGATATTAAATAAGATGCAATGAGTAATTTTATGTCAGTGAAAAGTATCTGAGTGTTTCCATGGATAACTTGGTATTTCAAAAAGCTTTTTAGACTCCAAAATAGTCATAGAATAGATCATATTTACATATTAGAATCTCACTGTAAACATTGTTTACTGGTATTCTCTATATTCTAGGCCATCAGGAATGCCATTTTGAGGAACTTAGGGCATAAAGTTATCAAAAGGACCTTATTATGAAGTAGACTCCTCTATTTTTGTCAACTCGGGGCATGGATTCTAAGGACAGTAAAGCTCCAGTGGATTTGATTTTACATATGCTTGAAAAATGTCAGATGGTACCTTTAATCCATGGTTTTGAATAGTCGCATGCCTTCTTTATCATTTATAATTTTAAAAATACCAAAATAGAAATTTTACAAATATGTTAAAATATTTGCATATTTTCTCACAAATTTGATCCATACCTGGATGACTGATATACATCAAGCAGTCCTAATTATTTATCAGCCTATCTAGAAATTGCATAGGAGTAAGGGTATTTAAAAAGTATTCTAAATCCAAGATAATGTGGCATATTTCTTTCTCTCAAAGAGATTATAAAGTATAGTTTCAATATGTTGGAAAGACTTATTTTAGAACTGGAAAACTATGCACTTTTTTTTCCCGATACTCCATACCCTTCTGGTGTTTACCCTTTATCAGAGTTAATGTCCTCTTTGTCTCCAAGATATGTACATTCAGGAAGCAATTAGAACTTTCTCTTCTGGCACAGAATTAGTACTATTTTTAAACTCCCAATTTCTTCAGTTCCATCCCTAATATACCGC
The DNA here is from genome assembly GCF_002776525.5 of Piliocolobus tephrosceles. Lineage (NCBI taxonomy): Eukaryota > Metazoa > Chordata > Mammalia > Primates > Cercopithecidae > Piliocolobus > Piliocolobus tephrosceles. The sequence goes on from NC_045445.1 coordinate 69,022,164, forward strand.
ACCATTCATCTGTCTACAATGACTTGGGCAACAAACACCATCCCTTACACTTTGATTCTAGCATTCACACTGCACACCCAGACATTGTCTCAATTTCCTCTTTCTATATTTTCAGTGGAAGTGTATGACATCCCTGAAGTGGAAAAATATTACTTATTTGCCTGAAATTTCTTCCAAAACTTTCCTTAGTTGTGGAAATTTTCAGTCTTAGTTTCAGGGAATGAAGTGATTTGTGAGAGACAATAAACCACTCATAATCATTTATTAAAATTATTTTTCTGCTTTACCATCTGTAAATTTGCCTAATTCCATTAAAAACAAATGAAGACAAAGCCGGGAAGCAAAAACAGAGGAAAAGAGTTTTCGTATGCAAGTTTGTGTCGTAGATACACTAGGTTATTTGTGGCCTTGCCTTGCTGGCAAAATAAAATGATCGTTGTTTTATTCACATTGACTTTTGGCTCTTACTGTGCCGCATTAACTTGAATAATCCAGGTAGTCTTCAAAGGAGGGATAATTAGGGTAAAACATATGCTATTAGCGATTAGAGTAATACATCTTTAATATTTGCAAGCACTCCCTCTAATATTGCTTAGAAATTTTGAATTTTACACATTAGGGAAATTGACAGCTGGGAATACTTCCAGAAGGGCCTTTTGGTTCTCAGCTATTTCTGTTCTGAATACAACACAAAACCCAATATGTTTTCTTGGTGATATCACATTCCACTTAATGCAACACATCTACCCTGCCAAAAGAACAACCTTGCCGGAGTTAATCATAAGCCAGCACATCACTGATCACTTTTCTACATTTATAAGAGGATCAGAATGGCTCTCCCAAACCAGTGTTATATTGGTCTTATATTTGAGGGCAATCAACTTTCTTCTGGTAAAGTGACTCTCTTATGTGCATTGTGCTAACATTGTTTCTTCAACATCTATGGATTTCAGTTAACAGTTTATGAGAAATGCTAAAAGGATCCATTTCAAAGAATATTGAAAATATTTGAAAAACAAATGACTTCTGGTGGAGGAGCATTTAATTTTATCTGTTAGAACAAGTTTCAAACTAGTCCTGATGTTTTCTAGACAAGAGATTGGAATTGGGAGGTTAGAAACGAATATAGGCATTTATGTTTGTTTGTTTGTTTGCTTGCTATCATCTAGCTTGGAATGGGTATTCATGAATATTCAAAAATTTTAAACAAGATTTCCAGAGAACAGCTGTTTCCAAATGACAGTGTACATAGGAATCACCTGGGATGCTTCTTTAAAATACTCATTGCCAGGCCTTCCCATAGAAATGTGAATGCAGCTGGGCTTGAGTGATGCTTGGTCATCTGTATTTTTTTTTTTTTTTTTTTTTTTTTTGCAGCGAGCATGGTGGGTGGTGAGATGGAGTCTCACTCTGTTGCCCAGGCTGGAGTGCAGTGGTGTGGTCTCAGATCACTGCAACCTTTGCCTCCAGGGTTCAAGCAATTCTCATGGTTCAGCCTCCTGTGTAACTGGGATTACAAGCATGCCACCATGCCCCATTAATTTTTGAATTTTTAGTAGAGACAGGGTTTTGCCATTTTGGCCGGCTGGTCCTGAACTGCTGACTTCAGGTGATCCACCCGCCTCCGCCTCCCAAAGTTCTGGGATTACCGGTGTGAGCCACCATGGCCTGGCCTGTCATTTGTACTTTTTAAGCTTCTTAGTCGATTATCATTTATATAACCAGTTAAAAATCTTGGCTCTAAAATATCTATGTAACAGGGTTGTAGAAAGAAATGAAGACCACCGAAATGACAAGCAAAGGCTATTTTTATTCAGAGCTTGCTATAGCAAGGGAGTCAGCAACTGTCACTTACATTTGGGGGAGAGGCAGGAGAGCAGAAAAGCTTGATAGTGAAAAAGTGGAGCGACAAAATACACTATGAGTGTAGGTTGAAGGCATGGGGAAGCTAGAGGCAGGCTAGCTAGAAGCAGGACATTCTATGTGATTGGTTTGAGAAACATATTTGGCTCTCTAAGGTTAGTTCTGAGTTGGAAAAGGGGACAAATATTAGAGAAGTTGGCAGTTATTGACTAAGTCCTGACTCATCTGGACTGATTGCTGCAGAGGATATGATTTGTCTTCCTGGACAGGTTGTTGCAGAGGGTATGGATCAGAGTTCTCTTTTCATATGTTGTCTGGCCACTGTTCATTGGCATATTCAGTCTTTCATGTTTCCAAACTAAAAATGACTGACTTTATATAGAGGCCACCCAAAATACCTTCTATATCGGTTTATTGATGCCAAGCTTCTGATTTTGAATTCAAAATTCATTCCCTTGGTATGAAATTTTGTCTTTCAAGGAAATGCAAATTCCACTGGCAAATGGAATATATTAAATTTTGCCAGTTATGTGTGGTAAACCTATAATATTCACTCCTAGGATCTGTTTTTAATAGGTGTAAGAATGTATCATGAGTACTCTCAGTGTACATGAAGAGAGTGGGGAGATAAAGTTTCACCAAGGAATAAAATATTACAATGCTTAAATTCTAAATATAACCTTGCCAACTTCCAAATTTCACTGAGATAGGACCAGTATCAGAAAAAGCCAAGAAATAAAGGTTTTTCTCTTTAGTAAAACTTCTTAATTTTATTGGTAATTTTTTTTTAACTTTTATTTTAAGTTCAGGGTACATGTGAAGGTTTCTTTCATAGGTAAAGCCATGTCACAAGTAATTGTTTTACAGATTATTTCATCACCCAGAAATTAAACCCAATGATTATCTATTCTGTTCCTCTCCCTCTCATCCTCCACCATCAAGCAGATGCCAATATATGTTGTTTTCCTTCTTTGTGTTCATAAGTTCTTATCATTTAGCTCCCACTTATAAGTGAGAGCATGCAGCATTTAGTTTTCTGTTTCTGTGTTAGTTTGCTGAGGACAATAGCCTCCAGCTCCATCCACGTTCCTGCAAAAGACATTATCTTGTTCTTTTTTTATGACTGTATAGTATTCCATGGTGTATGTGTACCACATTTTCTTTATCCAATCTGTCATTGATGGGCATTTAGGTCCATTTCATGTCTTTGTTATTGAGAATAGGGCTGCAGTGAACACTCACTTGCATATGTCTTTATGGCAGAATGATTTATATTCCTCTAGTTTTATACCCAGTAATGTGAACACTGGGTCAACTGGTAGTTCTGATTTTAGCTTTTTGAGGACTCTCCACACTGCTTTTCTTAATGGTTGAACTAATTTACATTTCCACCAAGGGTATATAAGTGTTGCCTTTTCTCCACAACCTCACCAGCATCTGTTATGTTTTGACTTTTTAATAATAGCCATTTGGACAGGTGTGAGATGTTATCTCACTGTGAGTTTGATTTGCATTTCTCTAATTATCAGAGATATTGAACTTTTTCTCAAATGCTTATTGGCCACATGAATGTCTTCTTTAGAAAATTTCTGTTCATGTCTTTCACCCACTTTTTTAATAGCGTTGCTTGTTTTTTCATATACATTTGTTTAAGTTCCTTATAGATGCTGGAAATTAGACCTTTATCAGAAGCATAGTTTGCAAAAATCTTCTCTCATTCTATAGATTGTCTGTTTATTCTGTTGACAGTTTCCTTTGCTTTAGAGAAGCTCTTACATTTAATTCAATCAAACTTGTCAATTTTTGCTTTTGTTGTGATTGCTTTTGTTGTCTTTGTCATGAAAAATTTGCCCTTTCCTATGTCCAGAATGGTATTGCCTAGGTTTTCTTTTAGGGTTTTTATAGTTTTGGGTTTTACACTTAAGTCTTTAATCCATCTTGAGTTGATTTTTGTGTATGGCATAAGGAAGGGGTCCAACTTCATTCTTCTGCATATGGTTAGCCAGTGATCCCAGTACCATTTATTGAATAGAGAGTCTTTTACTCATTGCTTGGTTTTGTCAGCTTTGGCAAAGATTAGGTGGTTGTAGGTGTGCAGCCTTATTTCTGGTCCCTGTATTCTGTTCTGTTGGTCTATGGGCCTGTTTTTGTGCTAGTGCCATGCTGCCTTGGTTACTGTAGCCTTGTTGTATAGTTTGAAGTCAGGTAGTATGATGCCTCCAGCTTTGTTTTCTTTTTCTTAGGATTGCCTTGGCTATTTGGGCTTTTTTTTGGTTCCAGATGAATTTTAAATTAGTTTTTTATAGTTCTGTGAAGAATGTCATTGGTAGTTTGATGGGAATAGCATTGAATCTTTAAATTGCTTTTGGCAGTATGGCCATTTCTTTAGGCAGTGTTTTGTAATTCTCATTGTAAAGATCATTCATCTCCTTGGTTAGCTGTATTCTTAGGTATTTTACTATTTTTGTGGCAACTGTGAATAGGATTCCCTTTCTAATTTGGCCCTTGACTTGGTTTTTGTTGGTGTATAGGACTGCTAGTGATTTTCATACATTGAATTTGTATTCTAGAAACTTTGCTGAAGTTGCTTATCAGCTGGAGACACTTTTGGGCCTAGACTTTGGGGTTTTCTAGATGTAGAATCATGTTGTCTGCAAACATAGACAGTTTGACTTCCTCCCTCCCTATTTGGATACCCATTATTTCTTTCTTCTGCCGGATTGCTCTGGCTAGGACTCCCAATACTATGCTGAAAAGGAGTGGCAATGGAAGGCTTTCTTGTCTATTGGTAATTTATCATTCTAACAGTTTTTTATTCGTTTTTCAAGTATTGTCCAACAGATGGCTCAAATTCTGCTCCTATTTTAATCTCTTTCAAGAAAAACTCCACACAAGTAATTATCTTTACATTCACTTGATATAAAAGAAAAAATGCTTAACCTAATGAGTTTAATATTTGCAGAAATGTTTAGGTAATTCACTTTTTAAACATAAAACCCCCCACGGAATCAAAATAAATACAGTTGCTTTGAAGTCAATTATGTTGGATGTGTTTGGCTGTCTGTAAACTGTTTTCACGTTAACCTAGTCACTTTTTCCTCTCAGAAGTAAAGGGGACTAGAATGATAGTCCAAATAGACTGAAGAAGAATGAAGTCAGTCAACATTTAAAAAATTTTAAAAGCCAGAAATGTAATTATAAACTTACAAAAAAAGTAAATACTTGGTATTTTCCACTCAAGTATATGGAAATCCATCTATTTATCATGCAGAAACTTACTAATGACTCTAGAAAATTTAGTCTTATTTTGACTAAAGTAAATGATCTGACTTTATTTTTCTTAATACCTGATTGAATTTGTCAGTATAAGGCTACAAAAATAAAATGCAATATATGAAGCTATTGTGAGTTAGAAAATGTTTGTTCTTTTTGTATCAGTTATCACCATGATACCTAAGCAACTTAAGAAACATCTTAGACAACTGGAAAATGTTTAAATATTTTTCATTTTTAATTATTAGGAATGCATAAGAGTTGCATACATTCATGAGGTTGACAAAAGATGATAGTATATGTAAAATATTTATCAAGAGTATAAGTTGCATAAAAACTGACCACCTTTCTAGATCATAGGCCATAGGTCTCATATATTAACTGAGACATTATTATGAACAAAAATGAAAGGTAGACACCAGAAATAAGAAGTCAGTCATGTCTCCATCTTTCATGTTTACCCAACTGTCCCTGAATAAGTTGTTTTTAAGGTGGGGATTTGATGTGTGCTCAAAGGTGAGCAAGAGATGAAATGAGGGATGAGGCAAAGGAGAGCGAAAGGACTTGCAGTATTTACTCATTTGGGGTTAAGGCACTAGATACTTTAAAATGTAATTCTGGAAGAGGTAACATACAAAGCCATTACCCACCATCAATAATGGAGTGTAAATTAGTAGGTTATATTTTCTTTAATGGGCAATTGTGAGGGCAGAATTTGGAATACTAGCTGCACATTGTACTTCCGACAGAAGAGCATTTTGAGTGTTGGTTATGAAGGAGTGAAGATGCCCCAGATAGTTTTAATAAGACTGTTCCTTATCATTTTCAATTTGAAGGCTATTAGCATCTGAGTGTCTAATTTAGGAAGCAGAACATTAGATTTAAAAAGAACGCATCACTCCCTGAAATCATATATTTATTTATATGCCTATTGTATCTTTATATCTTTATTATTATATCTTTAAATATAAGTACTTGCTTATTGTATCTTTCCTCCTTTAAAACTTAAATCTGAGAGCTTAAGATCAGGGATTTTGTCTTATTTGCCACTGTGTTCCACGAACCTAGAGGAGTGTCTGCCACATATAAGAATTTGAAAAATATTTTTTGAGTGAATGAATTAAGTCAAATTATGGATTTATTACTCTTTTAATGCAATGTAACTTTTTACATGTTATTTGCAAACCTTCTTTTAGATGTCTCCCTAGTGACTTGTTAAATGGCTTTCAGCAAAATGCTGATAATGATATGGACAATGAAATCCAGGCTGAGGTGGTCTCAGATGGAGATGAGGAACTTGTTGGTAACTGGAACAATGGTGACTCTCATTATGTTTTAGCAAAGAGACTGGCAGCATTTTGCCCTTGCCCTTGTGGAACTTTGTACTTGAGAGAGATTATTTAGGGTATCTGTGGGAAGAAACTTCTAAGTATCAAAGCATTCAAGAGGTGACTTGAGTGCTGTTATAGGCATTCAGTTTTAAAAGGGAAACAGAGCATAAAAAGTTTGGAAAATTTGCAGTCTGACAATGTGATAGAAAAGAGCATCCCATTTTCTAAGGAAAAATTCGAGTCGGCTACAGAAATCTCTATAAGTAACAAGGAGCCAAACAGTAATCCTCAAGAGAGTGGGGAAAATGTCTCCAGGGCATGTCAGAGGTCTTCACAGCAGCCCCTCCCATTACAGGCCTGGAAGTCTAGGAAGAAAAAGTGGTTTCCTGGGCTGGGCCCCAGGTCCCCGTGCTTGCGCAGCCTAGGGACTTGGTGCCATGCATCACAGCTGCTCCAGCTGTGGCTGAAAGGAGCAAATGTAGAGCTTGGGCCATGGCTTCAGAGGGTGCAAGCCCCAAGCCTTGGCAGCTTCCATGCGGTGTTGAGCCTGCGAGTGCACAGAAGTCAAGAATTGGGGTTTGGGAACCTCGACCTAGATTTCTCAAAATGCATGAAAATGCCTGGATGCCCAGGCAGAAGATTGCTGCAGGGGCAGGACCCTCATGGAAAACCTCTGCTAGGGCAGTGTGGAAGGGAAATGTGGGGTTGGAGTCCCCACACAGAGTCCCTACTGGAGTACTGCCTAGTGGAGCTGTGAGAAGAGGACCACCATCCTCCACACCCCAGAATGGTAGATCCACTGACAGCTTGCACCATGCACCTGGAAAAGCGGAAAAGCTGCAGACAATCAACGCCAGCCATGAAGGCAGCCAGAGGGAAGCTGTACCCTGCAAAGCCATGGGGGCAGAGCTGCCCAAGACCATGGGAACCCACCTCTTGCATCGGCCTGAGAATGGAGTAATACAATAAGAATAATAATTCATAAATGTAAGATGGCAGGTACTTACATAATTAGTCCAATTTTTACATGTATAAAATAAAGTATTAAAATTAGAATACAATACAAACTAAACAAGCAATTATCCCTTTAAAAAAAACTTATTAGCAATCAAGATAAATGGAATGAAAGCAAATCTAAATAACTATTCTGAGCTCAGATCACATTAAGGAGTTCTTAGAATTCTTGTTCTGTTGAATGAAACCAGCTCTGTCCATACAGAAGTTGCACTGTATTTTGTTTTAATACATAAAAGATATAATTTGACACCTTTAATAAGGCATTGTTTGACTTCCCTCAAGAATACGAATACTTTCTTTTAAAATTCAATGCGTACAATAATTGTTGTCCTTTTAGTGTTACTCTCTTGGCTAAGTAGTTACAATGTGCTAATTCTAAAGCAGTCTTTCAAATAACTCACATGTATTTCTGAAATTTTTGTTTTTTATCATACTTTAAGTTCTAGGGTATATGTGCACAACATGCAGATTTGTTACATAGGTATACATGTGCCATGCTGGTTTGCTGCACCCATCAACTCGTCATTTACATTAGGTGTTTCTCCTAATGCTATCCCTCCCCCAGCGGCCACCCCAAACAGGCCCCGGTGTGTGATGTTCCCCGCCCTGTGTCCAAGTGTTCTCATTGTTCAATTCCCACCTATGAGTGAGAATATGCAGTGTTTGTGTCTCTGTCCTTGTGATAGTTTGCTGAGCATGATGGTTTCCAGCTTCATCCATGTCCCTGCAAAGGACATGAACTCATCCTTTTTTTTTTTTTTTTTCTGAGGCGGAGTCTCGCTCTGTCGCCCAGACTGGAGTGCAGTGGCCGGATCTCAGCTCACTGCAAGCTCCGCCTCCCGGGTTCACGCCATTCTCCTGCCTCAGCCTCCCGAGTAGCTGGGACTACAGGCGCCCGCCACCTCACCTGGCTAGTTTTTTGTATTTTTTAGTAGAGACGGGGTTTCACCGTGTTTGCCAGGATGGTCTCGATCTCCTGACCTCGTGATCCGCCCGTCTCGGCCTCCCAAAGTGCTGGGATTACAGGCTTGAGCCACCGCGCCCAGCCGAACTCATCCTTTTTTATGGCTGCATAGTATTCTATGGTGTATAAGTGCCACCAGAAGAAATAAATGTCTTTATTTTAAACTAATTTTAAAATGGAAAATGGCTATTATTTGGGGTTTGCGTATAGTTTGGCAGCTCTACCAATTCTGTTTTCTTCCTTGACAGTGCTTGACTGTTAGATTTTTCAAGCTCAGCACTACTGACATTTCAGACCAGATAATTATTTTTTTGTAGGAGGGCATGTGCTGTGCATTGTAGTGTGTCTTAGCTGCATCCTTGACCCTTATCTATGTACTAGTAGTACATCCCCAAATGATGACAACCAAACTTGTCTCCAGACATTGCCAAATGTCTCCTGGGTGGGCAAAATTAACCCCACTGAGAACTGCTGGACTAGAGAAGCTTGATGTACAGAAAAGAAAACTCAAGTGTGAAAAAAAAAAAGCGCACTACTTTATTAATAATGGGCAAGTCCTTAAAACATCTCCAGCTTCGTATCTCTATTCTCCCTGGTAAACTGTGCCAGAGTACTCGGCTTAGGAAAGGAGGCCTAAATGAGATTTTTCAGTTCCCTCTTCATGAAATGCTTACTGCACTGGAACCAGAGGACAAAAGAGGTAAGTTGTAAACTTGCCCAAGAAGTCTAGGACCTCTTTCAGCACCAATCTGACTGTTAAGAGGATGTAGAAGAAAGGAAAAACAGCATAGGTGTTTCACTTTAAATCCTTTCAATTGTTTAGCAATCATGTTTTTTTATTTCCAAGAGTTCTTTCTTGATCCCTGGTTGCTTTCCCATAACAAGAAAAAAATTGTTTAATGTTCTACGTTCCCTGAATATGGCTCTTTTCTCTGAATCAATTTTTCTATTTATCTTTTTCTGTCTCTTCCATGTCATTTGTTTTGGCAGGTATGCCTTCTCCTAAAAGTAAAAAAAAAAAAAAAAGGTGAGGTAAAAAGCAGGAGCACTTTCTGTTTAAGACCAAGAAAATAGGAATAGGAATATTTACTTTGACTGTTGTGTCAATGGGTGGTGGTTCTTGATAATTGGCAGGCTTTGTTTCAGGGCAAGAGTTCACAAACTGGGGTCCACAGATGCTCCAACATGCTATCATGAATAGAATTCAGGAGATCCCATGACCTTGGACAGTTAGAAAACGCATCTTATATTCTTTTATCTCTATCTGAAATTTAGTGTTTCCATTGTGAGTGAATAAAGCAATAAACCAAAATAATATTAGCAATACTTGTGACTTTTTCTTACCAAAGTTACCAATATTTTCGTATTACATTACAGTTACTGAAAATGCTTTAAAATATCATTTAGATTCACAGCTATTTCAAAATTACAGTTATTAGGCTTGCTGGTAGATTTTGTTATTTGATTGCAATTTTTTTTTTTTAGTATTTTGATAACTATTTCAAGATAAATGATTTCCTTTGTAATCCCATGTATTTTATTTCATGGATTTAAAAATATATATATATATATTTTTATTATACTTTAAGTTCTAGGGTACATGTGCATAACGTGCAGGTTTGTTACATATGTATACATGTGCCATGTTGGTGTGCTGCACCCATCAACTCATCAGCACCCATCAATTCATCATTTATATCAGGTATAACTCCCCAATGCAATCCCTCCCCCCTCCCCCCTCCCCATGATAGGCCCCAGTGTGTGATGTTCCCCTTCCCAAGTCCAAGTGAGCTCATTGTTCAGTTCCCACCTATGAGTGAGAACATGCGGTGTTTGGTTTTCTGTTCTTGTGATAGTTTGCTAAGAATGATGGTTTCCAGCTGCATCCATGTCCCTACAAAGGACGCAAACTCATCCTTTTTTATGGCTGCATGGTATTCCATGGTGTATATGTGCCACATTTTCTTAATCCAGTCTGTCA
>NC_045445.1:69037592-69100106 GCF_002776525.5 Piliocolobus tephrosceles
CCGGTCTTCTGTGTCGCTCGCGCTGGGAGATGGAGACTGAAGCTGTTCCTATTCGGCCATCTTGCTCTGCCCCTCGGATTTAAAAATATTATTCTGAAAATGGGTTCATAAATTTTGCCAGACTGTGTGAAGAGTTCCATGGCCCAAAAACCTTGATTTAAGGCATTTAGGGAAAGACGAGGGGCTTCAACATAGTTTGGGAGCTCTCAAAATATCAGAATAATGACATAATGAAATATATTGCACATATGTTGTTTAAAAACTTAATCATTTGAAGTATGTATCTTTGTAATCATTGGAAATACATATTATATCACTGGGCTTTCCATCTTGATATATTTCTGCTCTGGCTTCTTTTTTTTAAACATTATCAACTGCTATTATTTTGAGTAATAATATTACTTGACATTATTTATTGAGTGCCTGCTATGTGCCAGGCATAATATTAAGTGCATTATGAATATTGTTTCCCTTACTAAGTTAACATGGAAAAATCATTGGACTAGGGATAAAAAAGAAATTGATAAAAAAGCTTTTCTTGTTCTGCTACTAACTGTGATTTTGGACAAATCACTGTATCATTCTAAAATTAATTTTTCATCTATAAAAAGGGAATAATTACATCTGTTATACTCATTTTATGGGCTATTTGGATGGTCAGATGAAAAAATGAATATGAAATGTCTGTAGACTTTTAGAAAGCTTTATGTTTTTAAAAGTTGGTAATTTAAAATTCTGTACAATTGAATTTTGTCTCCTTTTAAAAATAAAAAATTGTCATTGCTGACATAGACATGCAGAAATATCTAGAAAAATTTGAACTGAAAATCATAAGTCAGAAAACTTCCTTCATTTCTTTAAGAAAATTGGACTTTCTTAAACTTCTTTAAAAATAGTAAAACGTTAGTCTCAATTATGAATGTTTAGATTTGGGCATCAAATGTTAGGTAATATTAAAAGCACTGTAGCTAAATATACTACTCATTTTTTTAATACAGGCAAATCTAACTTCATGTACACAAACAAAATTTGCACTTTATTGAGTAAACAGGATGTGTAACTTGATATGTCACTCAGGCTATTAATTACTAAGACATATATAAATATTTTGGTGAAATGCTGCATGTTAAACATACCCTCTTACTAGTCTGGATATATCAGTGTAATTGTTATTGTTACAAATATTTAAAACTGCAATTTTATTTTTATTTTAACATTAGTGGTGAATCGTATTTTATCACGCACCTAAAATTGTTGAGTGTGTGTTGTGCTAAACACATAAGAAGTTTAGAAAAGCTCATAGTAGGAAGTAATAGCTGCCTATCAGAAACCAATGTATTTAGAAAGAAAAGGAACCTCTTGAAGAACTAAAAATAGTAATATAACTAACAAAAATCCAGCGGAGGAATTAAGAAAGACAAGGCAATGTAAGTGTGCTATATTTCCTCTATTTTGTAGCAAAATTAGAAGTCAACAGATCTTGTGTAGGGGTGACATAGAGGCAAAGTATATTATGATATGAAGATAACCACAAGAACTAAAAGTAGAAATTCTTAGTAGTGTTTATTTATGTGTAGTGAGGCTAATGGTGATGGGTATGTGGCAGGAGAATCTTAGATTTTACTACTGGTACTTTTATTAATCTTTTTATAAAATATTCATAATATGATATAGTAAACAGTTTCCATAAAATATATAAAAGACCAAGATTGGCTCAAGAAAAATCAGGAAATATTCATACACCAATGACCAAAAAAGAAAAAAAAAGGAAATATTGTTGTAATTATCTCCTACAAAAGAGGCTGGCACAAAAGTTTTTATAAACCATATTTTCTCACACTGTAATAGATCATTCTAATGCTATGCAAGCTGTTTTGAATTAGCATAACCTTGCTACTAAAAACAAAACAAGAAATAAACTACCAGCATGGTCAATTATAAATATAAATGCAAAGGGATAGAATGTACAGCAGAAAATTTACTCCAGTAATGTATTTTTTTGAAAGTTCAGGGATACAAGTGTAGGTTTGTCACATGGTAAACTTGTCTCATGGTGTTTTGTTGTACATATTATTTCATCACACAGATATTAAGCCTAGTACCCATTAGTAATTTTTCCTGATCTCCTTTATGCCACCCTCCCTCTCCAAAAGGCCCCAGTGTCTGTAGTTCCCCTCTATATGCCAAGGTGTTCTCATCACTTAGCTCCTACTTATAAGAGAGAACATGCAGTATTTAGTTTTCTGTTCCTGCATTAGTTTGTTAAGGATAATGGCCTCCAGGTCCCTCCATGTTGCTTCAAAGCACATGATTTCATTTTTTGTGGCTGCATAGTATTCCATGGTGTATATGTGCCGCATTTTCATTATCCAGTCTACCACTGATGGACATTTAGGTTGACATCATGTCTTTGCTATAGTGAATAGTGCTTAGATGAACATACTATTGCATGATAAAATGATTTATATGCTTTTGGGTACGTGCCTAGTAATGAGATTTGTAGGTCTAGTGGTATTTCTGTCTTTAGGTCTTTGAAGAATTGCCACAATGTCTTCCACAATGGCTGAACTAATTTACACACCCACCAACAGACTATAAGTATTCCTTTTCTCCATAATTTCACAAAATCTTTTTTTTTTTTTTACTTTTTAATAATAGCCATTCAGACTGGTGTGAGATAATATCTCACCATGGTTTTCATTTGCCTTTCTCTAACAATCAGTGATGCTAAACATTTTTTCATGTTTGTTGGCCACATGTATGTCATGTATGTCTTCTTTTGAAAAGTATCTGTTCATGTCCTTTGTCCACTTTTTAACATGGTTATTTGTGTTGTGTTTTTTTTTTTTTTTGTGTGTGTATTTGTTTATGTTCCTTTTAGATGCTGGATATTAGACCTTTGTTGAATGCATAGTTTGCAAAGGTTTTCTCCCATTCTGTAGGTTACCTGTTTACTCAGCTAATAGTTCCTTTTGCTGTGCAGAAGCTCTTTAACTTTATTAGAATCTATCTGTCAATTTTTGCTTTTGTTACAATTGCTTTTGGTGTCTGTCATGAAATCTTTTCCTGTGCCTATGTACTGAATGGTATTGCCTATGTTGTTTTTCAGGGTTTTTCATAGTTTGGGGTTTTATATTTAAGTCTTTAGTCCATCTTGAATTGACTTTTGTATATATTTATTTGAGACTAAAGATAATATTTGTGAGATTTTAAGTTACAAATCAAATTTCTTAATAGACATAGGACTATTGTTGGGAGCAGGCCCCCCATAATCTGGTGATAAACTGGCCCCCAAACTGACCATAAACGAAATCTCTGTAGCACTGTAGCATGTTCATAATGGTGCTAATGCCCATGCTAGAAGGTTGTGGGTTTACTGGAATGAGGGCAAGGAACACCTGGCTTCCCGGGGCAGAAAACCATGTAAAGGCATTCTTAAGCCACAAACAATAGCATGAGCGATCTGTGCCTTAAGGACATGCTCCTGCTGCAGATAACTAGCCCAACCTATTCCTTTAATTTGGCCCATCCCTTCATTTCCCATAAGGGATACTTTTAGTTAATTTAAAATCTGTATAAATAATGCTAATGACTGGTTTACTGTTACTAAATATGTGGGTAAATCTCTGTTCGGGGCTCTCAGCTTTGAAGGCTGTGAGACCCCTGATTTCCCACTTCACACCTCTATATTTTTGTGCGTGTGTCTTTAATTCCTCTAGTGCTGCTGGGTTAGGGTCTTCCTGACTGAGCTGGTCTTGGCAGACTACTTCAAGCATCTATATTATTTTGAATAATCTGTGGTATTTTGTACTTTTACAGCCAATCAGTCAACTTTATTTAAGTTGTCAAATTTATTTGTGTTGAGTTGTTCATAGTATTCCCTTCTTATCCTTTTGATGTCTGCACCTGCTGGCATTTCCAAGTTGTTGGTTCCTCCAGCATTTAGTTCATGATATATAAAGCATAAGAAAATTCAGGATGCTCACCACTGCGTTGTCCCTTGGGTCTTGAGGTTCCTAACTGATCTTCCTTCCTCTCTCCACTTTTCAGAATCTTACGGTTTTTTTTTTTTTTTTTTTTTAATCTATTTTCAGTGTTGTTAGTTGTACTTACTGGACAAAATATGGAAAAAAAATTTTATCTTCTTGGAAGTAAAAGCCTTCAAAAACCTTTAAGCCGCATATATGATTGTGTCATATTCTACTTAAATCCTTGAATTGTTTCACACAGCTTTTAAAATATATGTCAAAAACTTTAACAAAGACATGTTCCTGTATTTATTATTTGGCCCTGCTTACCTATAAAGGCCAATTTTGAACCGTCTTTCTCTCTATATTCCTATGATTCCATCTGTTTTGTAGTACTATCACCAATCTGCCATTTTACCATCTGCCATAGGGTATTTGCACATGTTCCCTCCACCTTAAATGCTCCATGCCCACCCACTTACTCACACATGCAGTTCCTTATCAAGTTCACTTCTTTTTTTCATTCACTCTCAGATTTGTTGCTTCCTCAAGGATATCTTTCCTGACAGTCTCCCCACTGTCATCACCTCTGAGACACACATGCAATTCTAGGTCAGGTTTCTTGTTATACATTTTTATATAACTAAGTAACATTCCTTTAAACAACTTACCTCAGTTAGTAATTACACACATTTATATGTGTAATGTAAAAAATTTAATATTTATTTCACTGATACAATGTCTATGTCTATACCACGAAAGCAAGGACTATGTCTGTTCTTCCAAACCTTTGTATCCCTATGTCTGGCAAAATATATGTATCATTAATAGCAAGTAAATAGTCATTAATCTCTGGCTGTTGATATAAAAGATAATTTGGGCATAGAGAGCAGAAAGTACAGTCTCCTAATTCAGAGTGTTAATGTGGGAGATCCAGAATAAAGAATCTTTCTTTTTTCTGCAAGTGGCTTCCATGATCTGGTACTTTTAGTAGTAAAATAGAAAGTGAAAAAGTATTTATGGAATAGACAGAATCACTTTCTAGATCTAAGTTGTCAAGATGCTTTAGTGTCCTACACATTATTTTTTTATTTTTAATTTTGTGGGTACATATTAGGTATATATGTTAATGTGGTACATGAGATACCCTAATACAGGCATGTAATGCATAATAATCACATCATGCAAAATGCGGTATTCATCCCCTCAAGAATTTTTCCTTTTGGTTTCAAACACTCCAATTCTACTCTTTTGGTTATTTTAAATGTACAATTAAATTACTATTGACTATAGTCATCCTGTTGTGCTATCAAATACTAGAAATTTATTTTTTTTTACTATTTTTATTGTATACCCATTAATCATCCCCTTTCTCCTCCCACTACCTTTCCCAGCCTCTGGTAACCATCCTCCTACTCTCTATCTTTATGGGTTTAATTGTTTAGATTTTTAGCTCCCTCAAATAAGTAATAGGATGTGAAGTTTTTCTTTCTGTGACAGACTTATTTCACTTAATATAATGACCATCCATATTGTTGCAAACAACAAGATCTCATTCTTTTTTTTTTATGGCTTCATTGTACTCCTATCTGTGCATCAAAAGATGGCTGGATGAACAAAATGTGATACATATACCCAATGAAGCATTATGTAGCTTCCTACGTTTTTTTAACCAGACACACATTCCCCTTCTTTCCCCATAGACATCTGTCCCCTTGGGTCCTCAGACTGCTAGAAAAGGTTCATATTGATTTTGAACACTAAATTATAGACAAAGCTCAACTGGGAAATATTGGGACAAATTATTTTTTTTCTCTAGAACAATTAATTTCTATTCATAGTTAGAGCCTTTGGCTATGACATTAATTCTGACTTTTCAGATTAGTATAATCTAACATTCAATTAATTATATGCTTAGTGCCATTCAATGACTTAAATTCATGTCAGAAGCAGAATTTATCTGTTCTTAAAAAATACATACATTCTTGCATATAACCTTTAGAAACACTTAGACTATCTCTATGGTAAGTGACTATTTCATTAAGGAAGGAATTGGACTGGATGTCTTTAAAAAAATGTGTGCTTATATAACTGTATCAGTCAGTGTTCTCTAGAGGGACAGAACTACTGGAATAGATATACACATAAAGGAGAGTTTATTAAATATGAACTCACATGATCACAGGGTCCCACAGTAGGCTGTCTGCAGGCTGAGGAGCAAGGAGAGCCAGTCTGAGTTCCAGAACTGAAGAACTTGGAGTCCAATGTTCGAAGGCAAGAAGAATTCAGCATGGGAGAAAGATGTAGGCTGGGAGGCTAGGCCAGTCTCTCTTTTCACATTTTTCTGCCTGCTTATATTCTAGCCACACTGGCAGCTAGTTAGATTGTGCCCACCCAGATTAAGGGTGGGTCCACCTTTCCCAGCCCACTGACTCAAATGTTAATCTCCTTTGCCAACATCCTCACAGACACACCCAGGATCAATACTTTGCATCGTTCAATTCAATCAAGTTGACCCTTGGTATTAACCATCACAAAAACTCAATCAAGTTCTTGCATCTTTTATAATTAATATTGATTTTAGATCAGTGAGAAAAATTAATGAGTGTGTTTATATGTTAAAGTATGATAAATTGAGAATGCTTCCTTGTGCAAATATAACAAAAATAAAAAAATGAAGTCCTCCACAGGAAAAGGGAAAACAGGTATTCTTATGAGATGATACTAGCAAACAAATGTTGTAAAAATGAAGTATTTTCCCCAAATTGTAATAAAAACCTAACATTATTTAATAACTTGGTGATGGTGATTTTTTATTGTATTCTTTCTTTCAAAAAAGAAATATTGGTTGTCCATTGCATGACAAGAAATTATTCTAGTTTCACATTTTTTTTGTTTGAACACATTTCAGTCATTATTGACTTTGTGCAGGTAAGAGGCATTCCCCAGACTCTCCTACACTAGACATGACTCCAGAAGACAGTACAGATAAAAAAGATAAGTCCATCCATCAATGTTCATCCAGCCATGCTTTGTGACTCTAATGTCTATTTGTAGCATTAATTTCCTTCTTAGAAGAATAAAAACATACATAATTAATTTATCTCATTATTAGACTTCATGAAACACATGCTAGGGTAGCCAACTGTATCATCTTACTCAATTTTATTTCTACTTACAGGCTACCTTCATTTCTTTTATTATTTTATTTTAATTTTAAAATTATAAAGGTAATGGGCACATAGTAAAATGTTCATACAAAAATATTCAAATACTATAGAAATATAAAATGTAAATAGCGAATAATTTTCTCTCTTCCCTAATATTAATAATTTGGTGTGCAACCTTACAAACCTCTTTAAATGTATACACACAATTACATTTTAAAATAATTTTTATATAAATATGCAACAGTTAGAAAGAATAAAGTGAATCTGTATGAATTGTTATGGAAGGATGTTCTCAACATCATAATGATAGTAAAAAAAAAAAAAAAGTAACTTGTAGAACAGCATAGTAAATATTTGTGTAGATTTTACCAGCAAAATTGAGAATCCCTTTCTATTTTGATTTCTGTCAGTAGTAGACCTAAGGGACAGGTTAAGAGAGATTTTAACATTTAGGGAAAAGCAATGCAGAAATGGCTTCATTCGGTAAATGAAAAAAAAATTGTAAGTTTGAGAGTAAATGTTCTCATGCTTTCACAAGTGCAAGCGTTCAACTCTTATGTTTTCACAAAATGTCCAGAAGTGACAAGAGAAAAATTGCTGTCTGTGAGTTTACAAAACAGAACTTTAGAACCAAATCTGGAGCTGCTTTTCACATGGTCAATTTTCACAGATAAAATGAGAACAGAGAAAGAGAGAGAGACGGAGAGAGATGGAGAAAGAGAGAAAGAGAGAGAGAGGCCTAGTGCCTTGGCAAGTTACTTAAATATCAATGTGTGTGTACTTAAATATGTATGTTTGTCTCTCTCTCTCTCTCTCTCTCTCTCTCTCTCTATCTATCTATATATATATACACGCATGCACACACACTACTAGGAATCAACTGAGAAATTTTATTGTATTGATTATACGACATTGAAAAAAGTATCTTATTATCCTCAAGTGGTTAAAAAAGTATTTATTAAAGTTGATGTTACAGGAAATAAATAAACTAATAAATATTTATGGGCTTCTATAATGAAGGTAATATATACATTTGCATCTCACTTTGAGTAAGATGAATTATGATGAATCAAATTTTGTATATTCAATACAAATTGACAAAGTCATAAATTAATTAATATGTTCTATGAAACAAGGTAAAACAAACTAGCAATGGCCACTGAGCTGAATATCAATTACTGTAAATGTTTAATGGTGGTTCATATAATTTTTATTCATTGGCTTGTAATTAGGTAATAGTGTTTACAAAGAATGTTCTGGGATTTAGAAATCAAAGTATATTGTCACTTGTATTTAAGAGTATAATATCCTATAGTTATAAAGAGCATTCACTGCAGTGGTATATCCAGACATGATGTAAAAATATCTCATAATTGGCCAGGCGCGGTGGCTCATTCCTGTAATCCCAGCACTTTGGGAGGCTGAGACGGTCAGATCACCTGAGGCCAGGAGTTTGAGACCAGCCTGGCCAACATGGTGAAACCTCGTCTCTACTAAAAATACAAAAAATAGCCAGGCATGGTGGCATGTGCCTGTAGTCTCAGTTACTTGGGAGGCTGAGGCAGGAGAATTCCTTAAACCCAGGAGACGGAGGTTGAGATGAGCTGAGATCGAGTCACTGCACTCTAGCTTGGGCGACTAAGTGAGACTCTGTCTCGAAAAAAAAAAAAAAAAAAAAAAATATATATATATATATAAAATAAAAACAAATAAAAATACATATCTCATAATCAAAAAGAAACTAAAAGTATATTTGCAAAACAAAATTTGAAGTCAGGTTGCCCAATGTGATAAATTTGATGACTCAGCAAATGTTTCTTCTCTTTTCTCTTTGTGGGACAACTGTATATTTCTCTGCTTTGTTGATGTTGGGTTTGGCCCTAGTAATTTCCACTGGTGAAAGGAAAGTGAGTGGAAATCTGAGCAGAAGCCTTAAATATGTAGTATAGGTTGGCCACTTGTGCTCCTATCATCTTCCATAAAAATGTCATATACCAAATAAGGGATAGCTCCTTCAGTATGAGTCTCGAATCAGAAATAAATATGGAGCAGACCAGAAACCACCCTATAACCTGAACAGAGTCACCTTAGCTGAGCCACAGCCTTGTGAATAAGAAAAAAATACATATTTTTTTTGTTGTGAGTCACTGAGATTTGGGGATTATTTGTTATGTAGCATTATTAAAGTGAAAGTCTACTAATAAAATAACACCCACTATTTAATCCAGAATGTTAATCTATTGAATCCAATGTCAATGAAGATCTGAGGGAATGGGTAAATCAACATCTCTAAGTTGACTGTGTAAATTAGTGGTAAATTCAAAAGCTAATTCAGTTGTGACCCTCAATCTTCTTTTTCAAATCAGAAGGTTAACCAAGGGAGTTAAATGTTCACATTGTGGAAGGTATTTAATTCGTCCAACCATTGTAATACACAAATGAGAATGGCTTAGTGTTTTTAATACCAGAAACAGAAAAATATAGGTTAAATATCTAAAGATTAGATAAATTTTTTGACAATAAATGTTAGTCACTACTATAAGTAATGTTGAGAGTCTATGTATTGTATAGTGCCTAGCACAGTGCAAGATGTATAATAAGTATGGATAAATTAAAAATCTGCTGGAAATATTTAAGAAGATACATACTGCATTAACTGGAGGTAGAATATTAAATTATAATCTGGTTACTTCTGGCTATGGAGCTCAGTAATTGATGGCTACTGCTCTTGGGAGCTTATCCTAGTTTCTAGGTCAGCTATTCATTCAAAAAAATTCATGGAATAACTGGGGAGGAGATACCACAACCCATTAGGGGAAACTATTGGTTAACTATGCTTGATCACAGACTTACCAAGATCTTCAGAGCTGTCAGATCTCTTTTGGAGCAGAGAGAGAAGTAAGTGAACTCAGAACCACCCTCTGTTCCTAAGGGGCACAGGGAGTATTTTCCAGACTCAGGAACAAAAAATGTCCTTATGCTTTTCCTGGCTTTGACTTGTATCTTGAGGTAAGTTTTAGTTTTAAAAAGTGTTTTCTTTTAAATAATTAAACTATTTTGTAAGAAAACATTGAGGATTGGGGTTAGAAGATAAGTTTGATGATTAGCAAAAACAATAAGAACTGGGGAGTAAATTTTGAAGTATTGTGAAAGGATGAATAACATATAAACATTATTTGCAGTTAAATAATAATGCATTAGACATTATTTAAATACATTTTATTTATTTGCTAATTAGTTTTCAGTACATGAACTAAGTAACTCAAATTCTTATGACATCAATAAATAGCTATGCAGACTAAAACATACATGACAACTTGCGATAACATTTAAAAGTGGAGGAACCAGAAATCTTTTCCAAATCTTTGTATCATTTTCTTAAAGAAGACATTATTGGGAAGATACTTTTGCATATGAGTGTCTGAAACATTTGCAAGTTTTTCTACTTAAATAAAAATATTTTTAAAATTGAATTTTAAGTTAACTTAAATCAATGACATAATATTCAAAGAATAGGTAAGCATAAAGAGAAGAAAGAGGAAGATCTTTCCTTTCATAAAAAGGAGCTGAGATAATTTTATGTGATGCAAAAATAATAGAAGACATAGCTATCTGTGTCAGCTATCAGGTTTTCATTTGTTGTACATAACATGAAAAATGAGTTTGAATTATTGAAAGATGCTAAGTTGATCTGTGTAGTAATGAGTTGAGTCATAGTAAGGGTGAGATGAGGTGAGAGGAAAACTAGGCAACTTGGGTTCTGAGGGAGATTTCTGGGAAGTTTTGAGAAGAAGAAGAGACATTTTTTAGCACTCCACCTATGGGAAAGTTATTTGGAGTGAAATGTCCAAAGAGAAGTTTGAAGATTTGGTAAGCTTTAACAATATAAACCACTTTTTCTCTTCTTTGAGGGACATCAGGAAAGACTGATATTGTCTTCCAAATATTTTTTATTGCCAGACATATATTTTTGGGATGCAGAACAGTGCCAAGAGGTGCCAAGCAGCAACTTGGCTTAACAGATTAAATGCTGTTCTATTACGAAAGTAGGGCAGTTTCTGAAATATTTGTTATAGAAAGCATGTGATCTTCCTGGCATATTTCCAGGAGTAAAGAAAATGGCTTTACTTTCAGAGAAGTAATTACACTACTGAACAAGCACTAAATAAGTGACGTGTGTGTGTGCGTGTGTCTGTGTGTGTGTGTGTACATTGCATATATATAATACTAGGGGTGGTGGGAGGTGAGGGTAAGGCAAGTACAGAGATTTTTTTTAATGTAAAAGATTTTAAAATTACACTACTGAACAAGCACTAAATAAGTGACGTGTGTGTGTGTGTATTGCATATATATAATACTAGGGGTGATGGGAAGTGAGGGTAAGGCAAGTACTGAGATTTTTCTAAAATTTAAAAGAGATTTTAAAAAAAAGTAGCTTTGTGGTCAAAATGTAGTTGAGTTCTCCTGTGGAAGCAGCTTGGGCAGAGCAATAATACTCAAAGTGTCCATATTTTATGGTAATTGTTGCCCATCTACTGATCGTGGTGCATTTAAAATGGGGAAAGTATTTGGCAAAATATAGCGAAGTATACTATATTTAAAGACTCTATTCATCTACTTTAACAGTCTACAATTAATTGGAAGTCTATGCTGTGAATGAATTAACAGGTTAATAGAACATTAACAAAGCCATTGCTCATCCTGGGAACGTGTGTTAGGAAGGTCACATGCTTAACAGTAACCAAGAACTGGCTGTTCTGGTATGATAAAGACAGCGCATCCCTTTTTTTTTCCTGCTAGGTTTTGCTTTCCTAGAACTTTCTGGATCTCTATAAATTTCACTAGATCAAAAAGTCCCTCTGCTAAACAGAAAATAAGTTGATGGATACAGATCAAATGATCGGTTTTGTTTCTTGAGTAATTTGAAGCTTTGACAACACTAAATGATGTTTCTGTTTTATAGCCTCTCAGGTGGGAAAGGTAAACTGGAATTACAGTAGTCAATGAGGCTGATGATACAATCTTAACCTTAAGACATATCTGGATTTCCTTAATGTAAGCAAACTTATGATGTACTTTTTGTAGACATGTTGGATGATTCTGCATATAGACTTCCCATAAGTTAGATGCTTTGTCTGACTCATGGTGTAAGCCTACTGTTTCTTCTTTGGCCAAATAACCATTAAAGGCCGAATAAATGATCTGAAGAAATACTCTTTCATTGAGCTGGTTACTGAAGAAGAACCGACTGAATATCCTGAAAGTCATTTAAAAAGTGAAACTTTTTACCAAGAGTGCTTGGTGCAATCTTCCTGTGCAAGACTAGGAATAGAATGAAAAAATTTTAAAAAAAATTTTAAAAATAAATGTCAGAAAGTGATGTCAGCAAGGTGGTGCACCAGGGGGTTTTAGGTCCTCATTTTCCCTATAAAAACATCAAAAAAACAAGCCTAAACAAATGAAATCCTAGAGATTAGACAAAATAACTTTATGGGAGTTCTGGAAAAGAGTCAAAAGTCTACAGCAACCAAGTGATCACCTAATTAAAAAAGAAAAGCCACATACAAAATCATAGGAAATTCCGCAGTGTTTTTACTTGTCCTTCCCCAGTCAATCTGACACAATTTAAAGGAAACAGTTTCCTTCCTCAAATATGAAAGAACAGAGGAGACTTTATCTGTAGCATTCTAATAAGTGTAGGGATGCCTTAGGGACTTCTGTATGTTTTGCTTGACTTAGAGTTCAGACAGAAAATAAGTGGCATAGCTCAGATCTCAGGTCGTGAAAAGCTGCAGGCAGGGTGGGCATAGTTCATGAAAGCAGCAAGCAGACTACAGACCCACAGATGATTGGGGGAAAATATTACAGTTGCAGGAATATAAAATAATATGTAAGGACTCAATAAGAAGCTGGAGTAAGACACTGCAAAATTAAGACTTTTAACATTTACTGTGTTTATAGGAAAATTGAAAAAAGAACACACAGATTTCCAGGCAAGACATGCTCAGAGGAGACCTCAGAAGACCTTAAGCCTTCACTCCGGCTGATTTTAAGTCTCAGAACATGCCTTGATAATTAGGAAAGGCATTACCAAGTGCAGTCAGTCTGCAAAGACTAGGAGAGGTGGCTGTTTTTTCTAATGCTCAATTTTTAGGAATGATAAAAATACCACATGGCATAAAATAAATAGGAATATGTGGACTATTCAAAGGAGTTAAGTGAAGTGTCAGAAACAATTCCTGAAGAAACACAGGCATTGGACATACTGGACAAATAATTTTAAGTAACTTTGTTAATTGTATTAAAAGGGTTAAAAAACATGGACAATGAAGTAAAGGAAATTGGAATAACTATATATAAACAAAATGAAATTTCAACAAAAAATAGAGACTATAAAAACAATAAAAAAACCCAGAAATTCTGGAGCTGAAAAATATATCTGAATTGTAAAATTTACTAGAGACATGCATACACAGACATTAACAGGAAGAAGAATAAAATCGTTAGCTGGGATACAGGACATTTGAAATTACTGAGTGAGAAGAGAAAAAAGGAAAAAAAAAAAGGAGAGCAAACAGAGACTAATGGACTAATGGGACACCATTGAGTGAACCATCATACACATATAGGAATATAAAAGAGAGAAGAAAGAAAGAGAAGGAGCAAAAAAATATTTAAAGAAATAATGGCCAAAAGCTTTCTAAATTTGAGGAAAGACACAGATCCATAAATCCAAGAAACTCAACAAATTCAGTTGGGATAAACCAAAAGTGACTCACACTGTGACATATTATAATCAAAGTGTTGAAAAACAAAGACAAAGAGAGACTCTTGAAAGCAGCAAGAGAGAAGTGATTCAACACACATGAGGTATCCTCAATAATATTATCAGCATATTTTTCAGCAAAAAACCTTAGGGGCCAGAAGGCAGTGGAATGATATATTTAAAGTTATGAAGGAAAATAACTGTCAACTGAGAATTCTACATCTGCTGAAACTCATCTTCAAAAGCAAGGAAGAAATTAAGAAATTATCAGATAAACAAAATCTTAGAGACTTCTTATTGCTGGACCTGCCTTATGAGTAGTGCTAAAGGAAGTCCTTCAATTTGAAATGAAAGAATGCTAGACAATAATGTAAAGCCATGTAAAATAGAAAGATCTCTTATAAAGGCTAATACATAGTCAAATATAAAACCCAGCATTCGTGTACTTTTGGTTTATAACTCCACTTTTATTTTTTACTGGATTTAAAAGGTAAATCCATGAAAATGATGATAAATCTATGCAAATGGGCACATAATATACAAAGATGTCATTTGTTACATCAATGATATAAGGTGGGGTAGAAATATAAAGGAGTAGTTTTTGTATACTATTAAAGTTAATATCAATTTAAGGTAGATTTTTATAACTTTAGGATGCTATATATAATCTACATGTTAAGCACAAAGAAAGTATAGAATATACACAAAAGGAAAGGAGAAATGAATCGAAACATGTCACTACAAAATCAACTAAACACATGTAAGGAAGCAATGGAAGAGATGAGGGTCAAAAAGCTTTAAGGCGTAAATGGGACAAAACAAAAATGGTATAGTAAGTTCTTTTCTATCAGCAATTATTTAAATGTAAATGGATTAAAATCCCCAACGAAAATACATAGTTTTGCAGAAAGAATATAAAAGTGGGATTAAACTAAATGTCTGAAAAAGATTCGCTTTAGATGTAAGAATACATATCTGTTGAAAGTGAAAGATGGAAGAATTTATTCAATAACAATAGTAACCAAAAGACAATAGGGGTGTCTATGTAATATTAGATAAATGATACCAAGTCAAAAAATGTTATAAGAGACAAAGAAGGACATTCTACACTGATAAAAGGACCAATTTGCCAAGAAGAGATAAAAAGTATGTGTGTGTGTGTATGTGTGTGTGTGTATATATATATATTTATATATATGTAACAAACATGAGGGTTTAAAAACATATGAAGCAAATTTTGACAGGGTTGAAGGTCGAGAAAACTCCATGATAGTAGTAAGTGATTCATATTTCTCACTTTCAACAATGGATAAAGCAACCAGTCAAAAGATTAATACAGAAACAGAGGACTTGAACTCACAATATAGACCAATAGGATCTACAGACATAGGAAAAACATTCCATTCAACAACATCAAAATAGACATTTTTCTCAGTGCACAGATAGCATTTACCAGATTAGACCATATGTTAAACCACAAAGCAAATCTTAACAAATTCAAAATGATTGAAATAATACAAAATATCTTTTGTGATTACAATGGAATGAAACTAGAAATACATAGCAAAGGGAAAACTGTGAAAATCACAAATATGTGGACATTAATTAAAATATTTTTAAATAACCCATGGATAAAAGATGAAATCTGGGAAACTAGAAAATATCTTGAGACAAATGAAAATAAAAACACAATGTGCCTGAACTTAAGGGATGCAGTAAAAGCAGTTTTCCACTTATATCAAAATACGAAAATACAATGAAAGAACCAAAAAATTCAATAGACAACTTCAGCAGCAGACTTAGGTATGCAGAAGAAAGAGTCAGTTAACTTGAAGACTTACGGGATCCCATCGGGTAAACAAACATGGTTCATGGGAGTGTCAGAGAATAGAGAGAAAAAGGTGAAGAAAAGGATATTTAAAGAAATAATGTCTGAAAACTTCTCAAATCTTGGAAAAGATATAGGCATCCAAATTCATGAAACTCAAGAGATATCAAGCAAGATCAAAAAATAAAATAAATCCAAAATGCAAAGAAAAAATAAAACCCTCTTTCTCTTTAGATGACATAACCTTATATGTAGAAAACCCTTAAGATTCCGTAAGAACTGTTAGAACTAATAATAAAATTCAACAAAGTTGCAGAATATAAAATCAACACCCATAAGTTAATTGCATTTCTTCACACCAACAATAATCAGAAATGGAAAAAAAGAAAAATTATACTTTACAATATGAACAAAATAATGAAATACTTGAGAATAAACTTAAGAAAGGAGATGAGAGACACATATAGAGAAAACTGCAAACTTTGGTGAAAGAAATTGAAGACACAAGTAAATGGAAAGGCACGTAGTATTCATGGATTGGAAGAATCAATATTGTTAAGATGTTAAGACTAACCAAAGCAATCTGCAGATTAGATTATCTTGCTTCTTATTTCACTGAGAAAATTGCAACAATTTGAAGAGAGCTTTACAATCTTGTCCATCACATCAACACCCTTACTAGCACCCGCATCCATAATACTCTCCTTTACCTAATTATTGCAGGCCAACGTATATGGTGCTCTTAGCTGAAGCCAGCTTATCTATTTGTGCAGCAATTCCCACAACTCCTTATCCCCCCAGGACATTAATCAAAGTCTCACCTCTTTCTCCTGCATTTTAAATGTGTCCTTCTCTTCCGTATCATTTCCCTCAGCATAAAAATAATAAGTTATTTTGCCTAACTTAGAATATATTCTCTCTTGACCCCATTCCACCTCTAGATATTTCTCTATTTCGTTGATCCTTCTTTCCATAAGGTCTCTCAAGAAAGAGGAATATCATCAGTAAATACAAAGGTTACATTTTTGCTGCAAGAGGAAGAGGTTTGAGGAGAAAGAATGAGAGTTCATTTTTCAACATGTTGAATGGAGATGTCTATTACACACACAAATAGATGTGTCAAGTAAATTGAGATATTATGTATACAATAGAGGTAACTAAGGATAAAATGGTTACATAACTTCCCTTGGCCCCTAGAAGCTAATAAGTAACTGATTCAAACTTAGATTATCTGAGGTCCAGAGTATTGCAAACATTGTGAATTACTTCTTCTCAGTTTAACTTCTGAGACCTCATTCATTTGTTCAACAAATATTTATTCAGTACATACGTACTGAGTCCTGTGCCCTTGTTCAGTAGTTATACAAGTATAGAAGTATAAGATGTTGATATGGTTTTGCTCTGTGTCCTCACCCAAATCTCATCTAGAACTGTAAACCCTACATGTCAGGGGAGGGACCTCATGAGAGGTTACTGAATCATGGGGTCAGACTTCCCCCTTGCTGTTCTCATGATAGTGAGTGAGTTCTCATGAGATCTGGTTGTTTGAAAGTGTATGGCACTTCCCCCTTTGATTGCTCTCTCCCCGGCCACCATGTAAAGAAGTTTGTTGCTTTCCCCCTCCTCTTTCATCGTGATTGTAAGTTTCCTGAGGCCTCCAAGCCATGCTTTCTGTTAAGCCTGTGGAACTATGAGTCAGTTGAACCCATTTTCTTTATAAACTACCCAGCTTCAGGTGGTTCATTATAGTAATGTGAAAATGGACTAGTATAGAAAATTAGCAGCAGGAAACTGGGACATTTCTATAAAGATACCTGAAAAGGTGGACGTGACTTTGGAACTGAGTAATGGGCAGAGTTTGGAACAGTTTGGAGGGCTAAGTAGAAGACAGGAAGAATGGAAATGTTTGGAACTTTCGACTTGTGAAATGGTTGTGACGAAAATGCTGATGGTATGGACAGTGAAGTCCAGGCTGAGGTGGTATCCGATGAAGATGAGGACCTTATTGGGAACTGAAGAGTAAAGCTCACTCTTGCTATGCTTCAGCAAAGAGACTGGCATCATTTTGCCCCTCCCCTAGAGATCTGTGGAACTTTAAACTTGAGAGAGATAATTTAGGGTATCTGATGGAAGAAATTTCTAACCAGCAAGGCGTTCAAGATGAGAACTGCCTCTTTCTAAGAGTGTAAGCTCATTTGTGTGACTAAAAAGATGAAATTGGAACTTACGTTAAAAGGGAAGCAGAGCGTAAAAATTTGGTAAATTTGCAGCCTGACTATGCAGTAGAAAAATAAAACCCCATTTTCTGGGGAGAAATTCAAGCCAGCTGCAGAAGTTTGCATAAGTAACCAGGAGCCAAATGTTAATAGAGAAGACAATAAGGAAAATAACTCCAGGGCATTTCAGAGATCTTTGTGGCAGTCCCTCCAATTATAGACCTGGAGGCCTAGTGGGAAAAATGGTTTCATGGGCCAGGCCCAGGGCCCCACTGCTTTGTAAAGTCTTGGGGCATGGCACACTGCATGCCAGCTGCTCCATTTCCAGTCATAACTAAAAGGGTTCAAAGTACAGCTTGGGTCACTCTTTCAGAGGGTGGGAGCCCCAAGGCTTGGCAGCTTCCATGTGGTGTTGGTGTTGTTCCACAGGAGCACAGAAGAAAAGAGCAAGATTTGAGAGCCCCCACCTAGATTTCAGAGGATGTATGCAAATGCCTGGGTGTCCAGAAAGAAGACTGCTGCAGGGGTGGGGCCCTCATAGAGAATCTCTACTAGGGCAGTGCAGAGGGAGAAATGTGAGGTTGGAGCCCCCATACAGAGTCCCCATTGGAGCACTGCCTAGTAGATCTGTGAGAAAAAGGCCACTATCTTCCAGACTGCAGAATTGTAGATCCACCAACAGCTTTCACTGTGCACCTGTAAAAGCTGCAGGCACTCAATGCCAACCCATGAAAGGAGCTGTGAGGTCTGTACCATGCAGAGCCATAGAGGTGGAGCTTCCCAAGGTCTTGGGAGCCCACCCCTTGTATCAGCATGCCATGAATGTGAGACATGGAGTCAAAGGGATTATTTTAGAGCTTTAAGATTTAATGACTGCCCTCCTGGGTTTCAGACTTGCATGGGACCTGTAGCCCCTTGGTTTTGGTCAATTTCTCCCATTTGCAATAAAAGCATTTACCCAATGCTGGTGCCTCCATTGTCTTGGAAGTAACTAGATTGTTTTTGATTTTACAGGCCTGTAGGTGGGAGGTACTTGCCTTGTCTCAGATGAGACTTTGGACTTGGATTTTTGGGTCAATGCTGGAATGAGTTAAGACTTTGAGGGCTGTTGGGAAGGCATGATTGGTTTTGAAATGTGAAAAGGACGTGGGATTTGGGTAGGGCCAGAGGCCGAATCATTTGATTTGACTCTGTGTCCCCATTCAAATCTCAGGTCAAGTTGTAATTCCCTTATGTCAGGGGAGGGGCCGGGTAGGAGGTGATTAAATCTTGGAGGTGACATCCCCCTTGCTGTTCTCATAATATTGAGTGAGTTCTCATGACATCTGGTTGTTTGAGAGTGTGTGGCACTTTCTCCTTCACTCTTTCTTTTCTGCTGCTATGTGAAGGAGGTCCTTTCTTCCCCTTCTCTTCCACCATGATTATAAGTTTCCTGATGCCTCCCAGTCGTGCTTCTTGTTAAGCCTGTGGAACTGTGAGTCAATTACACCCCTTTTTCATAAACTACTCAATCTTAGGTAGTTCCTTAAAGCAATGTGAAAACAGATTAATACAGATGTGATTTATTTCAGAAAGGTATTATTTACTTTTTCCTATAGGGTATTTTCATTTAGAATATTTAGAACAGTTTGAAATGTGATCTCATGAAATTTTCTTATCTGAGTCAGCATTTTAATAACTTAAATGTTTTTTATAGAATGTGAACTGTTTCAGAAACCATATTTTACCTGCACAAAGTGTGTGAGATAACATTTGAGGGAAAATGGAGTGAACTTAATAATCATATTTAATTACCAATGATCCTCGACTAAAACATTGCAAAAGCTGATAATCTCTGTTAGAAGAGAAAAGCTAAGGGAAAATTAATAAAACTAAGTCATGTGCTCAGGACTAGGAATATGTACTTGGTAATTTCAGCTAACCAGCAATTTTATGCCACATGATAAATCACTCTTTTTTTTTCTTCTAATTGTGAATGGAAAATGATGGAAACTATCCATAGAGAAGCTCAAAGAAATAATAAAATTGTATCTTTATTTATATTGTACATGTGAATGGAATAGTTTACTAGTGAAAAAGTCATAATCAGCTGGAAACTTAGAGTAAATAAAATAATTCTTAACTATATAAAGCTTGGAGTGAAATAACTGCTTTGGGTAGGGCAATCTTAATCTCCAACATACAGGTTCAGGAGGCGTTACAATGACACCATTCAAAAAATAGCAGAGACCCAGTATGGTTTACTCAGTAGGGAATAAGGCCTGAAACTTTACTTAAGTACATATGGTATTTTAGGACATTATTTTTCAAATTATAGATGATAAAATGCTTTTAGTTATTTTAATAATGTCTTGTAATTGATTTTTAAACAACTGGAAAAGCAAGTTTGCCTCTTCGTTTCAAACATGGTTGTAGAAATCACTGTTGTTCAGGCAAAGTAACCATTATCAGGTCACTGTAACTCATTGTTCACAGCATGTTCTAATCATAGCAAAGGATGTAAAAAGGCATAAATTTGAGACTTGAGTTTGCAATTATGCCTCGAAAAAAAATAGCATTGTCCTGGTATTTGGACTTCTGTAAACAGGAGAAAAGCCCCATTGTACTAATGAAGGGCATACTGGTTTTAGTTTTGATATATTTTCTAATTCTTCAGATGAGAGGGAAGGTTTTTTAGAGAGGGTTTCACAAAAAATTTTACTTCCTGAATTGGTAATTTTCCTCTATAGTATAACAGACTCAAGGTATCAATACTCAGAGAGCCTCAGAAAAAATGTTTTCAACCAAGTTCATAGTTAGTGCTGGATTATATTTTGGAAACTTGCATTGGGATGTGATAAAGAAGTAATGCTGTTATCTTAGGCACATGATATATTTTAGGTTTAGGGGTGTTAGAGGCATGTGAACCAGAGCAACTCCATCTTGAATAAGGGTTGGGTTAAATGATACTGAGACCTACTGAGCTGCATTCCCAGATGGTTAAGGCATTCTAAGGCATAGGATGAAATAGGAGATCAGCACAGATACAGGTCATAAAGACCTCTATGATAAAACAGGTTGCAATAAAGAAGCCAGCTAAAACCCACCAAAACCAAGATGGCTACAAGAGGTGACCCCTGGTCATCCTCATTGCTACACTCCCATTAGCACCATGATAGTTTGCAAATGCTATGGCAACAACAGGAAGCTACCCTATAGGTTCTAAAAAGGCGAACAATGAATAATCCACTCCTTGTTTAGCATATCATCAAGAAATAACCGTAAAAATGGGCAACCAGCAACCCTCAGGGCTTCTCTGTCTGTGGAGTAGCCATTCTTTTATTCCTTTAGTTTCTTAATAAACTTGCTTTTACTTTACTCTATAAGCTCACACTGAATTTTTTTTTGCACAAGACCCAAGAACCCTCTCTTGGGGTCTGGATCTGGGCCCCTTTCCTGTAACATCTTTTCGGTGGCTATAAAGGGATTATAGTGTGAACATCCCCAACTCAAAGACTAATTTTGTGTAAGTGGTGGGGTCCAGTAATATCTTTCTAGTGAACCCTGAAAGGACAGTACTGAAGAATCCCCCCAACCCAAAGCACTAATTGGCTGACTTTGGGTAAGTGGTGGGGTACCCAGGTAAAAAATGGGATTGGGTTATAAATCCAACTGAGGGGAATTAGAGTCTCTCCTAAGACAGAGTGGGTTAGAGACTCCTCTTAATAAAAAGCAAGGATGCTTGACTGACCTTGGATTAGAGGCCTAACTTAGAAGGGCTAGAGTCCCTCGTAAGATTCAGTGGGGATAGAGGTCCCTCTCAGTACATTTTCTTTTGGCTAAGAACAGGTTTGGCACTAAGGGCTGTTAACTGCTATTCTCTTTGAAATAATCTGCCTTGCACTCCTTGCTAACAGCTGTGGGTAATAGGATTAGGCATGTACAGGATGGTGGGACATGGGGAACTTTTTCCTCACTAAAAGGTGTAACTTGAGAGCTGATGGGACTGTTGGAAATAATCCCTTCATGACCAACAAGGAGCTCCCTAAACTTTTGATTTGGTGTTTCTTTTTCTCCTTTCTCTTTCCTATCTTTTCTTTTACTCAGGGTGACTATCTTGTCCAGAGTGCACAAGTTGAAACTCTTGGTCAGAGATTAGCTTAACAATTATGGGGCCCAACTGGGGGCAAGTTTGAGCTTTGCCAGATTAATATTGGGTGGTAAGCAAAGTGGCTAATGTCTATGTTTTTTCACAAGTATTTTGCTCTGGCCAGAATGGAAAAAGATAATTTCACTTTGTGTTGCAGCTTGGCCCCCAGGGCTATGGTACAGCAAGCCAGGTCACTAGGGCTACCCAGGGAAAGGAAATCCAGAAGCCTGTCATGCTGGCAAAAGGGTAAGAATTTCTTACCAGATTGAGTTTATAACCCAATCCCATTTTTTTTTTTTTTTTTTTTTAGACAGAGTCTCGCTCTGTCACCCAGGCTGGAGTGCAGTGGCCAAATCTCAGCTCACTGCAAGCTCCACCCCCCGGGTTTACGCCGTTCTCCTGCCTCAGCCTCCCGAGTAACTGGGACTACAGGCTCCCGCCACCTCGCCCGGCTACTTTTTTGTATTTTTTAGTAGAGACGGGGTTTCACCGTATTAGCCAGGATGGTCTCGATCTCCTGACCTTGTGATCCGCCCGTCTCGGCCTCCCAAAGTGCTAGGATTACAGGCT
Organism: Piliocolobus tephrosceles; assembly: GCF_002776525.5. Lineage (NCBI taxonomy): Eukaryota > Metazoa > Chordata > Mammalia > Primates > Cercopithecidae > Piliocolobus > Piliocolobus tephrosceles. The sequence goes on from NC_045445.1 coordinate 69,060,240, forward strand.
TGAACCACCGCGCCCGGCCCCCAATCCCATTTTTTACCTGGGTACCCCACCACCTACCCAAAGTCAGATTTCTGGCCCCACTCTATCCCTCTCTCTGTGAAAATTGGTTGAATGAATGGCAAAATCACTGTTTATCTCCTCTGTAAAGTTTTTGCTTAATGCAAAAAAGGATTTTTGAGGCTAATCTTAAGCTCCAGCGAATCTGGTGTGCTTTGTGTGTTTTTCTATATTGTTCTGTCATAATGAGGGGTATTTTAGAATAGAATGTGTGACTAGGATCCTATAAACCCACTTTTCAAGATGGTCCAGGAAACTGGTCAGTCATGTCCTTGGGAGCTTGACCTTGTAATCACTTGGCTATGCTTTCTCCTTTCACAATGGCAACCCAGGTTTAGGGCGTAATTCCTGACTTAGGGAATGAATCCTTTACTTTCTGTCTGTCTGCATATTTATATGTGTTGTCTATATAATGTTTATATACAAGAGAGCTTTGATAAATTGGTTTAATAATAATAAGTACTTAAATAAAATATTTTCTCAGAAAAGTAAAAAGAGTAATGCCTTTTATTTAGTTCATGTGACTTAAGTAATATTTTGGAAATAAAGACAGTTTAAAAAATTATTGGCAAAATAAAAATATCTTCAAAATTGTAAATATTTGGTCTAAATTATGCAGGTGAGACATTAGGTTTGCTAAATTCTTTAAGGTCATAAACTGCCTCTTTGACTTTTAAAAATTATTCAATTTATCTATTTCAGAGCATTAAATTGCAAATAAAACCTGGGGGCATGTTGAATTAGCCATGCCCCCTAACCATGCAAAGAAGGTTATAAAGAAAATATATTTTATATAAGAAAGGATCTCTCATGGTATACCCTTGGCCTAAAGTAAAATAACTTGTTGTTACAAAATAAATGTTTAGGACAAGTCAAAAAGTCTTAGCATGTTGTAAATGGTCGATGTCATAAAAGAGTTTTTAAAAAGTAATTTATACAAGAAATATTGCACAATTTGAAGGTGAGTAGGCTTCCTTAATGCTTCATAAAATGCCACTATGACTCTTAACTGTACAACTTGCTCTCTTTACAGCTAGGTAAAGCCTGAAACACATGGAGGTAGATGCTGAAAAGAGTCAAACCTTATCTGCACTTCTGTCTGGGTCCTAGGCTCCACACCTAGTATATAATTAAAATCCCAAACTTACCAAGGTTTCTACCAAAAGTTGCTAAAAGTTAACAGTGTAACATGTGCTTAAGACTACAAAAAAACAAATAGTTTTATACTCAAGGTGTGTAAGAAAAGTAAAATGGGTTTTTGGTAAAAGATTATAAGAAGGCATGGAAATGTGGGGAGGTTTTATGCCTAAAGGGCTAAAGGATTGTTTTAAGTTAGGATAAAGCTAAAGGTTTAAGCAAGTTGTGGAAGGTTTGTGAAAAAAAAATTGTAAAAGAAATTCTGTGTGTAAACACAGAATACTGGCTAAAGTTAAAGGGTTATTCAGTTTTTCTGTGAACTGAACATTGGAATAAAAATGAAACAGGTTTTTCTTAAAGCAAAAACCTGTGTGTAATCTGCTCTTTAACACAAATTTGTAAAGGGTTGTAAAAGCCTTATAAAAATCTTACCTTATGTTCAAACTGATTAAAGGTAAATACATTTCTCTATAAGGTTTTATATAAAATTGGGTTTGACATCAATAATGAACTAATGCAACAGTAACATTTGGCTTATTTGGTATAAAAATCATACAGGAAGCATTGTCAAATATGAAATGGTGTTTGGTTTTCTTTGGGCTATATTTGTATAAATGTTATTGGTTTATGTTCCAAAATTATGGGAAACTCCTGTAGTTCTAATATGACTTAGTGTATGTTATAATAATTATAATTGTTACATAAAATCATGTATGCCACAAAGGTAACCAAATTTTTTTTGTCAATCGTGTTTTTAACTGTGGCTGCCCTAAAATATTTGTCATCCACAAACAATTGTTTTCTTGTTTTATTTAAAAGGTGGTATATAATAAACTGTAGAACTCTAAGAGACATTTTCTTTTTTTTTGAGATGAAGTCTTGGTCTTGTCACCCAGGCTGGAGTGCAATGGTGTGATCTCTGCTCACTGCAACCTCCACCTCCCAGGTTCAAGCAATTCTCCTGCCTCAGCCTCCCAAGTAGCTGGGATTACAGGCACTCGTCACCATGCTTGGCTAATTTTTTGTATTTTTAGTAGAGACAGGTTTCACCATGTTGGCCAGGCTGGTCTCGAACTCCTGACTTCAGGTGATCCACCCACCTCGGCCTCCCAAAGTGCTGGCATTGCAGGCATGAGACACCACACCCAGCCTATTAGACATTCTTAAGTGCACTAAATGCCCACAAAAGAAAGCAGGAAAGATTTAAAATTGATACCCTAACATCACAATTAAAATAACTGCAGAAGCAAGAGCAAACAAAGTCAAAAGCTAGCAGAAGGCAAGAAATAACTAAGATCTGAGCAGAACTGAAGGAGATAGAGAAAAGAAAAACCCATCAAAAAATTAATGAATTCAGGAGCAGGTTTTTATTTTTTTAAAAGTTAACTAAATAGATAGACCGCTAGCCAGACTAATGAAAAAAGAGAGAAGAATCACATAGACACAATAAAACATGATAAAGGGGATATCATCACTGATCCCATAGAAATACAAATTACAATCAGAGAATACTATAAAAAACTCTATGCAAATAAACTAGAAAATCTAGAAGAAATGGATAAATTCCTGGACACATACACCCTCCCAAGACTAAACCAGGAAGAAGTTGAATCCATGAATAGACCAATAACAAGTTCTGATATTGAGGCAGTAATTAACAGCCTATCAACCAAAACAAAAACCCAGGATCAGACAGATTCACAACCTAATTCTACCAGAGGCACAAAGAGGAGCTGGTATCATTCCTTCTGAAACTATTCCAAACAATAGAACAAGAGGGACTCCTCCCTAACTCATTTTATGAGGCCAGCATCATCCTAATACCAAAACCTGGCAGAGAAACAACAAAAAAAGAAAATTTCAGGTCAATATCCTTGATGAAATTTGATGGGAAAATCCTCAATAAAATACTGCCAAACCAAATCCAGCAGCACTTCAGAAAGCTTATTGACCATGAACAAGTCAGCTTCATCCCTGGGATGCAAGGCTGGTTCAACATACACAAATCAATGAACATAATCCATCACACAAACAGAACCAATGACAAAAACCACATGATTATCTCAATAGAGGCAGAAAAGGCCTTTGATAAAACCAACACCCTTTCATGCTAAAAACTCTCAATAAACTAGGTACTGATGGAACGTATCTCAAAATAATAAGAGCTATTTATTACAAATCCACAACCAATATCATACAGAATAGGCAAAAGCTGGAAGCATTCCCTTCGAAAACTGGCACAATACTAGGATACCCTCTCTCACCACTCCTATTCAACATAGTATTAGAAGTTCTGACCAGGGCAATCAGACAAGAGAAAAAAATAAAGGGTATTCAAATAGGAAAAGAGGAAAACAAATTGTCTCTGTTTGCAGATGATATGATTGTATATTTAGAAAACTGCATCATCTCAGCACAAAATCTCCTTAAGCTGAGAAGCAACTTCAGCAAAGTCTCAGGAAACAAAATCAATGTGCACATTTGCAAGCATTCCTATACACCAATAATAGACAAACAGAGAGCCAAATCATGAGTGAACTCCCATTCACAATTGCTACAAAGAAAATAAAATACCTAGGAATACAACTTGCAAGGGATGTGAAGGACCTCTTCAAGGAGAACTACAATCCACTGCTCAAGGAAATAAGACAGGACACAAACAAATGGAAAAACATTCCATGCTTATGGATGGGAAGAATCAATATCATGAAAATGGTCATAGTGCCCAAAGTAGTATATAGACTCAATGCTATCCCCATCAAGCTACCATTGACTTTCTTCACAGAATTAGAAAAAACTACTTTAAATTTCATATGGAACCAAAAAAGAGTCTGTATAGCCAAGATGATCCTAAGTAAAAAGAACAAAGCTGGAGGCATCACGCCACCTGACTTCAAACAATACTACAAGGCTACAGTAATAACCAAAACAGCATGGTACTGGTACCAAAACAGATATATAGACCAATGGAACAGAACAGAGAGCTCAGAAATAATGCCACACATCTACAACCATCTGATCTTTGACAAACCTGACAAAAACAAGCAATGGGGAAAGGATTCTGTATTTAATAAATGATGTTGGGAAAACTGGCTAGCCATACGTAGAAAACCGAAACTGGACCCCTTCCTTACACCTTATATAAAAATTAACTTAAGATGGATTAAAAACTTAAACATAAGCCCTGAAACCATAAAAACCCCGGAAGAAAATCTAGGCAGTACCATTCAGGATGGGCATGGGCAAAGACTTCATGGCTAAAACACCAAAAGCAATGGCAACAAAAGCCAAAATTGACAAATGGGATCTAATTAAACTGAAGAGCTTCGGCACAGCAAAAGAAACCATCATCAGAGTGAACAGGCTACCTTCAGAATGGGTGAAAATTTTTGCAATCTATCCATCTGACAAAGAGCTAATATCCAGAACCTACAAGTAACTTAAACAAGTTTACAAGAAAAATAAAACAATCAAAAATTGGGCGAAGGATATGAACCCACACTTCTCAAAAGAACACATTTATGTGGCCAAAAAACATATGAATAAAAGTTTATCATCAGTGGTCATTAGAGAAATGCAAATCAAAACCACAATGAGATACCATCTCATGCCATTTAGAATGGTGATGATTAAAAAGTCAGGAAATGACAGATGATGGAGAGGATGTGGAGATATAGGAACGCCTTTACACTGTTGGTGGGAGAGTAAATTAGTTCAACCATTGTGGAAGACAGTGTGGCGATTCCTCAAGGATATAGAACCAGAAATACCATTTGACCCAGCAATCTCATTACTGGGTATATACCCAAAGGATTATAAATCATTCTATTATGAAAACACATGAACATGTATGTTTATTGTGGCACTATACACAATAGCAAAGACTTGGAACCAACCCAAAAACCCATCAATAATAGACTGGATAAAGAAACCGTGGCACATATACACCATGGAATACTATGCAGCCATAGAAAAGGATGAGTTCACGTCCTTTGCAGGGACATGGATGAAGCTGGAAACCATCATCCTCAGCAAACTAACACAGGAACAGAAAAGCAAACAACGCATATTCTCACTTATAAGTGGGAACTGAACAATGAGAACACATGGACATAGGGAGGGAAACATCACACACTGGGACCTGTCAGGGGGTGGGGGACTAGAGGAGGGATAGCGTTAGGAGAAATACCTAATGTAGATGACGGTTTGACGGGTGCAGCAAACCACCGTGGCACGTGTATACTTATGTAACAAATCTGCTCATGTATCCTAGAACTTAAAGCAAAAAAAAAAAAAAAAAACAGTAAAAAAAAACGAGCTACACCAAAACCAAGATGGCTACAAGACTGACCTCTGGTCTTCTTCACTGCTACACTTCCATCAGTGCCATGACAGTTTATAAACGCTATGGCAATGTCAGAAAGTTACCCTATATGGTCTAAAAAGGGGAAGCATGAATACTCCACCCTTTGTTTAGCATATAATCAAGAAATAACCATAAAAATGGGCAACCAGCAGCCTTCAGTGCTGCTTTTTCTGTGGAGTAGCCATTCTTTTATTCCTTTACTTTCTTAACAAACTTGATGTCACTTTACTGTTTACACTTACTCTGAATTCTTTCTTGTGTGAAATTCAAGAACCTTCTCTTGGGTTCTGAATCCGGACCCCTTTTCTGTAACAGAGGTACATGTGCAGGTTTGTTATATAAGTAAACTTGTGTTATGGAGTTTGTTGTACAGATTATTTCATCACCCAGCTATTAAGCATGGTACCCATTAGTTTTTTTTCCTAGTTATCTTCCTCTTCCCATCTTCTACCCTAAAGTAGAGCCCAGCGTCCATTGTTCTCCTCTCTGTTTCATGTGTTTTCATTATTTAGCTCCCACTTATAAGTGAGAACATACAATGTTTGGTTTTCTGTTCCTGTGTTAGTTTGCTAAGTATAATGGCCTCCAGCTCCATCCATGTCTCTGTAAAGAATATAATCTCATTCTTTTTTATGGCTGCAGAGTATTCCATTGGGAAGATTTCTGAGTATACATGTTAAATAAATTTTCAATCAATTTACCTCATGGCAGTAATTTTTCAGTGACACTTTAGGGGGCCAAGAGACTATGACCCCCACAATACTAAGTATTTTCTTATTGTTATAGTAAAGCAATAAATGATACAATGATTCAAAATCAGTAAAGCAAACAGTGCTTTACGTCTATGTTTTAATAAATATTAAAACTGTGAAACAAGTGAAAACTGAAAAAATAGTGATATTTTTGGTGAATTCTGAAACCTTGTTATGTTGCTCAAGTGGAAAATAGTCTAGAGGATAACTCAACATTGTCACTTGAATTGTCTTTACAGTCTATTTATTTTATACATTTGTCTTCCAATTGTTTTCCATTGTAAACATATTTACTATGGTACTTCCTGTCATTTCTACTCCATAGCAAACACCTAAACCACTTTATCTTAGTATCTGTAGTATTTTTTTTTTTTTTTTAATTTACTTCAAGTTCTGGGATACATGTGCAGAAAGTGCATGTTTGTTACATAGGTATGCGTGTGCCATGGTGATTTGCTGCACCTATTGACCAGTCATCTAAGTTCCCTCCCCTTGCCCACCACCCCCAAACAGTTTCTGGTGTGTGTTGTTCCCATTCTGTGTCCATGTGTTCTCATTGTTCAACTCCCACTTATGAGTGAGAGCATGCGGTATTTGGTTTTCTGTTCTTGTGTTAGTTTGTTGATGATGATGGCTTCCAGCTTCACCTATATCCCTGTAAATGACATGATCTCATTCTTTTTTACGGCTGCATAGTATTCTATGGTGTGTATGTGCCACATTTTCTTTTTCCAGTCTATCATTGATGGGCATTTGAGTTGGTTCCATGTCTTTGCTATTGTAAATAATGCTGCAATAAACATACGCGTGCATGTGTCTTTATAGTAGAATGATTTATATTCCTTTGGGTATATGCCCAGTAATGCGATTGTTGGGTGAAATGTTATTATTGGTTCCAGATCTTTAAGGAATTGTCATGCAGTTTTCCACAATGTTTAAACTAATTTACACTTCCACCAACAGTGTAAAAGCATTTCTATTTCTTCACAGCCTCACCAGCATCTATTGTTTCATGGCTTTTTAATGATCACCATTCTAACTGGCATGAGATGGTCTCTCATTGTGGTTTTGATTTGCATTTCTCCAACAATCCGTGATGTTCAGCTTTTCTTTTTGTAGGTTTGTTGGCTGCATAAATGTCTTCTTTTGAGAAGTGTCTGTTCATATTCTTTGTCCACTTTTTGATGGGGTTGTTTTTTTCTTGTAAATTTGTTTAAGTTACTTGTAGGTTCTGGATATTTGACCTTTGTCAAATAGGTAGATTGCAAAAATTTTCTCCCATTCTGTAGGTTGCCTGTTCACTCTGATGATAGTTTCTTTTGCTGCACAGAAGATCTTTAGTTTAATCAGATCTCATTTGTCAATTTTGACTTTTGTTGAAATTGCTTTTGGCATGTTCTTCATAAAGTCTTTCTCATTTTATCTATAAAATTGTTTTCTCTTAAATATTAAAAATGATAAAAATATTTTTCTTTCTCAAAAGAAGACATGCATACAGCCAACAGGCACATGAAAAAATGCTGGCCATCACTGGCCATCAGAGAAATGCAAATCAAAGCCACAATGAGATACCATCTCACACCAGTTAGAATGGCAATCATTCAAAAGTCAGGAAACAACAGGTGCTGGAGAGGATGTGGAGAAATAGGAACACTTTTACACTGTTGGTGGGATTGTAAACTAGTTCAACCATTATGGAAAACAGTATGGCAATTCCTCAAGGATCTAGAACTAGATGTACCATATGACCCAGCCATCCCACTACTGGGTATATACCCAAAGGATTATAAATTATTCTACTACAAAGACACATGCACACGTATGTTTATTGCGGCACTATTCACAATAGCAAAGACTTGGAATCAACCCAAATGTCCATCAGTGACAGACTGGATTAAGAAAATGTGGCACATATACACCATGGAATACTATGCAGCCATAAAAAAGGATGAGTTTGCGTCCTTTGTAGGGACATGGATGCAGCTGGAAACCATCATTCTTAGCAAACTATCACAAGAAGAGAAAACCAAACACCGCATGTTCTCACTCATAGGTGGGAACTGAACAATGAGATCACTTGGACTCGGGAAGGGGAACATCACACACTGGGGCCTATCATGGGGAGGGGGGAGGGGGGAGGGATTGCACTGGGGAGTTATACCTGATATAAATGATGAATTGATGGGTGCTGATGAGTTGATGGGTGCAGCACACCAACATGGCATAAGTATACATAGGTAACAAACCTGCATGTTGTGCACATGTACCCTAGAACTTAAAGTATAATTAAAAACAATTTTTCATATTTGGTGTTTTGGGAGAGGAAATACATTGAAGTGATAACTATCTTTCTAAAAGATGGCTTTATAATTTTTCAAATGTTAGGTCAGTTTATAGAAATACTCTCATTGTAGAGATCTTTCAAATCCCTGGTTAGCTGTATTCCTAGGATTTTTTTCTTTTAGTGCCTTTGTGAATGGGATGGCATTTCTGATTTGGCTCATGATTTGGCTGTTGTTGATGTATAGGAATGCTAGTAACTTTTGTGCATTGATTTTGTGTCCTGAAACTTTGCTGATGTTGCTTATCAGCTTTCTGAACTTTTGGGCTGAGATCATGGCATTTTCTAGATATAGAATCATGTTGTCTACACATAGAGATAGTTTGACTTCCTTTTTTCCTATTTGGATGTCTTTTATTTCTTACTTTTGCCTGATTGCTCTGGTTAAGGCTTCCAAAACTATGTTGAATAGAAGTGGTGAGAGAGGTTGTCCTTGTCTTGTGCTGGTTTTCAAAGGGAATGCTTCCAGCTTTTGCTCATTCAGTAAAATGTTTGCTCTGGGTTTGCCATAGATGATTCTTATTATTTTAAGGTATGTTTCTTCAATAAATAGTTTATTGAGAGTTTTTAACATGAAGGAGTGTTGAATTTTGTCAAAAGCCTTTCCTGTGTCTATTGAGATAATCATGTGGTTTTTGTTTTCAGTTTTGTTTATGTAATGATTTACATTTATTGAGTTTCATACGTTGAACCAACCTTGCATCCCAGGAATAAAGCCTACTCTATCATGGTGGATTAGCTTTTTGATACACTGCTGGATTCGGTGTGCAAGTATTTTATTGAGGATTCTTGCATTGATGTTTATCAGGAATATTGGCCTGAAGTTTTCTTCTATTGATGTGCCTCTGCCAGGTTTTTGTGTCAAGATGATGCTGGCCTCATAGAATGAGTTGGGGAGGAGTCCCTCCTCCTCAATTTTTTGGAGTAGCTTCTATAGGAATGGCACCAGCTCTTTGTACATCTGGTAGAATTTGGCTGTGAATCCATCAGATGCTGGGATATTACTGATTCGATTTTAAAGTTCTTTATTGGTCTGTCCTAGGAATCAGTTTCTTCCTGGCTCAGTCTTGGGAGGGGGTAAGTGTTGAGGAATTTGTTCATCTCTTCTAGGTTTTCTAGCTTGTGTGTATAGAGTTGTTCATAGTAGTTTCTCATGGTTGTTTTTATTTCTGTGGGGTCAGTAGTAATGGTCCTTTAATCATTTCTATAGTAAGAATTACAAAACACTGCCCAAAGAAATCAGAGAAGACACAAATAATGGAAAAGTGTACCATGACCATGGATAGAAAGAATCAATGTCATTAAAATGACTAAACTGCCCAAAGCAATTTACAGATTGAATGCTCTTATTAGCAAAATACCCATCACATTCTTCACAGAGCTAGACAAAGCTATTTTAAAATTCACATGGAACCAAAAATGAGGCTGAATAGCCAAGGCGATCCTAAGCAAAAAGAACAAATCTGGGGACATCACACTACCTGACTTGAAACTGTAGTAGAGGGCCACTGTAACCAAAATGGTGTGGTACTGGTACAAGAACAGACATAGACCAATGGATCAGAAAAGAGAGTGCAGAAGTAAGACTGCATATCTACAACCATCTGATCTTTGACAAAGCTGAAAAAAAATGAGCAATGGAAAGAAGACTCTCTATTCAATAAATGGTGCTGGGATAAATGGCTGATCATATGCAGAAGGTTCAAGCTGGAACCCTTCCTTAAAACATATACAAAAGTCAACTCAAGATGGATTAAAGACTTAAATGTAAAACCCAAAACTATAAAAATCCTGGAAGAAAACCTAAGCAATACCATCCTGGACAAAGGAATGGGCAAAGATTTCATGACAAATGTACCAAATCAATTGCAACAAAAGTAAAATTAACAAGTGGGATCTAATTAAACTTAAGAGCTTCTGCATAGTAAAGGAAACTATCAACAGAGTAAACAGACATCCTACAGAAAGAGAGAAAATATGTGCAAACTATGCATCTGACAAAGGTCTAATATCCATCATGTATAAGGAACTTAAACAAATTTACAAAAGAAAAAAAAAACATTAAAAAGTGTACAAAGGACATGAACAGACTCTTTTCAAAAGAAGATGTACATACAACCAACAAGCATATAAAAAAGCTCAATATCACTGATCATTATAGAAATGCAAATCAAAGCCACAATGAGATACCATCTCACATCAGTAAGAATGGTTATTCTTAAAAAGTGAAAATATAACAGATGCTGGTGAGCTTGTGGAGAAAAGGAAACACTTATACACTGTTGGTGGGAGTATAAATTCATTCAACCATTGTGGAAAACATGATGATTCCTCAAAAAGCTTAAAGCAGAAATATGATTTGACCCAGCAGTCCCATTACTTTGTATATACCCAGAGGAATATAAATTATTCTACCATAAAGACACATGCAAGTGAACGTTTATTACAACACTTTTTATGATAACAGAGACATGGAATTAACCTAAATGCCCATCAATGATAGATTGGATAAAAAAAGTGGTACATATACACCATGGAATACTGTACAGCCATAAAAAAGAATGAGATAATTTTCTTCGCCAAAACATGAATGGAGCTGGTGGCTATTATCTTTAGCCAACTCACACAGGAACAGAAAACCAAATACCATGTGTTCTCACTTATAATTGGGAGCTAAATAATAAAAATGTATGATCACAAAGAAGGAAATAACAAACACTGCAGTACTTGAGGGTGGAGAGTGGGAGGAGAAAGAGGAGCAGAAAATATAACTATTGGGTACCTGGCTTAATACCTTGTTGATGAAATAATCTGTACAACAACCCCCGATGTCACATGTTTACCTACGTAACAAGCATTCACTTATAGCTCCAAAACTAAAACTAAAGTTTAGAAAAAAAATTAAAACAAGAAATAGTCAATATAATGTTTTCTCCTTTTCAACACTTCCTACCTTGAAGTAAGGAAAAATGAGAGTAAATTCAAAGCACTTTTTCTTTAAACTGCTCCTTTTTAGTAAGAGGGTTTTTTTTCTAAAATCACAAGATATAAGATCCTTTCTCTAAAATTCTTTAACACAATGCCTACATAAGGTCTTTAGATTCACACTTGGTGACAAGTGTGGGCATGTGAAAATTGCAATCTTATTTTAAAATTATAATACACATTAGACCTGTTATATGAAAAGGCAAATGTACAAAACTTACCCAGTTAATTGTTTTGCAGATCTTAGTTTCCCCAGCATACGGTTCTGTTGGTTTTATAGTAAGTCCCATTGCAGCTCCCAGAACAATTCCCTTTCAAGCATCATAAGAGGCCTCCTTGTGGGACTCACAGTAGATCTCCTTATCCATCCCAGAACAAATATCTGTGCAGAACTCACAGGATGTCTCTTTGAAGAACTCACAGTTCATTGCTTTGCTTGACTCAGCATATTCTCTGGTAGGACGCACAGCACATTTTTTTGTAGGACTCACAGCACATACCATAACAAGTCTCTTAGCATGTCATCTTGCAGGATTTACCACAGGTTTCCTTGAATGACTCACAGCATGGCCTTTTTCAGGACTCACAGCAAGTCCTCTTGTAGGACCCATGGCATATCCTCTTGCATGTCTCTCAGCATGCCCTCTTACAGGACTCAGAGCACGTCTCCCTTCAGGCCTCACAATAATCTCCTTGTATGACTTTGCATGTATTCCCCAGCATGTCTCTCAGCATGCCCTTTTACAGGACTCACAGCATGGACCCCTGTGTTTCTCATAGGAAGTCCACTTTCTAGTCCCCAAGCAGATCCCTCTGGTGATCCCCAGACAAGTCACTTACAAGACTTTCTAATTGTTGCTCTCATAGGCCTTTCCAGAGATGCCCACTCAGCTCTCAAAGTACCATTGTAGTTTTCAAGAAACTGTAGAAAACAAACAGAAAATAACAAACGATTAGCCGTTGGAATATTAAAATGCTTAAAACTAGTAGATAAAAATTATTGTTATAATATTGAGAATATTAAGAGTATTGTTAAAATGATGATACTACCCAAAGTGATCAACAGATTTAATGCAATTCCTATCAAAATATCAATCACATCCTTCACAGAAATACAAGCCTAAAATTTGTATGGAATCATAAAAGACCCAAAAAAGCTAAAGCAATAATGTGGAAAAAAAGAACAAAGCTGGAGGCATCACACTACTTGATGGTATCAGGCTGTTCTTGCATTGTTATAAATAAATACCAGAGACTGGGTAATTTACAGAGAAAACTGATTTACTTGACTCACGGTTCTGCAGGTTATACAGAAAACATAGCTTCTGGTGAGGCCTCAGGAAGCTTTTACTCATGGGGGAAGGTGAAGTCAGAGCTTGCACATCACACCACAAAGCAGGAGCAAGAGAGACAGATTGTGAGGGAGAGGTGTCACACCACACTTTTAAACGACTAAATCTTATGAGAACCCTGTCACGAAGACAGCCTCAAACCTTGAGGGATCAACCCCTATGGTCCAAACACTTCCCACCAGGCCCCACCTCCACCATTGGGGATTACAATTCAACATGAGATTTGGGAGAGTAAAAATATCCAAACTATATCACTAATTTCAAATTATATGACAACTCTACACTAACCAAAACAGCATGATACTGGCATAAAAACAGACACAGTGACCAGTGGAACAGAACAGAACACCCAGAAATAAATTTATCCCCATATAGCCAACTCATTTTCGACAAAGGTGCCAAGAACATACACATAGGGAAAGAGCGTCTCTAAAATGTCATGCTGGGAAAACTGGATAACCATATGCAGAAGAAATAAACTATGTCTCCATTTTTCACCATATAAAAATCAACTCAAAAATGGATTAAAGACTTAAATGTAAGACCTGAAGCTATAAAATTACTAAGAGAAAACATTGGAGAAATACTACAGGACGTCAGTCTGGGCAAAGATGCTTTGGATTAAGACCTTAGAAGCATAGGCAACAAAGGCAAAATTAAACAAATGAGGTTATATCAAACTAAAAAGCTTCTGCACAGCAATGGAAAAATAGAGTGCATAGACAACTACTGAATACAATGAATATTTACAAACTATTAATCCAATAATTAATACATAGAATGTGTGAGGAACTCAACAGCAAAAATACAAACAATCCTATTTAAAAATAAGCATGACATCTGAATAGACACACCTCAAAAGAAGGCATTCAAATGGCCAAATACATGAAACAATGTGCAAAATCACTAATCATCAGGGAAATGCAAAACAAAAACACAATGAGATATCCTCTTTTCCTTGTTAGAATGGCTATTACCAAAAAAGATGAAAAAAAATAACAAATGCTGTCAAGGATGCAGAGAAAAGGGAACACTTTTATACTGCTGGTGGGAATGTAAATTAGTACAACCACTATGAAAAACAGTATGGTAGTTCCTCCAAAAATTTAAATTAAAAGTATCATTTGATCCAGCAATCCTACTGCTGAGTATATATTCAAAATAAAGGAAATAAATATATTGAAGAGATATCTGCACTCCCTTGTTTAGTGCAGCACTATTCAGAATAGGCAAGATACAGAATCAACTTAGTATTCATCAATGGATGAATGAATAAAGATGATGTAGCATATATACATGATGGAATATTTTTCAGGCATAAAAAGAATGAAATTCTATTATTTGGATCAAACTGGAGGTTATTATGATAAATGAAATTAGCTGGGCACTGAAAGACAAATATTGCATGTTCTCATTCACATTATTCAGCAATAAAAAAGAAGGAAATCCTGTCATTTGCAGCAACATGGATGGAACATCAGGTCATTGTGTTAAGTGAAATAAGCCAAACGTAAAAAGACACATATTGCATGTTGTCACTCATATACAGTACCTAAAAATGTGCATCTTATGGAGGTAGAGAATAGAATAGTGGTTACTAGAGGTGGATAAAGGAAGGAGGAGGGAAGAATAAAGAGAAGTTGGCTTAGGCGTACAAAAATACTGGAAAATAGTAGGAATAAGTTCTAGTATTTAGTAGTACAGTACGGAAATTACAGTTAACAATAGTTTATTTTATATTTCAAAATAGCTAGAATAAAAGAACTGCAATGCTCCCAACACAAAGAAAGATACATGTTGGAGGTTATAGGTATCCCAATTACATTGATTTTATACAGATATCAAAATATCATATGTATCACCAAAATATGTACAACTATTATATATCAATAAAAATAAAGAACCCTTTGCAATATACAGCTTCTTACAGAATGTTTGTATTTCCTTATATATGCAAAAGAGAAACTGAGGAAAGCAAACCAGAAATTGAAACAATGGATACCTCCAGCAGATGAGTGGTATTGAAGTACAGGTATTAGGGATGAAATTGAGATTCTTTGACTAAATCTTTTTTAATATAACTTTGATTTTTGAACTATCCACATAGCTTATACTTTTCAGATATAAAAATAAATGAAAATATTGAAAAAGAAAGCCCTAAAACTGACTACTAATAGAAACAAATGAGCCTAGTTGTATATCAAATTAATAACATAACCTTACAGAAATAATAATTGATGTAACATTTGATTATTCTAACCTTGCTTCCTTAGTTCGACATATATCTTAAAGACAAACAGGACTACTTGCCATACTGTATTTTTCTCAACTGATTTATTTTCAGTTGTACTATTAGTATAGTAATTCTAAAACTATTCTGTGTTTATTGTAGGCTATACAATTTTGTGTGAATTATATGAGTAAATATGTTGATAATTTTGTAAATTGGGATGTTATAGTTGGTAGATGAAGAAACAAATATGATATAGCAGAAATGAGGAAGGGTCCTGTGATATTAAATTTGAAATAGAGCTATCAGTGTGAACCTATGATTTAAACACACACACACACACACACACATTTTCTAAATTTGTCCACTGAAAAGAGCTTATAAGCAATAACACTGCTGTAGCAATGAGCACACATATTGACTATGTTTTGGTTTCTAAATACCATTCCACACTAAAAAGAGCTAAGGTTCTTTGTGACAATGGCTAATTCCAAGTCTGGGATAGAAAAAGAACAAAGTAATCCTGGTACATCTTATTGCATCAAAAAACAAGGAAGTGCTGAAAGACTATTGGGGCATATCAAAAGGATAAAAAACTAGTTTGAAGAGCAACCCATTAACCAAATTTGAAACAATTGGAACATAAAAAAAAGATGGTAATAACCTTTAACACACTTAGTAAAATATGAGTCCATGAGTCTTTAGTTAAAAAAAAGGAGGGGGCAACGGGAAATCTCTTTCTTACTGAAAAATGTCAGCTAGCAAATAAAAGTTAAAAAAGAAACAAATTATAAAATCATCATTTTATGATTTCCAATGTAATATTGATTGAGACAAAAATATCACTGCATGCCAAAGCAATTGAGTGAAGTATCACTCCACAGATTACTTACTAATTACCAAGAAGAAAATGTGCCTTTACAATTGAGAGCTCTGGTGGACATCCCTTAACCAAGGTGATAAAACTAATAACAGAACAAATTAACATGATGTAATGGGGAATGCACACCACTACCTACATATTATTCCTGCAAAAAGTCTTTACCCTCCTCCATTCATGAGGGAATAATCAGATTACCACAGACTACGAGATAGCTCACAAGGCAAATGACTTGTAATCTTGAAAAAGGTCACTATTAGAAAAGACAGAATACGAGGGATTGTTCCATATTAAAGAAGTCTAGAGACATGGCAAACAAATGTTATATTATTAGATCATATATTTAAACAAACAGTTATGGAGGATATTTTTGGGAAAAAGTGAATAGTTGAAAATAGGCCATATATTTCAAAATTTTATCACTTTAGAGTGATAACAATTATTGTGATTATGTAGAAGAATGCCCTGGGACTGAGAAAATATATTCTGAAATATCCAGGGATGATGTCTGCAATTTACTTTCAAAAAAGTCAGAAAAAAAAGAAGTGTGTGGAGAGAGGCAGTAACAAAGGGAAAGGAGAGGAGAGGAGAAGGGAGGAGACAGGAAGAGAGTAAGATAAAACATAAATGAACAAATACACACAGTTATAATTTACCCTCACTGCACATCTGATCAAAGAATAAAGACTTTTTGCACATATACCCAATTATCTGGGTCAGATAAATAATATTTAAGGCCTAGTTGATAGATTTAGAGACTGGAAATAAATTATTAAATGTCATTTTATGAACTTCTAGAATCTAACACGTTTGTATATTTACACATATATTTTTTGAATTAAGAAAATACAGGCCGGGCGCGGTGGCTCAAGCCTGTAATCCCAGCACTTTGGGAGGCCGAGACGGGTGGATCACGAGGTCAGGAGATGGAGACCATCCTGGCTAACACGGTGAAACCCCGTCTCTACTAAAAAAAATACAAAAACCTAGCCGGGGAGGTGGCGGGCGCCTGTAGTCCCAGCTACTTGGGAGGCTGAGGCAGGAGAATGGCGTGAACCCGGGAGGCGGAGCTTGCAGTGAGCTGAGATCTGGCCACAGCACTCCAGCCTGGGCGACAGAGCGAGACTCCATCTCAAAAAGAAAAAAAAAAAAAAAAAAGAAAAAAAAAAAAAGAAAAGAAAATCCAGTGATTTTGTGAAATTTCATGATATCCATTGCCTACAGGAAAAAGATAAGTGTGTATAACACAAGAATTAGCCAAAGAAGAGGGAGTTGTTGAGACTTGTTTTTCTGCTTCTCTTTCTTTTTCTTGTAGAAGTTAGGGAAAAGCATTCTTAGCTAAAAAGAGCAAGAGTGCTGGCAAAGACAAAATCCTGCTACTTTTTAATGATATTTTAAAGAGATCCATTTATAAAATGTAAATTTAAATATCCACTGCAGAAACATGACACTTGGCAAACAACTTTGAAAATACAACCTGAGAAGCAGGCATTTTTAAGCAGTATATTTCCTGAAAAGGTCACATTAGTCACATAAAGAATATGCTTCATTGTGCTTTCAACTGCCTGATGTGAAAAACTGACCAACTACTTAGTTACACAGTAATTAACAGAATACTTGCTTAACTGTGAAGATAATAGAATTCTTTACATGCCTGTAAATACGTTGGACCAGCAAAAATCAGTCATGATTTTATTGTACCAACGTCAGATGACCATGAAAGAAAGAGAATTCTCTGAAGAGCCACAAAGTAACAAAACAATAAAAATTGTTATTTTTTCTCAAATGTTAGGTTGTATTCAATTAATGGTAGCCAGCAAAACCCCATTTAAACGTTAGTATGGATTCTATAGAATAAAGCAAGATTCTGAGAGAATGGGACGTAGAGTAATTTTGAAGATGAACAGAATATATAGAATAAGATATATTAATGGAGCAGGGAAACCCTGTTAAGATGTTTCATGTGAGAGACTAGAACAGATAGAGCACAGCAAAATGATATTAAGTACCCACACGTGGAGTTTCAGTGGAGTGTCTAAACAGGAGAGAAGTGTGAAGCTTGAGCATTGACAAACACAAAGGAAGGGATACTA
The DNA here is from genome assembly GCF_002776525.5 of Piliocolobus tephrosceles. Classification (NCBI taxonomy): domain Eukaryota; kingdom Metazoa; phylum Chordata; class Mammalia; order Primates; family Cercopithecidae; genus Piliocolobus; species Piliocolobus tephrosceles. The sequence continues at coordinate 69,078,433 of NC_045445.1, forward strand.
GTAAATATAAATATAAAGCTCGTTTCAACTTCATTTCTTTTTTAACTTTTAAGTTCAGTGTACAGGTGCAGATTTGTTATATAGGTAAACTCGTGTCATGGGAATTTGTTGTACAGATGATTTTGTCACCCAGGTATTAAGCCTAGTACCTATTAGTTATTTTCCCTGATCTTCTCCCTCCTCTCATCCTCCAAACTCAAGTAGGTCCCAGTGTGCATTGTTTCCCTATGTGTGTCCACGTCTTCTCATCATTTAGCTCCCACTTACAAGTGAGAACATGTAGTATTTGGTTTTCTGTTACTGTGCTAGTTTGTTAAGGATAATGGCCTCCACCTCCATCCATGTTGCTGCAAAGAACATTACCTTGCTCTTTTTCCTGACTGTTATGGTATTCCATGGTGTATATGCACACATTTTCTTTATCCGGTCTACCACTGATCCTCATTTAGGCTGATTCTTTGTCTTTGTTATTGTGAATAGTGTTGCAATAAACATACTAATACATGTGTTATTACGATAACATGACTTAAATTCTTTTTGGTATATATTCAGTAATGAGATTGCTAGGTCAAATAATATTGCTGTGTTAGGTCTTTGAGGAATTGCCACGTTGTCTTCCACAATGGTTGAACTAATTTACACTCCCACGAATAGTGTGTAAGCTTTCCTTTTTCTCCACAATCTCACCAGCATCTGTTATTTTTTGGCTTTTTAATAATAGCCATTTTGACTGATGTGAGATGATATCTCATTGTGGTTTTGATTCACTTTTCTCTAATGATCAGTGATATTGAGCTTTTTATTCATGTTTTCAAACACCTGTAAGTATTCTTTTGTAAAATGTCTGTTCATGTTCTTTACCCACTTATTAATAGGGTTGTTTGTTTTCTTCATGTATATTTAAGTTCCTTATAGTTGTTGGCTATTGAACCCTCGTTGAATGCATAGTTTGTAAATATTTTCTCCCATTTTGTAGGTTATTGGTCTACTCTGTTGATAGTTTCTTTTGCTGTGCAGAAGCTCTTTAGTTTAATTAGATTCCATTTGTCAATTTTTGCATTTGTTGTCATTGCTTTTGGCCTCTTTGCCATGAAATCTTGACCCATTTCTATATCCATAATGGTATGGTCTAGGTTGTCTTCCAGGGTTCTCATAGTTTTGGGTTTTGCAATTAAGTCTTTAATCCGTCTTGAATTGATTTTTGTATATGGTATAAGAAAGGGGTTCAGTTTCAATCTTCAGCATATGGCTAGCCTGTTATACCAGTACCATTTATTCAGTAGGGAATCCTTTCCCCACTGCTTGTTCTTGTCAGGTTTGTCGAAAATTAGACAATTGTAGCTGTGCAGACTTATTTCTGGGCTGACTATTCTGTTCCCTTCATCTATGCATTTATTTTTGTACCATACTGTTTGGGTTACTGTAACCTTATAGTATAGTTTGAAGTCAGGTAGCATGATGCCTCCAGCTTTGTTGTTTTTGCTTAGGACTGCCTTGGCTATTCAGGCTCTTTTTTGGTTTCATATGAATTTTAAAATAGTTTATTCTATTTCTGTGAAGAATATCATTGGTAGTTTGATAGGGATAGCATAGAATCTACAAATTGCTTTGGGCAGTATGGCCATTTTAATGATATTGATACTTCCTACACAGTAGCCTGGAATGTTTTTCTAATTTTTTGTGATTTGTAATTTATTTGAATAGTGTTTTGTAGTATTCCTTGTGGAGATCTTTCACCTCCCTAGTCAACTGTATTCCTAGGTGTTTTTTTTTTTTTTTTTTTTTTTTTTTGTGGAAATTGTGATTGGGGCTGTGTTCCTGATATGGCTCTCAGCTTGAATATTGTCAGTTTATAGAAATGCTAGCTACTTTTGTACATCAATTTTGTATTCTGAGACTTTGCTGAAGTTGTTTATAAGCTTAAGGAGCTTTTGAACTGGCACATAGAATCATGATTTCTGCAAACAAAGATTGTTTGACTTCTTATATTTCTATTTGAATGAAATTTCTTTATTTCTTTTGCCTGATTGCCCTGGCCAGAATGTCTAATACTACGTTGAATAGGAGTGGTGAGAGAAGGCATTCTTGTCTTGTGCTGGTTTTCAATGGCAGTGCTTCCAGCTTTTGCCCCTTCAGTATGATATTGGCTTTGGGCTTGCCATACATGGATCTTATTATTTGGAGGTATGTTCCTTCAATACCTACTTCATTGAAAGTTCTTAACATAAAGATGTGTTAAATTTTATCAAAAGTCTATTCTGCATCTACTGAGATAATCATGTGGTTTTTCACTTTGGTTCTGTTTATGTGATGAATTATATTTATTGATTTGCATATGTTGAACCAACCTTGCATCCCAGAAATAAAGCCTGCTTGATCACAGCGGAATAGTTTTTTGATGTGTGGCTGGATTCGGTTTGCCAGTGTTTTGTTGAGTACTTTTACAATTATGTTCATCAATGATATTGGCCTGATGTTTTCTTTTTTTGTTGTGTATCTGCAAGGTTTTGGTATCAGTATGATGCTTCCCTCTTAGAATGAGTTAGGGAGGAGTTCCTCCTTCTCAATTTTTGGGAATAGTTTTAGTAGAAATGGTACCAGTTCTTCTTTGTACATCTGGTAGAATTTGGCTGTGAATCAATCAGGTGCTAGGGTTTTTATTTTGTTTGTTGTTGGTAGGCTACTTATTACTGATTCAATTTCAAAGCTTTTTATTGGTCTGATCAGGAATTCAATTTCTTCCTGGCTCAATCTTGGGATGTTGTATGTGTCCAGGAATTTATCCATTTATCCTATATTTTCTAGTTTATGTCTATGGAGGTGTTCATAATATTCTCTGATGATTATCTTTATGTCTTTGGGGTCAGTGGTAATATCCCCTTTAGTGTTTCTAATTGTGTTTCCTTGAATATTTTGTATTTTCTTCTTTTTTAATCTAGTTAGTGGTATATCTATTCTATTACTTTTTTTCAAAAAACAACTTCTGAATTCATTGATCAAGGGTGTTTTCTTGTTTCTCAGTCTCCTTCAGTTCAGCTCTGATTTTCATTATTTTCTTTTTTCTACTAACTTTGGAGTTTATTTGCTTTTAGTTCTCTAGTTATTTTAATTGTGATGTTAGATTGTTAAATTGTGATTGTTCTAATGTTTTGATGTGGGAATTTAGTGCTATATATTTCCCTCTTAACACTGCCTCAGATGTGTTTCAGAGTTTCTGATATGTTTTACCTTTCTTCTCCTTAGTTTCAGAGAACTTTTTGATTTCTGTCTTACTTTCATTATTTACCCAGAAGTCATTCAGGAGCAGATAATTGATTTTCCATGTAATTTTACGGTTTTGAACAAATTTCTTAGTCTTGATTTCTAATTGGATTGTGCTGTCATCTGAGAGAGCATTTCTTATGATTCTAGCTCTTTTGCATTTGCTGAGGAGTGTTTGTTGTCCAATTATGTGGTTGATTTTAGAGTATGTGTCATGTGTTGGTGAGAAAAATGTATATTCTATTGCTTTTGGGGTGGAGAGTTCTGTACATGTCTATCAGGTCAATTTGATCCAGTGCTAAGTTCAGGACCTGAATATCTTTGCTAATTTTCTGCCCGAGTAATCTAATATTCTCTGTGTGATGTTGAAGTCTCTCCCTATTATTCTGTGAGAGTCTAAGTCTCTTTGAAGGTCTCTAAGAACTTACATTATTAATCTGTGTGCTCCTGTGTTGGGTGCATATATAGTTAGGATATATCGGTCTTCTTGTTGACTTGAACCCTTTACCATTATGTAGTGCCCTTCTTTGTCTTTTTTTTTTTTTTAATCTTTGTTGGTTTAAAGTCTGTTTTTTTCTCAAATTAGGAGTGTAACCCCTGCTTTTTTTGTTTTCCACTTGCCTGGTATATTTGAGTGTATGTGTGTCATTGCATGTGAGATAGGTCTCTTGAAGACAGCATCCCAATGTTTCTTGGTTCTTTACGTAGCTTGCCAATCTTTGACTTTTAATGTGGGTACACAGCCCATTACATTATGTGTAAATCTGATCCTGTCATCATGATGCTAGCTGGTTATTTTGCAGAGCTGTTTATGTGGTTGCCTTATAGTGTCACTGGTCTATGTACTTCAGTGTGTTTTTGTAGTGGCTGGTAATGGTCTTCCCTTTCCATATCTAGTGCTTCCTTCGGGAGCTCTTGCAAGGCAAGTGTGGTGGTGATGAATTCCCTCAGCATTTACTTGTCTGAAAAGGATCTGTATTTCCTGAATTTGAATGTTGCCTCTCTAGCTAGATTGAGGAAATTCTCATGAATTATATCCTGAATTACGTTTTCCAAGTTGCTTCCATTCTCCCCATCTTTTTCAGGGACACCAATGAGTCATAGATTTGGTCTATTTACATAATCCTATATTTCTCAGAGGTTTTATTCATTCCTTTTTTTTTTCTATATTTTATTCTTATCTGCCTGTCTTATTTTAGGAAGCCAGTCTTAAACCTCTGAGATTCTTTCCTCATCTTGGTCTATTCTGCTATTAATACTTGTGATTGCATTATCACATTCTTGTAGTGTGATTTTCAGCCCTATGAAGTCAGTTACATTCTTTTCTCTACTGGCTATTTTGTCTGTCAGCTCCTGTATAATTTTATTGTGATTGTTAGCTTCCTTGGATTGGGTTTCAACATACTCCTACATCTCAATGATCTTTGTTCCTATCCATATTCTGAATTATATTTCTGTCATTTCAGCCATCTCAGCCTGTTTCAGAATCCCTGCAATGGAAGTAGTGTGGTCATTTGGAAAAGAGAAGGCACTCTGACTTTTTGAGTTGTCAGAGTTCTTGAATTGGTTCTTCCTCATCTTTGTGGGCTGATGTTGCTTCAATCTTTTATGCTGTTTACCTTTGGATAGTTTTTAGTTTTCTTTTTTTCCTGTGTGATGACTTAGAGTGTTTGATAGTGAAATAAAGTGAATTCAGCTGACTGGCTTCATTTATGGAAGGTTTTAGGGGGCCAACACTCAGCTCCCGACTCCTGGACTGCATGTTCTAACTCTGGGGGAATTGTATAGGACCTCAACTTTGTTCTCTGGCTTCTCGAGCTTAGGAGGTTAGGAATACACTAGATTATGGGGGCTGATGTGCTCCTGATTGCTGGCTACTACACTCTGATGGGTGGTGTCAGCTAAAGATTTTCGTAGTGAGGTGGCAGTGTCTTATTTGTATGCATCAGCAGCAGTGGCAAGAGCAGCGCAGTGGGGTGCACATTCTTCAGCTGCGGAAAGTTGCTAACAGGTGTTGGGGTGCCTGCCTCCCTGTGATCATTCACCTCAGGAACAGAGACAGCATGGCTTTGGGGGTGGGGAAGGGGGCCTTTGCCAATGACTGTGTGCATTGTCATGCTGGTGGTGGTGTTAGCTTGGGGACAGGGCTCTGGCAGGAGCAGGTCTGTGTGCATTCTTTGTGTGCCATGGGTAAGGGTGGTCACTCACCACAGAAGAGTGTTTGCCGTTCTCTGTGTCTGGTTTTACTCCTGCAGCAGTATTGGTGCAAGGGCAGGGTGCTGTCAGGAATGGGCTGACTGGTTCTGTGCCTGCCAAGGCTCTTACTGCAATGGCAGTCTGGCAAAGTAATGGGAGGTTGAGTGCACTCTTGACACAACAGTAGTAGGGCAGAGTGGATGCACACAGATGTGCTAGTGGGGCAAGTAAGAAAATACCCACCTGTGCACACACATGCTAGCAAAACAATGTAGGTGGTGCCATGGTTCCAGGGGAAGCTGCAGTGAGGGGAGGGAGTGGATGGCCTGTTGCATGGCTATGGAGACCACCCTGCTGGAAATCTCCACCAGTCAGGCACAGTCTGCCAGTGCAGGAGCTATGCTATGGGCCTCCAGGGCACCTAAAGCTGCCCTGAAAGCAGGTGCAACCAGGCTGGGGCCCCAAGAGAGGCCAGCAGACCAAGGGGTGCTCAGGTTAAACCTGCCCCATCTGGTGAATAAGACTGCCCTGTGGAGTTCAGGTCTGACAGTTCCCCTAGGGCTAAAGTCTCCTGTGGGCACAAGTTGAGCCTAGGGAGATGGTCTTCTCCAGCTGTGCTTCACTACACATGCTCCTGCACTAAACCCTCTGGGCTCTGCTTCCTCTGACATCCTGCTCCTACCACTTCTCTAAGCAGTTCTTCCTGCCAACTTAAGGCAGTGGTCATGGGGTTTTCTTCTGTTGGGAATCTAAAGGCCTGTGGTGAGAGCAGGTTAGTCCTTACCAGTTCAACTCACCCATTCCTTCGGAGTTACTAAGGAGCAAGAATTTGTCCTGGTGTACAGTAACCTAGTGCGGAGTTTCCAGCTTCCTCCCGCTTCAGCCCAGCTTCTGTGTCTTCCCTCTGTCCACTCTCGGTACCTTCTCTCTGAAGATTTCCAAGAAAAGCACCAGTCATCTCAATTCCTTGGTGGCAGCTTTTTCACCTGGTTGCACCTAGTCAGCCACATTGTCCTCCCCTACCTTTATTTCAGAAAGATGTTTTACTAGATATTGAATACTAGATTGAGAGTTTCTTTTTTCTTTCAGTAAAGATGTCAATCCTATATCTTCAGGTATCCTTTCTTTCTGATAAGAAGTCAGTGATAATTCTTAGTATAATCTTTATGTATGTCAGTGGTTTGCAAACTATGACCCATGGTCTTTTTTGTGTGCTTATGAGCTCAAAATGGTTTTTATATTTTTAAAGTTATTTTAAAATACAAGGAGTATGCCACAGAGGAGACCATACGCGGCCCCAAAGTCTAAAAGATTTACCAGCTCCTGCTGAATATGATACATCTTTTGCCTCTGATGCTTTTCAAATTTTTCTCTTTATCTGTGATTTTCATCAGTTTGACTGTGATGTGTCTAGGTGTTGTTTTCTTTACATTTACATTACTTGAAGTTTGGTAGCCTTTCAATATTTTGTAAGTTCCCATTCTGTTTTTATCAAATTTGAGACGTTTTTATCTATTTGAAAAATGGTTTTTTTCCTACCCCAGTATTATTCTTTTCTTACTGGAAGTCTGAGGAGAAATATTTTATATCATTATATTGCGGCACAGATCCTCAAAACTCTGGTCATTTTTTAAAATTGTTTTTTCTTCTGTTTCTCAAGTTGAGTACTTTTAAAAATCTATTTTTATGTTCATTGACTCCTATGTCATCTCCAGTCTGCCTTTAAGACCCCTGCCAATCAATCTTTTATGCTAGTTACTGTGGTTTCCAAATTCTAGTATTTCTGCTGGGTTTATTTTAATAGTTTTCATTTCTTTGCTGATCTTCATTGTCTGTTCACATATTTTTCTTTAATTCTTTTAGCCTACTTATAACATTTACTTTAAAGTCTGTATGCTGAGTAGTCTGGCAAGCCTCATGTGGTGTCACCCTGCACATATATGGCTCAATCTTCAATCACGATCTTGTGGGAGACCTCCCAAACAACCACGATCTTGTGGGAGACCTCCCAAACAGAGCCTGGGGCCCCCTTCATGCAAAGCTCTGCTCTTGGTCCATGCTTCTCCTCACAGATTCCAGCCACTTTAGCTTCCCAAACTCTGACCTCTACCATCTTATCTCGTTGTGACTATTGTGTACTACATGGCCTATAGATCTCTGTGCTGCTGTGAGGAAACTTTCCCCAGGCAGAGAGCTAGGTAGTCATGGGTTCAATGTGCAACTTTCCTTGCTCTCAGGGATCATGGTCATGTGTTATTTGTTGTATACTGATAAAAAAGTAATTGTTTCATCTGCGTTGTTCAGCTTTATAATTGTCTACAGTGGTAAGGCTAATTTGATAACAGTTACTCCATCAGGACTGGAAACAGAAATTTCTCAAAGATCAACTTCAAAAAATAATTTGTCTTAGGTTAACCTTGTATATTATTGCAAGTGTAAGAAGGGTAGGGATATATTCCTCTTAGCTGTCTTGAGGCTAAGGGAGAGAAAGATGAGGAATAAAGACCAGATAATATATATTGACTGGTTACCATGAACCTGTTAATATGCTAAATACTTTACACAAATCAACGCATTTAATCCTCACAGTACTTCTTTGAAGTAGATACTATCACTACCCTCATTTTACAGATAAATAAAATAAGAACAGAATAGTGAGGTCACTTGTCCAAGGTCACAGAGTGCTAAGTGATGAAACAGGGATTCAGAGTCTACTGTTCTGATTCCCGAGCTTATATTTGATTTTAACCAATGTTCTACACTGGCTTAGTAAAACAAGAAGTAAGAATAGTCACTCCAAGTTGAAGTGCATATCCTACTCTGACTTGTATTAAAAAGGAATGCACCATGGATGCTTTATTTTAAAACTGGTTTATTCACAGGTATTTTTTATCAAAACTTCTGTGATATGGCAGAAGCAGTACTAAGAGGAAAGTTTATAGCACAAAATACCTACACCAAAAAGTCTGAAAGATCACAAATTGACAACCTCACACCTCAAAAAAAAAAAAAAAAAAAAAAAAAAAAAAATAGAGATATAAGAACAAACTGAACCGAAAGCTAGCAGAAGAAAAGAAACAAACAAACAAAAAAAAATCAGACCAGATATTAAATAAAATTGAAACAGAAAAGAAATAATACGAAAGATCAATAAAACAAAAATCTAGTTCTTTGAAAAGTTAAACAAAATTGATAGATCATTAGCTAGATTAACCAAGAAATGAGAGAGAAGATTCAAATAATCTCAACTGGGAACGAAACTGGAGACATTACAACTGGCACCACAGAAGTTCAAAAGATCATTTGAGACTATTATGAGCACTTCTCTGCACACAGACTAGAAAACCTAGAGGAAATAGATCAATTCTGGGAAACATACAACCCTCCTAGGTTAAATTAGGAATAAATAGAGATCTTGAACAGACTAATCACAAGCAATGAGATAATGTCAGTAATAAAGAATTGCGAACAGAAAAATAAGCCAAGGGTCAGATGAATTCACAGCTGAATTTTACCAGACACTCAAAGATAAATTAGTACCATTCCTACTGAAACGATAACAAAAGACTGAGACAGAGGGAATCCTTGAATCATTCTATGAAGCCAGTACCACCCTGATACCAAAACTAGGAAAGGACACAGTGAAAAAAGAAAACTACAAGCTAATATCCCTGATGAATGTAGATGCAAAAATCCTGAACAAAATGCTTGCTAACTAAATCCAACAGCATTTTATAAAATCCAGCATCACCTTATGAGAAAAACCCTCAACAAAGTAGACATAGAAGGGACCTACCTTAAAGTAATAAAAGCCATCAATGACAAACTCACAGCTAACAGCATACTGAATAGGGAAAATTTGAAAGCATTCCCCCTGAGAACTGCAACAAGATAAGGATGCCACTTTCACCATTTCTATTCAACATAGTACTGGAAGTCTTGGCAAGAGCCATCAGGCAAGACAAAGAAATAAAATACATCAAAATCAGAAAAAAGGAAGTCAAACTATTGCTGTTTGCAGACAATATTATCATATGGCTAGAAAATCCTAAAGCATACACCAAAAGACTCTTAGATTTGATAAATGAATTCTATAAAGGCTCAGGTTACAAGATTAATGTACACAAATCAATAGTACTGCTATATACCAACAACGACCAGGCTGAGAATCAAATTAAGAACTCAATACCTTTTAAAACAGCTGCAAATAAAAAAATACCTAGGAATATACTTAACCAAGGTGGTGAAAAATCCCTACAAGGAGAACTCAAAACACTGCTGAAGACATCATAGATGGCACAAACAAATAGAAACACATCTCATGCTCATTAATTAGGAGAATCAATACTATGAGAATGACCATAATGTGCAAAGAAATCTACAGAATCAATGAATTTCCCATCAAAATACCAACATTATTTTAACAGAATTAGAAGAAAAAACCCTAAAATTCACATGGAACCAAAAAAGAGCCTGAATATTTAAAGCAATGCTAAACAAAAAGAACCAATCTGGAGACATCACATTTCCAGACTTCAAGTTATACTACAAGGCTATAATTACAAAAACAGTATGGTACAAAAATTTTTTAAAAAGTAGGCACATAGACCAATGGAATAGAATAGAGAACCCAGAAATAAGCCAAATACTTAAAACCAACTAACCTTCAACAAGGCATATGAAAACATACATTGGGGATAATAAATGGTACTGAGAAAACTGGATAGTAGATGTAGAAAAATAAAACATGTAGAAAAATAAAACTGGATCCCTGTCTTTCACCATCAACAAAAATCAACTCAAGATGGATCAAAGACTTAAATCTAAGACCTGACACCATAAAAATTCTGAAAGAGTACCTAGGAAAAACTCTTTTGAAAATTGGTCTAAGCAAAGAATTTGTTACTAAGACCCCAAAAGCAAATGTTACCATAATGAAAAGAAATAAATGAGGCCTAATTAAACTGAAAAGCTTCTGTACAGCCAAAGAACTAATCAATGGAGTAAACTGACAACCCATAGAGGGGAGAAAATATTCATAAACTATGCATTTGACGAAGGACTAATATTCAGAACCTACAGGGAACTCAAACAAATTAGCAAGAAACAAACAGTTAATCCCATCCAAAAGTGGGCAAAGGACATAAATAGGCATTTCTCAAAAGAAGATATACAAATGGCCACCAAACATGAAAAAATGCTCAGCATCACTAATCATCAGGCAAACGCAAATTAAAGCCACAATGAGATACCACCTACTCCTTCAAGAGTGGCTATTATTTAAAAAGTCAAAAAACAATAGATGTTGGCTTAAATGTGGTGAAAAGACAAAATTTGTACACAGCTAGTGGGAATGTAAATTAGTACAATCTCTGTGAAAAACAATATGGAGAGTCCTTAAAGAGCTGAAAGTAGATTTTTCATTTGATCCAGCAATCCCACTATCGGGTATCTACCTGAAAGAAAATACGTTGTTATATGTAAAAGACTAATGCACACATATGTTAATTGTAGCCTAATTCACAGTTGCAAAGACATGGAACCAACCTAAGTGCCCATTGATCAATAAGTGGATAAAGAAAATGTGGTATATAAACCCCATGGAATACTACTCAGCCATAAAAGGAGCAAAATAATGTATTTTGCTGCAACTTGGATGGAACTGGAGGGCATTAGTGTAAATGAGGTAACTCAGAATAAGAAAACCAAACACCGTATGCTCTCACTTATAAGTGGGAGCTGAGCTATGAATACACAAAAGCATACAGAGTGATATAATGGACTTTGGAGAGTCAGGAGTGGGAGGGTGAAAGGGGGGCATGGGATAAAAACCTGCATATTGGGTACAATGTACACTATTCAGGTCACAGGCACAGTAAAATCTCAGAATTCACCACCATATAATTCATCCATGTAACCAAAAATGACTTGTACCCCAAAAGCTATTGAAAAAAAAGCCATTTTTTAAAAAGACTAAGAGAAACTGTTACAATCCTTTCCCAAAGGGATGTTCAGAGATTTCAAACAGAATATTCATATAACTAAAAACAGTAAGACTGTGGAGTTGTTTACACCTCTTTTCTTCACTTAGTATGCACAATGAAATAGCCCAAAATGCACTGAGTCAAAACCGATAAACGTTATTTATGAGTTCAAGATTATTATATATATACCTTTCCCTGAAGTATCATTGTTAAAAACAATACATTTAGAATTATGACATTCGTTGACTGATAATGATGCACATACATCATCTCCACCATCTTTTTTATCTATGCTATTGGCTAAATATACTATGTTGATACTGTTGCCAATATATTGTCCTTTTCTTTTCAGAAACTGCCAATTAATATAGCCATACGTTGTTGAACTGGCAAATCATGTCTCAGTTAAAAGGACACACTATTTAGTAAGGGGTTCCTTCTTAAAATAACAGTGTCCTTATTAAAATAATAGTGTCCTTATTAAAATAAGGAATTTAGTAATTCCTTATTTTACTTCATTTTTAAAATGGGAGGCTTGTAAAATTTTTTCCACGTCCTTTCTAACACTAACCTTCTTTTTATATTTCAGTAGTATTGGGGGTACAGGTGGTTTTTGGTTACATAGATAAGTTCTTTAGAGGTAATTGCTGAGATTCTGGTGCACTCACCATCTAAACAGTGTACACTGTACTCAATATGTAGTCTTTCATTCCTAACCCCCTCTTCCCCACAAGTCCCCAAAGTCCATTATATCATTCTTATGCCTTTGAATCCACTTTGCTTGGCTCCCACTTATAAGTGAGAACATACGATATTTGATTTTTCACTCCTGAGTTACTTCACTTAGAATAGCGGCCTCCAGCTGCAACCAAAATGCTGTAAACGCCATTATTTCATTCCTTTGTATGGCTGTCTGGTATTCCATGGTGTATATATACCACATTTTCTTTATCCACTCATTTAGGTGGCTTCCATATTTTTGTACTTGTAAATTATCTTTTTAGCACTAACTTGCTGTGATTCAACAAATCTAATTAAGATATACTTATTAATCAAAATAGGAAATTTGGGCTTTTCACTAATTCAAAATAATTTCTTACAATTATTTTGAAGTAATTAGAGTACAATAATGTTGACACAATGATATTTGCTTTCATTTATGGATTTTTGTGAAGGTGACATTTCAAAGTATAGAGTGGATACCATCTTGGCAGTAGGTTTAAACCAAAATGTATAGACAGGTACTAATAGGAAGGACTAAACTTTTGGAAATTCATCATAAGTTCACACTGTTTTAGTCCTGTCAGGAATGTTCTTTTCTCATATATGTCCATTAATTGCTTCATCCCTTTTTTCAGGCCTCTGCTCAAATGTCACCATATATATAGTGGTAGTCAGACCTTCTCTGACTACCCTATCTGAAATATGAACCTCTCTTCTATTACTTGGCATTTGAATTATTATTTGTGAAACCTAGAAGGAACTTTAGAAATTCTCCTGCTCATCCTGATTTTGAAGAATCTGATTCCCACAGAGTTGAAGTAGCATCTTATCTAATATTTTTTAAACTCAAAGTTGAAGAAATTAAATGGAATGGTGTTCAAGTAAGGACTTGAATGAATTAACAGCAAAATAAAATGTGGAAACATTGCAGTGAACAGAGCTGCTTCTTCTAATAAAAGAATAAAACCCATTTACATGTATTATTGATATGTTTAGACTTTTCCTGCTATTTTATTTTCTTGTATTTTTTGTTTGCTGGCTTGTTTACAGTGATTTCATTTCTTTTATTTCTTTCGTATTCTTGGGTTTGACCAGGTTTTATGTGTTCTTTTTCCCTCATCATAGTTTGGGAAGTATACAAATGATTTTTATTCTTCTACTGATTACCTTAACATTTCAAGCAAACATATTTAACCTTGTACTTTTAAAGTCACCATGTGGCTATATTACTATTCTCCTCCAATAAACATCCTTTTATTTTCTTATTCCCACCAGCTACTTATATTGTTTTTAAATCATTTGAGAGAAAGTTTGTGTTAAAACACTTACCATTAAATTCTATCCATGAGCACTGTCTTCAAAATTTTTTTTCTATGAGAAAACAGGACAGCTTGAATAATAGGAGGCCATTCTATATAAAACTTAGGAAAATATCTTTAAATAGGTAAATACTATATTTTAAAATTCTGTCAGCAATCAACATATTCAAATGATTCATAGGTGAACAATTTTGTAGGTATAATAAAATTATGACAGACATCCTCTGAATGCCACTGTCTCAGATATTTTAGAGGGCATAACTGGCAGAGAAACTTTTATTTCCTATGCTAAATTCTTAGCAAATTTATATACATATTTATAAATTTATATTTCTAATAATAGATTTAGAAAAACTATCCTGTGCCTAATGTCTCTTAGTGAGGTATTTTCTATACATTTTTGGGTTGAACTAAAATGGAAAACCTCATAAATAAAATTACTTTCTAGTTGACAGATAGTGAGGAACTTCATGTTCTCAAATTATCCTATTAAGCTGATATTGAGCAATAAAAAAATGAAATATTCCAAGGGAAGAAAATCCAGCAAATGGAAACTAAATTGAGAATCTGTTTGGTTTTCATTATTTTGAAGGCATGGTGTTTTTTTTTTGTTGTTGTTTTTGTTTTTCTTTTTTTGTGGGGGGAGGGGTGGGGTGACACAGCAGAAGGAAAAATACCAAAATCAGACCAAGGGGTTCACCAATTATATTCTCCATATTAGTGTTTCTCAAACTGTAGACCACCTACATCAGAATCACCTGGCGCTTGTTAACATGCATAATATTTGGTCCAAACATGGACTTACTGGGTCAAAACATTTGGGAAGTGGGAGTGGGAACCAAGAATGTACAGTTTAAAAAAGTTCTCAAGAATTGTTATGCACATTATAGTTTAAGAACCACTGGCTTACAGCAATGATTAGAAACAGACTGTTGATCTGTAAATTTCACATAAGATGTAGAAGCTCATTTGGGGATACAGACATCATGGTATCCTGAAAAACAGTCCTCATCTAGAGTAGAGTGCTCTTTCTGTGGAATCAGAAGATCTGGTACTTAACAACTTTCTCAATTTGGTCAAGACACTAAATTCCTCTGAGCTTCAGTGCTCTTAGCTGTTAAAGTGAATAAATGTTATCCACTTTCCAAATAATTGTGAGGATTAAATGAAATATTTGGTGTACAAATATCTTATAAACTGTAAAGTGTTTTAAAATCCCTTATTATATTATTAATAAGCCAATAAAAACCTAAACAAAAAGTATAGTTTCAGTTCTATCAGAATCTCACTATATTTTTCCTTTATGCTCTTTGTAGAAAAATAAATCAGCTTAAACAAGACCCCTTTCGGCAGGCTGGAAACTAAAATCTCTTGAAGATGAGACAAAATATTTAGTGTAGGTGTCCAGAAAACCTGAACACGAATTATTGAATGAAATCACACTATTGCTCCATCTATTTAATTCATTCACAATAAAATGGTAGGTGATTTTTATTTTTATCTGCCTATTTATTTGGAGGGTATTAAAGTCAAACACCAAAAACTGAAAAGTACTTTCAGTCAAGTTAACTATTTTGCACTCCATGATAATTAATGAAGCATTTTCATTTCAAAATCTCTTGTAATAATTATAATTAGCTATAGACCATGAGCCAAAAAGGAAGAAAAGTTGATGCATAATATGGTTTGTCTCTGTCCCTACCCAAATCTCATCTGGAATTGTAATCCCCATAATCTCCTTGTGTCAAGGGAGGAGCCCAGTGAGAGGTAATAGGATCACGGGGGCAATTTCTCCCATGCTATTCTTGTGATAGTGAGTAAGTGC
The DNA here is from genome assembly GCF_002776525.5 of Piliocolobus tephrosceles. Lineage (NCBI taxonomy): Eukaryota > Metazoa > Chordata > Mammalia > Primates > Cercopithecidae > Piliocolobus > Piliocolobus tephrosceles. Next base: position 69,093,741 of record NC_045445.1, read on the forward strand.
TCACAAGATCTGATGGTTTAATAAGGCAGCTTTCCCTGCTCTTGCTAGCACTTCTCTCTCTTGCCACTACATGAAGAAGGTCCTTGCTTCCCCCTCACCTTCAGCCATGATTGTAAGTTTCCTGAGACTTCAAGACAAAGCTGCTGCGAGTGCACAAATAAGACCCGTTTATTGATTGATTGATGTAGCCACAAAGTGAGTCCACAAATAAGACCTGTTTATTGATTGATGTAGCAGCAAAGTATAAGAGACAGAGAAGTAGATTGGGAAAGAGAGACTTGAGTTTAGAAACTGTTCCGTGTCTTACTAACTGGCAAGAGGCACTTACCTCTTGGCATGTTATGGAATCTATAAAATGGGTATAATAAAAGCTTCATTCTTTTCTTGTGAGGAGGATTTACAAATTTTATATAGAGAGACAAAATTTATAAATGTTAAAGCATTCTAAAATGTAGAGAATTCTTTTAACATATGGAAAATTTGTCATGTAATTTTAAACTTCCATACTATATTAGTTTAAAACTAACATTTTGATCAGATAGGACCGTGTGTGTGTGTTTGTGTGGGTGTATGTAAGTAAATTGAGTTCTGCTATTTTGACACGGCCATATTCTCTCTTTAGATCCTAATTATTTTTTCTTTACGTGATATTTACTTACCAGCATGTAGACCTGGGTTCAAGAAAGAGAACCTCCTGAAAAGTGTGCTTTGGAAACTTTTACTATATATTAATCAGAGGATCAACTTTGTTATTAGCATTTAATCCATAGTGATATGGGAGTGCTGGGAAGAGAAGAGCATGGTCCTTTTAAATGATATGGAAGTGGGGAAGGGAAGTGCTAGATAGAGAAAGGTGGGTCCCTGGCTAGGGCTTTACCCCTACAGACCTAGGTGAGGCCAGGCTCTCCTGCTTTCCCACTCAAATGTTACATTTTCCAAGACCACCCTGGCCCTGCCATGCCCCCACCCTGGGCCTATAAAGACCTGAGGCCCAGCTGGTGTGGTAGCTCATGCCTGTAACCCCAGTACTTTGGGAGGCTGAGGTGGGCAGATCACCTGGAGACCGGCCTGGCCAACATAGTGAAATCCCATCTCTACTAAAAATATGAAAAATTAGCTGGGCATGGTGGCAGACACTTGTAATCCCAGCTACTTGGGAGGCTGAGGTAGGGGAATCACTTGAACCTGGGAGGAAGAGGTTGCAGTGAGCTGAGATCGTGCCATTGCACATCAGCCCAGGCCACAGTGCGAGACTCCAACTCAAAAACAAACAAACAAACCCCAAACTCGAGGTCCTAGTAGGCAGACACACAGGCAGCCAGACGTTGAGAGGAGCACAACGGCAGAAGGAGACACAAGACACTTGTCATCGAGAGGAGCACGCTGACAGAAGAGCACACTGACAAGCCATCGACCGGCAGAACTGAGGCAGTCGGAAGAGAACCTGGGCCGCCTGAGTGGCCAGAGTCCAAGGGAAGATCATCTCCCTTCCGGCTCCCCCATAAGAGAGTTATTTCTACTCAATAAAACCTTGCACTCATTCTCCAAGGCCACGTGTGATCCGATTCTTTGGGTACATCAAGGCAAGAAACCCCAGGATACAGAAATCCCTCTGTCCTTGTGATAAGGAAGGGGATCTAATTGAGCCAACACAAGCTACCTATAGGTGGCAAACTAAAAGAACACCCTGTAACACACGCCCACTGGGGCTTCAGGAGCTGTAAACATTCACCCCTAGACACTGCTGTGGGGTTGGAGCCCCACAGCCTGCCTGTCCCTATGCTCCCCTGGAGGTCTGAGCAGCAGGGCACTGAAGAAGTGAGCCATACTCCCATTGCATACCCTGAGAGGGGGACAAGGGAACTTTTCCTGTTTCAATAGCAGGAATGAGAAAGAAATGGTTTCAAAGAAAATGAGAAAATAGTTTAACTTTCCTGAGGAGTTTTCCAAGATTCTTTCAAAAATTATAATGTAATATTCTCCTTTGTATTTCTGGGGGATAAGATGATACTTATTCAATAGCTTCTGGTTGACTAATAAGGAATATTTCACCAATTACGTTGCTTCTGATTTCAAAGATAAGTGAGCCGTGTGTAATAATAGTCAATCATAAAACAAGTGTCACAAGTCAAGTGCTGTTTAGGGTTTTACTGAACATACACACCCATTCCTTCCAAGTGCAGGTTTAGGTTAACCCAGGCTACTGAAGGCCTTTGTCATCGCAAATGCACCAAGGAACTTAATCCATTGTCATTATAATCTTGGTTCTCATCAGCTCATCCTAAGTACTAGAGTCCAGCAGCCTCCATGTTAACTTTGGTAGCTTGAGATTTGTTCCATCCATCATGCTTACCAATATTAGTTTCTTTCCCATAAGCACCGTTTGCCTCACTCCTCTTGGTATCACACTCCTCTTTCTGCGAATCTTAATTTCAAAGCTCTTGGTACAGCAAATATTACAGGATCTTCAGTGTCTTCTTTGAACTTCATTTAAGATGCATGACCCTGGCCGGGCGCGGTGGCTCACGCCTGTAATCCCAGCACTTTGGGAGGCTGAGGCAGGCAGATCACAAGGTCAGGAGTTCAAGACCATCCTGCCTAACATGGTGAAACCCCGTCTCTACTAAAAACACACAAAAAATTAGCGGGGCGTGGTGGCGGGCACTTGTAGTCCCAGCTACTCGGGAGGCTGAGGCAGGAGAATGGCGTGAACCCAGGAGCATGGAGCTTGCAGTGAGCTGAGATTGCACCACTGCACTCCAGCCTGGGTGACAGAGGGAGACTCCGTTTCAAAAAAAAAAAAAAAAAAGATACATGACCCAAAGATCAAGAGCTCTCTGGAATTTTTATTCTCCTAGCAATAGCCACTCAAAACAGTAGTTTTCAGGCGCAATTATCTATCCTTCAAGATACGTATTTTAGTTTTGGTTTGCTTCATATGAAGGCAGAATAGGGCATCATGTCACAAGGTTATTATTTGAAAAACATAAAAAGACTTGCTTGCTAAACATAATTCCTTTTTGCTAACTTGCCAAGATACTTTTCTTTTCTTTTTTTTTTTTTTTTTTAGACAGTTTCTGTCACCCAGGCTGGAGTGCAGTGGTGTGATCTCGGCTCACTGCAAACACTGCCTCCTGGCTCAAACGATTCTCCTGCCTCAGCGAGTAACTGGGACTACAGGCACATACCACCATGCCTGGCTAATTTTTCTATTTTTGGTAGAGATGGGGTTTCACCATGTTTGCCAGGCTGATCTCAAACTCCTGGCCTTAAGTGATCCACCCACCTGGGCCTCTTACAGTGTTGGGATTAGAGGCGTGAGCCATCGTGATCGGCTGAAATAATTTCTATAAAGCAATGCAAACTTTCTTCCATCATTTGATGACATAGATATTATTGAATCCTACCCCTGAGGATAGCAGTGACATAGGTGTTTGAGCAGCCCTGATGATTTCACATCTGTAGCTTTTATGAGGATTTTCAGGAAATCATCAAATGAGAGCTTACCAAACTCTGTAGGCTAACATTATCTACACATGGATATTCTCTTGTTATTTCACATCCTCAAAATGATAAGGGGTGTTTGTCAGTATTGTTATATCTACTTATGAATTAATCAATATTTTTCCGTTACAAACTTGGCTGTTTTCCCTAAAGAACAGGGACCATGTTCATGCAACACTCATTACATATTATTAGGTTTCAAACTTTTTGACACTACATTCTCTTAGGACTTCAAGGATCTGTATGGTCACAGCTTAGTGTTCTATGAATTTCTGGTGACCTGTACAGATAAATTCCTCTTTGAGAGTCAGTGGGTATGATTTGAGTGGTGCTTCCTGCAGCTCAGATGCCAGTTAGGTTACCATGTTGGAGGGTCATGGCAGGTGTGTGTCTGTAAATAATCCAGAGAGTGATATCTGAGGAACTTTTAGAGCCAACATCTGTCTGTTTTGAGGAGTGCCAGAATGTTCTTTCTTTGTTTTTCCTTTTCCCTGACAACTTTCTTGGTAGTAAGGAGACCATAGGAAACTCTTTGAAAGCTGTGATGCAAGAGAGGGTAACACATAGTTATTATATGTATCTTTATCCATGAATTAAGATAAAGGATTAAATAAAACATTTAAACAATTTTGGAAAAGATTTGAACTTCATGGTTTCTTGGGTGAGGATTAAAAAAAAAAAAGACTTTTGAATCTTTTCAAACCTAGTGGTAAAAGAGAAGTCAGCCTTATGCTACTATCATATGAGAAAAAACACAAACACACATACATTTCTGGCAACCATCCTAGTCAAGGGCAATGTTTTAAATGAAAGACATTTCTTTATGCATTTATCTTTACCATAGTATTTTCAAAAGCCTCTCAGGGAGCACTGGGTGATTCCCATTTAACTTATCAGTATTCTAAATCCTGTACTATAGAAACTATCCTCTCCTTGTCTCAATAAAAGGCTAAATAAATGAATAAATACATTGCTGTTTTTCTTAACTGCACATTTGTTGACGCAATTCTAGGTACAGCTTTAATTACTAAATATATGCCGACTACCTGCCACCTCCTAGTTTGCCTACCTTTAGAATCACCCTCTCCTACCAAGCCTGTAAAATAACACAAGGTAAGTGCTCCTAAAATAGTACCTACCTGAATCCATAGCCTTAATTAAATAACTCGGTGACTCCATGTTGATCAATGGATCACTTGTATGTCAACTAACTCATTCTTTTAAACATTCAATGCATATTCAACACTACTACATGACACAGTGCTAGGCACTATGGTGAGTTTGTGTTTGTGTGTGTGTATGTGGTGGAGCACAGTCAGAGGGAGAAAAGGGAAGCAAGAAATGAAATTAGTATGGCTCCTTCCATCTAGGAGCTTATACTCAAGTAAGGCAGATAAACTGTATGCACAAATAGCTACAGCACAGAGTATAACTATGCTTCAAGAAAAAAAGAACAATAATATGAATTACTTAAACTGGCATTTAAAATTCTCCAGAATTTTATCCCATCTTTATATCTGCTTGTGGTGTTGGTAACTTCATCAAGTATCTTCCCTTTTTAGGCAATCAATCTTCTTTAATACAAGCTATGTTAATTCCTGCCACTATGCAATCTATGCTATTTCCCCATTCCTCTCTAGATATTCAGACTATTATTCATTTTCTCCATGAGGTTTAGAGAAAAGTCCAGTCCACATTTATCTTCTATATATTGACTCCCAATGGCTTTAATAATGTTTCTGTTAATAGTTAATATATATAGTAATAGTTAATATATTTTCTCTGGCCTTGTGTCATTTATGTATGTCATGTCTCCTTAGGTAGATTAAGTTTATTTGGGTATGGACCATGGTTTTATCTCCATTTTCACCTTAAGTAGAAGGATAGCTAATAACTTATTGGGAGCTAACAGTGCCAGCCACTGTTCTAACTACCTTAAATATATGATCACATTTTTTCTGTACAGGTAAGAAAAACTGAGTCACACAGTCAAAAGTGATTTGCATAAGGTCATACAAATAATATGAAGTAGAATCAGATTTTGAACTCAATCTCTTTTCAGAGCCAATGCTCTTAATCATTACATAATGCTGCCTCCTTGATACAGAACTGAACACCAAAAAGGCACTCTAGGCACTCAGTTAAATGCTATGGATTGATGCTAAAATCTAAATGATTTAATATTTTTCACCAGTGTTTACGCTACTGTTTACTCATTTACAGACTAAGAACAAAATAATTGTTATGCTTTGAATCTCGAATACTCAAGTTTGGTCTATGGTTCTTGGAAAAAAACAATTGATCTCTCAGATTAAGTTTCTTCCTAAAAAAGAGCCAAAGTGTTGAAATCAATATGATATTGACAGGAATTTGGGAGAGAGAAAAGATAGTACATCTTTAGTAGATGAATTATTTTGAAGATGTTGAAGAAACTTGGGCTGATAAAGCTATAGTAAAAATAAGGAACAAGGTGTTTTCTGCTGACAGAGAATATTCAAGTAGAATATTGGTATTTCTTTCTTTTCTTTTTTCTTTTTTTTATTTTTTATTATACTTTAAGTTCTAGGGTACATGTGCATAATGTGCAGGTTTGTTACATATGTATACTTGTGCCATGTTGGTGTGCTGCACCCATCAACTCATCAGCACCCATCAATTCATCATTTATATCAGGTATAACTCCCCAGTGCAATCCCTCCCCCCTCCCCCCTCCCCATGATAGGCCCCAGTGTGTGATGTTCCCCTTCCCGAGTCCAAGTGATCTCATTGTTCAGTTCCCACCTATGAGTGAGAACATGCGGTGTTTGGTTTTCTGTTCTTGTGATAGTTTGCTAAGAATGATGGTTTCCAGCTGCATCCATG
>NC_045445.1:69120106-69157621 GCF_002776525.5 Piliocolobus tephrosceles
CATGGATGCAGCTGGAAACCATCATTCTTAGCAAACTATCACAAGAAGAGAAAACCAAACACCGCATGTTCTCACTCATAGGTGGGAACTGAACAATGAGCTCACTTGGACTGGGGAAGGGGAACATCACACACTGGGGCCTATCATGGGGAGGGGGGAGGGGGGAGGGATTGCATTGGGGAGTTATACCTGATATAAATGATGAATTGATGGGTGCTGACGAGTTGATGGGTGCAGCACACCAACATGGCACAAGTATACATATGTAACAAACCTGCACGTTATGCACATGTACCCTAGAACTTAAAGTATAATAAAAAATATATATATATATGGAATTAACCTGCATGCTACTCAAAAGATAAATAAAAAAACAAATTGTGCTATATTTAAATAATAAAATATTATACAGCTAAAAATAAAAAAAAAAAATCCTGTCATTTGTGACACCATGGATGAACATAGAGGGCATTATGTTAAATAAAATAAGGAAAACAAAGAATGACAAATATCACCTGATCTCACTCCTATGTGGACTCTAAAAAAGTTGATCTCATAGAATTAAAAATAGTGATTACCAAAGTCTGGGGAGGAAAGACGTTAATCAATGGGTATAAAGTTATAGTTAGACAGAAGGGTAAGTTATAATATTCTATCAGAAATTAGAGTGACATAGTTAACAATAGCATATATTGCAAAATAAGTCAAATAAATGATTTTGAATGTTCTTATTACAAAAATATAATAAATCTTTGAGGTGAAGTATATGCTCATTACATAATGTATATATGCATCAAAATATCACACTGTACCCCATAATTATGTACATTTATTATGTGTCAATTGAAAATAAAACTTTTACAAAACCCAAACTCATAAGGAAATGTAAGAGGCTTGAAATAGTCTAAAATGATATTTAAAAATAACAGATTTGAAGGCCTCAAGGGAATCATACTCCATGGTTTAAAAATTTATTGCAAAGCTAGGATAATCAAGTCAACATATCACTGTAATGAGAAAAGACAAATGGATCAATGGAAGAATTGAGTGTCCAGAAATAAACCCTTTGAAAACATATCATTAATAGGTTTTCAACAAGGGTGCTAATACATTTCAAAAAGGAAATAATGTTTTTTCAGTAAATGGTGCTGGGAAAATTAATATCAACATGCAAAAGCATTAATTTGAAAAATTATCTCTCACTATTCAAAAATTAACTCAAAATAGATGGTAGAGCTAAATGTAAGAGCTACAACTATAAATTTCTAGAAGAAAACATAAAATATTTGCGACTCTGGGTTGACCTTCCTTCTTAAGTATAATACCAGAAAGACAAGTGATAACGGTAACAAGAGAAAAATTGGACTACATCAAATTAAAAATTTGTGTTTGAAAGCACACATTAAAAAGTGAAAAGACAACCCACATACTACAAGAAAAAATATTTTCAAATCATATCCAAAGGATATAACTTGTATCTAATTTAAAATTGTGCAGGAGATTGAATGGACATACAAATGGCAAATAAGCACATGAAAAGACGCTCAAAATTATTAATCACTAAGGAAATGCAAATCAAAATGACAGTGAGATACAACTCCACAATATTAGCATGACTACTAAATAAAAGAGTAATAATAGCCAGTGTTAGCAATAATGTAGAGAAGTTGGAACCCTCATACATTGCTTATGAAAATGTAAAATGATGCAGCCACTTAAAAAAAACCAGTTTTGCAGTTCCTCAAAATGTCAAACAGATTTTCCATATGATCCAGCAATTCACTACTAGCTCTATAGCACAATGAAATCAGAATGTATAGACACACAAAATCTTGTACATAAATGTTAATAACAGTATTATTAAAAATAACTTAAAAATGGAACAATGCAAATATCCACCGACAGATGAATGGAAAAACAAAATGTTGTATATCCATGCTTAATACAATGGAATATTATTCAGCAATTAAAGGACTAAAAGTATTAATCTATACAACAAAATAAATGAATATTAAAAACATTATGTTAAGTGAAAGAAGCCAGTCACAAAAGGCAACATAATTTTTAAATAAATTTATGGAATACAAGTGCAATTTTATTACACGCATAGACTGCATAGTGGTGAAGTCAGAGTATTCAGTATATCCATTACCCAAATCATGTATATTGTACCCATTAAGTAATTTGTTATCATTCACCTCCATCTGGTCACCCTTCTGAATATCCATTGTGTATCATTCCACACTCTATGTGCATGTGTATGCATTATTTAGGTCTCATTTATAAGTGAGAAATGTGCCATTTTTCTTTCTCTCTGACTTCATTTCATAGCCTACATTTCCACCCTTATTGCTGTAAGAGACATTATTTCATTTATTTTATGGATGAGTAGTATCCCATTGTGAATATATACCACATTCTTTAATCAAATTATCCATTAATGGACACTTAGGAAACATAATATTAATGTTATATGGCTACATATTAGATATGGCATTTCACTTTAGGGTAAACAAATTGTTTTAAAATTATATTGTGGTGATGGTTGTCCAGCTGTGTGAATACACTAAAACCCACTGAACTGAGTACTTTGTATTAATGAGCTTTATCATATGTGATTTCCATCTTAATCAAAATGTTAAAACATGCAAAGTAACAAAATATAATTTTACTTATTTAAAAATATATTAAAAATATGAAGGGAATTAAAGTTGTATATTACCTTTCTACGAAAAAAAACCTTGAAATTGTTTTGCAAAGATATTTAATTTCCCCATTCTATATTAAAAGTAGTTTTTCCAATAATGGATGTTCTTGGACACAATTATATTTCCTTCTATGGTGATCCTAATTTATCATTCACATCACTCAAATGACATCTTAATTTCTAAAGCTATCACAACTTATTATGTGCCACAATCTTGCCACATTACAGTCATCAAGATCTTAAGTGGTTCAAAAAGAAACTTATCATTAATTCAATTCAATGCAAGAAGGATCTATTTTATTATTTTAATCTTCCCATATACATCTGAAAAATTACTGAGTAACATTATGTAAAATAGAGCCTGTTGAATATTCAAAATGCTAAACTGCCTTTTGATATTCTAAATGTAACCCTGAAGGTGCAATTTTAGCACACATACTTTCTAATCAAAAAAGATAAGTAAAGTTTCAACTAAAAACATAATCTGTAAGAACAAGCATTTGTTTCAAAGATTCATGTAATAGCACATATAAAAATCAATTTTTCCAGTCTTTTAGTCTTATAAGATTTTCATTAATCGACTATAATAATAACTCAGTACCTGCTGAAGTCTAAATTTTACAAAACCCTGCAAAGTCATATTTTGCTTTCATTTCCTGATATTATGAAATTTCTACCCTCTAAAACATTTTATCTTTTCCTTTGGTCTTCCCCCTCTAATTGTTTCTCCATCTTCCTTTAAATTCTCTTAAATCAAGGGAATTCTAATTTAGAGAGAATATCACATTAATTTGGGTTAAGAGGTAAAGCAAATGCCCAACTAAAAATCAGACTAATCTTTAAAATGATAGCTGATTTTAATAAATAGGGTTGCTATAAAAAGACAGGAAGTGGAGTACAGCAGCAAAAAGCACAGATTCTGAAGCCTGTCTCAGTTCCATCAGTAACTAGCAGTGTGAACTTGGACAAGTTAATTTATCTCTTTGTGCCTCAGAAACCTCATCTGTGAAATGAAAATAATTATAAGCAACTATGTCATAGAATTATGAAAATTAAATGAGTACAAACAGTAATTAGAATAGTGGCTGGCTTGTGGTAAGAGCTCTACAGGTAATAGCTGATGTTATCTTTCGGTAAGACACCACCAACAAAGCTTTTGAGACCTAATAGGCATTTGTGCTGCTGTTGTTTTTTACTGGAATCTGACAATTACTTGAAATTACTTATTATCAAATAAAAGATGAACTTTGTTATTATTATTATTATTATTATTATTTGCTCTTCCCTATTTGTCCTCTGTCACAAAAACTGTCAGGTAGGTTACAATCCAACTGCATTTTTAAATCAAGTTTATGATGCAGATGTGTCTACTATTTCTTCCAATTAAAAGATGGATTATTCATTTACTCCTAAGAGCAAGACTTTGGAAAGAAGATACATTTTATGAATTAACAATAATCAAAAAGTAATATTTAGTTGGGAAATATAGGATGACAGAGATTGAATAAAATGGATTACATAAATATTTAAAATACCAGGCACCACCCGCAAAACGCCACCGTCACATGCATAGTAAATTCTTTGGGAAATGACAGTGCATTTTACTCTAGAATTAATACAATGGTATTATTCAATGGTAATTAAAGAGCAATGCACTCCTTCCTCCTCTACAAAGTTCTTTCATGCACCGCAGAACAAAGCACTAGGGAAAACAAGAGACAAGGAGAGAAAATGACTTTCCAATTGTGGTAGAAACCTTACTTCATAGTTGCTTCCATACTGGGATCAAACTGGTAACTATTATATACTTGATTACATTCCCAGGATTATTTTCAGGCTACACCTGCCTACTACGTCTTCCTCTGCTCCATTCTACCCTAACTCCAAACAATTAGAAATAAACAAAATCCTTGACTAAATTGTGCTAATATGTTATCAGAAAATAATGACTCAATGTATTACTACATATTGTACAATGAGTTAAAATGTATATCGATGAAGTCTGTCTAAAGGCCTAATATTTTATTCCAAATCAGTAATTCTTTTTTGAATTTTTTCAAATGTACTTACTTTTCTTAAAATTTTATTTTAAATTCAAATACACATACAGGATGTGCAGGTTTGTTATATAGTTAAACATATGCCGTGGTGGTTTGCCACACAGAACATCACATCACCTAGGTATTAAGCACGACATCCATTACCTATTCTTCCTCATGCTCTCCTTCCCCTCAAAACCCTCATCTGATGTGTCCAGTGTGTGTTGTTCTGCCTTACTTGTTCATTTGTTCTCATGATTCAGCTCCCACTTATAAGTGAGAACATGCAATGTTTGATTCTCTGTTCCTGTGTTAGTTTGCTGAGGATAATGGCTTCCAACTTCATCCATGTCCCTGCAAAGGACATGATCTCATTCCTTTTTATGGCTCTATAGTATTCTCTGGTGTATATGTATGACATTTTCTCCATCCAGTCTATAATTGATGGGCATTTAGGTTGATTCTGTATCTTTGCTATTGTGAATAGTGCTGCAATGAACATACATGTGCGTGTATCTTTATAATAGAATGATTTATACTCCTTTGGGTATATATCCAGTAATGAAATTGCTGGGTCAAATGGTATTTCTGCATCTAGGTCTTTGAAGAATCACCACACTGTCCTCTACAATGGTTAACTAATTTATACTCTCATCAACAATGTAAAAGAGCTCCTTTTCTCCACAACCTTGTCAGCATCTGCTGCTTTTTGACTTTTAATAATAGCTATTATGCCTGGTGTGAGATGGTATCTCATTGTGGTTTTGATTTGTATTTCTCTAATGATCTGTGATGTTGAGCTTTCTTTCACAGGTTTGTTGGCCATATGTATGTCTTCTTTTGAGAAGTATCTGCTAATGTCCTTTGCCCACTTTTTGATGGTTTTGTTGTTGTTCTTGTAAATTTGTTTGAGTTTCTTATAGATCCTGGATATTAGACCTTTGTCAGATGGATAGATTAAAAAAATTTTCTACCATTCTGTAGATTGTCTCTGATGATAGTTTCTCTTGCTGTGCAGAAGCTCTTTAGTTTAATTAGATCCCATCTGTCAATTGTTTCTTTTGTTGCAATTGCTTTTGGTGTTTTTGTCTTAAAATCTTAGCCTGTGCATACATCTTGAATGGTATTGCCTAGATTTTCCTCCTGGGTTTTTATAGCTTTGGGTATTACATTTCAGCCTTTAATCAATCTTCAGTTGATTTTTGTATAAGGTGTAACAGTTTCAATTTTCTGCATATGGCTAGCCAGTTCTCCCAGAACTATTTATTACATAGGGAATCATTTCCCCATTGCTTGTTTTTGTCAGGTTTATTGAAGATCAGATGCTTGTGAGAGAGTGAATTATAAAGGGGTCCCCACAGGATCCCTGCAGGTCCCGTGCACTGGGAGAATAAAGCAGAACCATGGAAAAGTATGCCGTAAATTTGCAGAGGGGAGGAGCTGGCCTCTTGAGCTCCTGTATGGTGGAGCAAGAGCCAGTTAACAGGCATCCCCCTCACTCTGCTGAAACGTTTTCACGGTTTCTTTTTTTCATCCAATAAATTCTGTTTTCCTTTACCCTTAAAAGCATCTGCAAGTGTAATCTTTCCGGTTTGTGTGAGAAGAACCTAGATTTTCCTACATTTTGGTGTGCAATGTGGGGCTGGGGGAAGGGTGAGTGAGATGCAAACCAAAAAAACCTTTACCTCTTTTGCTTCTAAGCTTCGTGTCCCGAGGATTTCTTCAAAGGGTAGAGGCAACTGCGCCCCATCCTCTGTTGCTCCTGCGTGTCAGAAATACTGGCTTCAGTCAAACCCAGCCTTTCCATGGCCTTTTCCTTCCTTTTTTGGGACAGACGGGTGAGCAGCCACTCTCCTCTTCCTGACCAGGTTGGGGCAAATGGCCCAAGGGTCCTGGAGTTCCCCAACAGGCCCTCAGGGAGTCTCCCCCTCTTCCAGCCAAAGAGTTCTGCTCCATTGTACAGCAATTAAGCTTTTGTCCCTGGTGGAGGAACCATTTGCATAAGAGTAAGAGCTTCTTCCCTCAGGAATCCTTTACCCTCTCAGCAGGTAACTTTTAAATGATTTTGTTTTTCTTTTGGAAGACATTTCTCTGGGCCAGAAATGATGGGGAGTATTACTATTTATATCATCTGTAGAGTTTTAGTTGTGAAAAAGGATTTGTGAGGCTGGTTTTAAGTTGTAGCCAATCTAGTGTGCTTTGCATGTCTTTCTGTACCGTCTGTAGCAAACTTTGCTTCAGGGCTCCATCCTGTTTTATGTCCTGGGGAGTGGACTGTAATCCTATGTCAAGGCTGTGTTTAGCCTCTGCAGAGCCAGGGATTTAATCCTGGCTTCAGAAATGTGTCCTTTCTGGTTTTATATCTGCATGACCATTTGCTATTTGTTGATTCCCTTCCCCTCCACAAACTGCATTGGATTTTCTTTTCTCTGAACATTTAGTAAAGTTTGAAAGCCAGAAATAGTGGTCATTTGTCAGGTGATAAGGGAGTTAGAAGGATATTCTTAAGGGGTGCTCAGACTAATTAAATGTGGATATGCAAGTTATAGTTATAGTTATAGTTAAAAGGCCTTTATGTTTTCTCTTTCTTGGACCTTGTTTTGGCGGAAAAAAAGGGTTTTTTCAGTCAACTGAATTATTTTTCTCCATTTTTCCTTGGCACTTTTAATGAGCACATGAGAGTGGAGAGACCTCTGTTTTTCACATGGGATCCCAGGAATTAAAAACACCAAGAGGCCAATGGTCCTAATAGGAGATTGGTAAATGAAGGATCTTGTGGTAACTGGGTTTTGTTCTGCCTCTCTGTGTAATTGTATATGTGTCGTGTGTGTGGTGTCTATAAAGAGAGCTCTGATTAATTGGTCTAAAGAAACATTAGGGCCGGGTGCGGTGGCTCAAGCCTGTAATCCTAGCACTTTGGGAGGCTGAGACGGGCGGATCACGAGGTCAGGAGATCGAGACCATCCTGGCTAATACGGTGAAACCCCGTCTCTACTAAAGAATACAAAAAACTAGCCGGGGGACGAGGCGGGCGCCTGTAGTCCCAGCTACTTGGGAGGCGGAGCCAGGAGAATGGCGGGAACCCGGGAGGCGGAGCTTGCAGTGAGCTGAGATCCGGCCACTGCACTCCAGCCTGGGCTACAGAGCCAGACTCCTTTTCAAAGAAAAAAAAAAAAAAGAAGGAACATTAGTGCTTAGATGCTTGAATCAAATGTTTTTTAGAGGGAAGATAACAGGTGTGGTACCTTTCAGTTCACATGACTTTAATCTTTGAGAAATAAAAACAGCGTTAAAGACTATTGGTAAAATGCAGATGTCATCAAAATATAAATAGGTGGACTAAATTATGTTCAGATCCAAGGTTTGCTAAGTCTTTTGAGGTTATAAACTGCTACTTCATTTTTGAGAACTGTTCAACCTGCTAAGGCCTGGGGATATATGGAATTAACCATGCCCCTAATTGTGCTGAGAGGAGTCAAACCTTGGATGAAGTTAGCACATAATCAAAGCAACTTACCAGGTTTTACATTCAAATTAAAAATTGCTAAGAGTTATCATTATAACATGTAATTGAAATTACTGGAAATAGATTTACATGCAATATGTGTAAGACCAGTAAAATCTGTTTTTAGTAAAAAATTATAGAAAGACATAAAAATATAAATAATTGCCTAGGGTTAAATAATTGTTTTCAATTAGGTAAAATAAAGCTAAAAGTTACAACAAGTGGTGGAAGGATTGTAAAATTTAATCTTGCAAAATTTCTGTGTGTGAACATATTGACTAAATTTAGAAAAGGTATTATATGGTTTTTCTGTAAATTGAACATTAAAATAAAAGCACAACAAAGTGCTCTTAAGGCACTAATCTGCACTTTGGCAAAATTTGTAAAGGGTTATAAAAGGGATTTTTACTTTTTAAGTTCCTGAGTCATCATTTCGGCAAAATAAATAATTTATGGTAATCTGGAATTCTACTTCATAACATCAAGTGTTTTAAATCTCCAACATATTTAACACAATTTCCAAAATAAAACTTCAGATTCAAAATTATCTTTCTTGACACCTGTCTTTTTGAAGGCTTTAGAGGGTCCCTGGAGCCTCTAGAAGAGAGAAAAACGGGATTATTTGACATATTTAGTTATATGAGATTACCAAAATGGTGTACAAACTACTTTAAGTTATATTTTGATGAATAATACTAATATATTCCAAAATTGTATAGGATTTCTGAAATTCTAACATCTACTTATATTCTATTAATCATAATTAAGGTTATTATGTTAAGTTATTATAAACCATGGAAATAACCAAACTTCTTTGTCAATTGTATTTCTAACTGTAACTATCCTGGACATATTGTAATTCACAGACAATATTTGTCTTGGTTTAATCCTTTTCAAAAGATGGTTTATAACAAGCTAACCTTATTTTATAAGATTTTATAAAGATGGTTTACAACAAGCTAAACTTATTTTGAACTATTTACGGCCTTGAATGATTGAGTAAGGTATAGTCCTGTGAACAACATTTGCAGCACCATTTGTTTCTCTCTGCCTGGTTCCTCTAAAATTTGGAAATTATCTGTGAGTATTCTTAACTTATGGCAATATAATTGTTTGCATCAGTTCAATAAAAATCCATTTTCTTTTGTAACAGGATGCAATTGGAGAAAGTGGTTGTTTTACCAAGGCTTTGCCTGGAAGGGTATGCTTCCCTTTAAGGACTCAAGCTGGACTTGCAGAGCTGATAAAACCCCTTGGGGAGACTGGCCTCATACCCTTGTCTATGCTGTCCTTATATAGGGTTTCTGACCTGTGGTCAGTAAAGAACGTAACTTTCTAACAGTCAGAAGAGTTTCAAGCTTATCTTGGGATCTTAAGAGGAGAGGACCACCCAAATCACAGTTATTTGAGGATACAAACCCATAGCTGGGTTCAGCTTTAAGAGTTCTTGTCTGAGATTCCTTATGGAACAGAGTTCCATTAAAGCCAATGTAAAAGGCCTGTGTAAAAATAGTTATTCTTGCTGCACTTCATGCAAATAATCAGGCCATGTATAAGGGTAAAGTCTATTTTTCAAACAACTTAGTCGTATTATGATTTTTTTAACAAAAATGAGGGCTAGAGAGAGAGAGAAAACTTATGTTCCAAAACTTATAATACATTTGTCATCAAATTCTAAACTCATTAGTTGTTTTTAGATTTTTGCCTACATTTTTAGACTAACCCTGCTTGTTCCTGTGAACCCACCAGCAATCTCTGGCTGTAGCTCAGAAAGAACAAAAGAACAAGAGCAATGAGTAATGTAAAAATCTGGATCAGTATTCCAGTTCTGAGCAATTATTCTGAAATCCTGCCAGGTGATGGGCATAAATAGGATGCCCGTCATCAGAGATTTTCTTTTTGGAAAAGCAAGACTAAGGGAAGTAACCAAAGCCAAGTACCATGCATCCAAATTTTAGCAAGAGTAACTATAGCCACCAGTTAGATGGGCATGTCACAAAACATCCTTTTGTCTCCATCTTTGGAGGAGGACTCAATTCCGCAGCTTCACCTCAGCATTTGGTTTATGATACGGAGTCCATACAACACACCCTGAGACACATTTTTGTCCCAAACTAAATTCCAAGCTTCGGGTGAAAGTTCAGGAAAGAAAACTAGATCTATGGGATCCAGAGGCAGATGATAACAGAGGTTAAAAAGCACAGTGCAGGTGAGCATGACTGATTCTTGCTGATTAAGCCTAGCCTCCCATTTCATGGATAAAGGTCATACTAGTATCCATGGCATAAATGAAGTCTAGGAACGTCCAAGACACTGACAGCAGAGGGAATAGAGGCATAGGTGAGAACAGATAATTCCTGTTCTCTAAGCCCTCCCTGTTTCATGGGTGCAAACCACTTTGGCACTTATAGGTGGCACTCTGTCATGGTTGCCAGGACTTGGGGATATAAGAATAAAGGAAAGAAAGAGGAATACCTCACTTACCCTCCCTTATGTACCCCAGATATTTGCTAGGAAGAGAAGGGAACAAGGGATGCCTGCTCCCCTCTTTCCAGATGAGTAGCCATCCATGTTCAGTCTGTACCCCTTTCGAATGCATCATGAATCTCTGGGACTCCTTTGAAAAAAAAAACATTTTTTTTTCTTTTTCCTCCTCTGTCCTCTCTTCACTAATAGGTAATTGTGTCTCCATACTATGGAACACTCCACTCAAATGCATCCTCCATATTGGGAAAGTTTGATTCCCCAAACCTTAAACTGGTTGGCTTAGGATTGAACCAAGGGGTTGGGAACCCAGAAGTCTGACATGACAGTAAAAGGTGTTTTTTTTTTATTATTATTTTTATTTTTTTATCAGTCAGGCTTTTGGATCCCTCTCTCTGTACAAATTCCACTATATACCCACCAGGATAACTAAAATTTTAGTCTGGCAATATCAAATATTGGTGAGAACATAGAGTAACAAGAATTTTCACACATTATATTTTCTACTGGAGTACGATATGATATGATTACTTTGGAAATTTCTTCTAAATCTGAACATGCATCCTTCTCAGTAATCTCTTTCCTAGATATACCCAAAGAGAAATGAAAACATATGTCCACAAAAAGACATTATAAAAATGTTCATAGAAATGTTATCCATGGCCTTACACTAGAAACAACAAAAAGGTCCATAAAAAAGAATTGATAAACTGTAGTGTATTCATACAGTGGGGATGCCATATAACACTATAAAAAAAATTTTAAACTAATATTAAAAATTGATATACAACATTATGTTGAGTAAAAAAGCCCTCATACAAAACAGCATACTATGTCAAATTCCACTTCCAAAATTGGTAAAACTAATGTGAGGTGGAAAATTATCAGAACTGTGGTTGCCTCCTGATAAGAGGCAGGAATGTAGTGGAGGAATCATCAGGGTTTGCTCAGCATGAGCATGAGGGACATTCTCAAGTGAGAGTAATATTCTATATCTTCATATGGATTTTAGTTAAACAGGTGTGTCTATTTGTCAAAACTCACAGAATGATACACTATAAGACACTTAAGTTTGGCGCATTTCATTTTTGTAAATTTATCTACAAAATTGAATCACAACTAGTATTGTTTCATTAATGACATGTTTGTTGAAGTGTTTGGAGTAAATTATACTGTTTTCTGCAACTTTGAAGTGCATCATAAAAAATAAAATAGATTATTAGGTAGATAAAGAAATGGATAGAGAGATGGATGTGTACAAAAGCAAATATAATAATATATTATTTGTGGAATGTAGGTGGTATTTATATGGATGTCTACAATTCTTTCAACTTTTTGTGATGTTCAAAAATTTACATAATCAAACATTGAGGGGAAAAAAGTTAAGTCTTTACAGTAGCCCACTATCTATTCAATCTGTTCTGCCACTATTTCTTCTTAGATCTCACCTTTTATTACTCTATTCCATGCCCCTTTCCTCCTCCTACACCTTTCCTCAGTCACATTGGCCTTCTTGTTATTCTTGAAACACATCAAGCATGAATCTCTCTTATAGTCTTTGACTTTTACATCCTCTACTTAGAACACATAATAGATAACCACATTGTTCAAAGCCGATTGATCACTCACCTTCCTTAGCTCTTTGCTTAATTTACCTTTGCATCGAGGCCTTTCCCTAACATTCAAACTTGTCTGTGAGCACCTGATCCTGGTTCCTCACTTTGTTTATCTCTACAGTACTTATTACCATTTGACATTCTGCATATTTCATGTATTTATTTGTTGATTCAAATGCAGTGAGGGCAGAAATTTGTGTCTATTTTCTTTCTGGAATGTTGAACAATACCTGGCACATAATGTGTGTTCAGTAAATATTTGTTAAGGGAATGAATTGGACTTGTAAATGATCTGAATAAGTGGTAATGATGAAATTGAATAGGCCCAGCTGCATAACTTTCAAAAACAAATACTTAAGTACAGGCAGGGGGAAATAACAATGGCTGCAAAAAAAATGACAAAGGAATTTTAGTTAAATCAGTTAGCATATATAAAACACATAAAAAAGTATCTGCATGTAGTAAATACTAGTAATTGTGATTCTTTTTATTATTTGGGTAGACAGTACAATCTTGCATTAACAATGTGATGGGGATTTCTAAAACAAAACAAAAGAAAACATAAATTCCATCTTAGGCCACCTTTAAAGGAGTGTAGCATTTAGAATAAGGGATGTTACAAAGTCCCTGCTGGCCACCACATTTCTGAGAATCAATAAAGTTCTGAGTACCTGAGTACCTAATTAAAAATGAGCATGGATATCGTGTACTGTATTTACAGCAGAAGAAATACAATGATAAGGGGAACTAAGAGTATTTATCTGAAGAAGAGAATACTGCTGTATTGAAATATCTGAAGAATAGTCATGTGGAATAATGATTACATTATAGTTCTCTTGACCCCTAGCAGCTGAAATAAGAACAATGTGTGAACACTGTGGAATAACAGATTTTATATCAAGAAAGGATTTTCTTAGAGTAAGAACTATCTAAGTATATGATCTGGTTTCAAGGTGGATAGAATGTCCTCAACTGCAAGTATTAAAGCATTGACTATGCAAATGTGTGGTATAAAGGAAAGAACATGAGCTTTTACTGTCACAATAACCTAAATCCAAATTCCATATGTGCAACTTACTTGTATGACTTTGAGCAATTGACTTAAACTCTAAGCCTCAGTGTCTTCATCTGAAAAATGTATTTCGACATCATAGGCATTATGAGAATAAAATGAAATGAAATGAATGTTAAGAACCAAATACTATATTTGGCACACATTAGGCCCTCTCTAATATGTGAGAGGTGATTCAAACCCTCTAGTTTATGGTTGGACTAAAACTAAAGTGCCTTCCAAGTCTAAGAATTTGCGTTTTCATAATATTATTCCTGTTAATTGAGGCATACTGAAAATTGGATCCCAGAACTGACATCTGAGATAGTATGTAAACAATTTGTGTTTTTCTAAGGAGAAGCAAATATTAGCATCCAATAATAGGCATGCAGAAATTTGAAACAGAACATTATTCTGTAGAGAAAGACAAACAGACTTTCCTTTATTCCTCATGTCCATCCATCACATAATTTCACTAACATTTCTGAAGAAGTATGCCTTAGAGAGAAGACACGGTTATAATTGTAAAATCTGAGTAATGTTAATGTAGCCAGAGACATGTACAACTCCCTCTAGAATTTAGTTGTTTTTATTAGTTTTTGAAGGCTGACATGTTTGAATAAAATATATATTCTCTATGTCAATGGACATTTCCTGTATTTCACATCAACATTTTACTTTCAGGTCCTATATGAAGCAGTGAGAGAGAAAAACAGAGCAAGAAAAAATAGAAATGATTATGAAGAAAAAATCTGAAGGATAAAGAAAAATAAAATGGGAAGGGAGGGCAAAAGGTGCTAGTATAAAACAGGGTAAAATATATAGAAAACATTATGTAATCATTAATGTATGCTTATTAAACACCATTAAAAGAGAGCATTTTAAAATATACTTCTCAATATTTAGTAAGTAAAGCCTTCTAAAAATCTTAACATTTGTTCAACTTGTATAACATATAAGTACTATAACTTTGCTGTCTGTATAAGCATAAACAATCTAATGAAATAAGTAAAGTCTTTTCATGATTTTTAAAATAGAATAATTTCAAACACAACATCTCCTCTGAATTGATAAGAAAACTGCAGTGATGATTTATGGCAGATACATAACGTGGAGCTACTTCATTTTCAACTGTAACTTTTGTGGCTACTAGATTTTTATTAAAGTCAGATTCAGCTCATATGTAACTAAAACAAATACTTCAAGAGCAAAGTTGCCTGCTGCTAGGAAATCTGTCAAATGGCCTGTTTTTCTTGTTTTTTTCTTTTTATACTTCAATCCCCCTTTCTATGAGCTCAATGTCTTATACTTTATTTCAACTTGTCCTTAACAAAATCTGTCTTTCACAAAGAACCCAAGAAACTTTCTGTCAGTTAAAAGGAAAACATGAATTACTTAACGTTGAACATCTCGCAGGAAAAACTTTCATTTTGAAGAGGAACAAGGCTTAAAGCCAAAGCAATTACTTTCAAGCATCAGTAAACTGAAAAGTGAGGTACTTTCTAAGGCAAAGAGGCCTTCTCTCCCTTATACAATACTATGTTAAAAATGAAATTGATATAAGATATTTTCTTTTGGCATGAAACACTTGGTAAGCAATGGACAAAACAATAAAAAAACAAAACAAAACACTCTTAAGCCTTCTACAATTATATGAGTGTTTCAGCCTCTTAAACTTCCTTCAAATGAATACTAGCTTGATCTAGAAAGGGATACATATAATAAATTAAATTTCTAACTGTATCATCCACATCTAAAATATGTCAGGAAATCTTGTAAGTCTATAGAGCATTATCAAATTATTTTTCTAAACAAAGAGTACACATGCATACCCAAGGCAATGGGTATAAGCTCAAGGTCTGTTGGTGGGGAAAAAACTACTTTCCCAACAGCAGCATTTTTATAAAGATAAATTTCTCTGTGCCAACAAATCATTTCAGAGAATTTTGACTTATAAAGTCCATTAAGGCCTGTTGTCTTAGGTAATAAATAACCTCAAAGAGCAGTTACAGCCTCTGCCAAACTCAAGTTTTACACAGAAAATTATTTCTTAGGGGAAGAGTGTTCCAAATTAGAAATGTAAATAAAGGGATTTGTTTTCTTTTTCTTTCAGAATATGTAAAAAAAAACAAAAACAAAAACAAAAAAAAACTACTGCTCACATTTTCCCATTATAGTATACCTTCTTCACTGGGTTCATGGTTTATTTTTTATCTCATACTGTAAAATATTGTCTTCTGTAAGACACATTTAATTGTTTTCCTTGTTTCAAACAATTTGTTTCTTTGTCGCAAAAGAATAAACCAAAATTTGTTTTAATCGTTAGCTACATATGTACATCTCTTTAGTTTTACTATGAGTACTAAGGGAGATATAATTATTTAGTATTCTAGTATCAAGAAGAATGTAGTGGTTATAAAATATTTTATTGGATAAAACAAAATCTTAAAAGGCCACTCACCACATCTATCATATCAGATTCCATTGCAAGACTGAGATCAGACTACAAGAAAAAAGAAAAAGGAATTATCGTCTGTTGACACAAAATCTGTTGTTTCTTTATTTGAGGTTACAAACAAAATATTTAATGTTAATACAAGTGTGTTTCAAATAATCTATTATTTATAAATTGCAGAAAGGCATTCTTCAGAATTGAAGGGAACAGCCAATCTAACAATCTCTGTCTTTTAACAGATAGCTTTTATCTATTTATTTATCGTCATTCTGATACATTTGGATTTATTCTACCATCTGACTGCATGTCTTCTATGTACTATGTTGTTATTCTTGTTCTGCTTTCCTCCCCTTCCCTGCATTCTATTAAATCACACTTTCTTCGTTCTCTTTATTTTTCCATCTATTGGTTAAGACATTACATATTCTATTTATGTACCTTTAATCTGAAAGTTTTAACTACACAACAGACATAATCTGGTTAAGCAATACATGTATAATTCTCTGATCAATACAATGACTTAAACCCCTTATAATCCAATCTCTTCTCTTCCACCTTTTTTATTGCCATTGTCCAATATTATAGTTCCATCTTTTCCTCACTTTCCAAAGTTAGTCTTCTTTAACTGCCAAAGCTTACGAACAACATTTTAATGATTTTCCTGATCACCATAGCTTCTTTTAAAATAACTTCATTTATTTTATAATAAATAACTTACAAGTGCACTACTCACAAATATACAACTAGATGGTATTTATACATATGTATGTAACTGCATGACCAGAGCAGAAGTAAGAATGTAGAACCTTTCCAGCACCCCATAAGATTCTCTCATGCTCCTTCCTAGTCTATAACCCAGTTGGTAAACAAAATTCTAAATTATCCCATAATTATATTTTTCTGTTTTGAAATTTATATAAATGACTATATGTAGTATGTTTTTGTCTCTGGCTTATTCCACTCACCATACTTTCTGTAAAAGTCATTCAGGTTGCTGAACATTATCTATACTCAATTTGACATGATATGTCCTTTAAAATTGTTTTCAGTTGCAATACTTCTGTGTCTTTATATTTAGAATATATCTCTTATAAACTTATTTAGATCAATTTTAATACAGCATTACCAATCTTTCTATTTTAAATAAAGTGTTAAGCTATTTAAATTTAAGGTAATTGCTGATGTCATTGAATTTTCATCTATTATCTTTATAATACCCATTTCTTGCTCCATCTTTGTTTTGTTCATTTTTTTCTCTTTCCTGTTTTATTTTTGATTATGTATTTTTATTATTCCATTTCTTCTCATCTATTAGGTTTTATTATTCTTCCTATAAATAATATAGAGCAGATTTTTGAACTATGTTTTGGAAAACTCTGTGTGTCCCAGGATATTTTCAGGGGTTTCATGAGGTCAAAACTACTTTCATAATAATATTAAAAGAGTGTTTTACTTTTAAATTCTTATTTTTATACATATACGGTGGAATATTACAGTGCCACAACACACGATATCACAATTTATTAAATGTAAAAGCAAATATGAATATCCAGCTGTATTCTATTAAAGCAGAATTAAAGGCATTTGAAAATTATTTAAAAATGCAACTTTTCTCTTTAATTTTTGTTCGGTTTCATAAAATAATTATTTTTCATAAAAATATGCTATTTATGTTAACATGTTATGGATTTATTATTGTTACATCTAAATGAATTAATAAATTATTTGAAAACACATGGAAGCTATTAAAAGATTTAACTCACATAAGCAAAGCGTCTTTAGTTGTTTTTTGATTTTAGATTCTGGGGTACATGTGCAGGTTGGTTACATTGGTATATTGCCTGATGCTGAGGTTTGGGGTATGCATCTCATTACCAGGTAATGAGCATAGCACCCAATAGGTAGTTTTTCAAACCTTGCTCCATTCCCTCCTTCCTGCCTCTAGTAGTTTCAACTGTCTGTTGTTGCCACCTTTTTATCCATGTGTACCCTGTGTTTAGCTCCCACTTACAGGTGAAAATATGCCATATTTAGTTTTCTGTTCTTGTGTTAATTTGCTTAGAATAATGGCCTCTGGCTGCATCCATGTTGCTGCAAAGAACATTATTTCATTATTTTTTTTATTGCTGTATAATATGGAGTATACATGCCACTTTTTTTTATCCAATTCACAGTTCATGGGCACCTAGGATGATTCCACGTTTTGGCTATTGTGAATAGTGCTGTGAAGAACATACAAATGCATATGTCTTTTTGGTAGAAGAATTTATTTTCTTTGGTATATATACTGAATAATGGGATTGCTGGATGGAATGGTACTTATGTTTTAGGTTCTTCGAGAAATTCCCAAACTGCTTTCCACAGAGGGTGAACTACTTTACATTCCCAACATTGTATAAGCATTCCCTTTTCTCTGCAACCGTACCAGCATCTGTTGTTTTCTGACATTTTAATAATGCCCACTCTGACTGGTGTAAGATGGTATCACATTGTAGTTTAAATTTGCATTTCTCTGATGATTAGTAATGTGAAGTCTTTTTTCATACGTTCGTTGGCCACTTTTATGTCTTCTTTTGAGAAATGCCTGTTCATGTCTTTTGCCCACTTTTCATTTTATTTTTTGAAACAGTCTTACTCTGTCACCCAGCCTGGGGTATACTGGCGTGATCTCAACTCACTGCAACCTCTGTTTCCTGGGTTGAAGTGATTCTTGTGCCTCAGCCTCTGGAGGAACTGGGATTACAAACATACACCACAATGCCTGGGTAACGTTTGTACTTTCAGTAGAGACAGGTTTCTTCATATTGGCCAGGCTGGTCTGAAATTCCAGCCTCAAGTGATCCACAAGCTTCAGCTCCCAAAATGCTGAAATTACAGGTGTAAGCCACTGTACCCAGTGCCTTTGGCCTGCTCTTTAATGGGGCTATTTATTTGTTGTGTTGCTTGTTGAATTGTTTAAGTTCTTTATAGATTCTGAATATTAGGCTTTTGTCAGATGTGTAGTTTATGAATATGTTCTTCCATTTTGTATGTGGCCTGTTTATTCTGTTGATAGTTTATTTCACCATTTAGAAGCTCTTTAGTTTGCTTAGGTCCCATTTGTCTATTTTTGTTTTTGTTGCCATTGCTTTTGGGGACTGTATTAGTCCATTTTCATACTGCTATAAAGACATACCGAAGACTGGGCAATTTATAAAGGAAAAAGGTTTAATTGACTCACAGTTCCACATGGCTGGGGAGGCCTCAAGAAACTTACAATTATAGCAGAAGGGGAAGCAGGCAACTTCTTCACCAGGCAGCAGGAGAAAGAGAGGGTGTAGGAGGAACTGTCAAACACTTATAAAGCCATCAGATTTCGTGAGAACTTAACACACAACAACAGTATGGAGGAAGCCACTCCCATGATTAAATCACCTCCCTCCAGGTTATGCTCTTGACACATGGAGATTATGAAAATTACAATTTGAGATGAGATTTGAGTGAAGACACAGAGACAAACCATATCAGGGAAATAGCCAAAAATTCTTTGCCAAGACCAATGTTGTGAAAGGTATTTCCTAGGTTTTCTTTTAAGTTTCTTATAGTTTGAGGTCTTAAATTTAAATCTTTAATCTATCTTGAGTTAATTTTTGTATACGGTGAAATGTAGGAGTCCAGTTTCATTCTTCTGCATATGGCTTAGCCAGCTATCCCAACACCACTTATTGAATAGAGAGTTCTTTCCTCACTGCTTATTTTTGTCAACTTTGTCAAAGATCTGTAGATTTGTGGCTTTATTTCTGGGTTCTCTATTCTGTTCCATTGGTCTATTTATCTGTATTTGAATCAGTACTGTGCTGTTTTGGTTACTATAGTCTTATAGTATAATTTGAAGTCAGGTAGTGTGATGCCTCCTGGCTTGGTTCTTTTTGCTTAAAATTGCTTTGGATATGTGGGCTCTTTTTGGTTCCCTATGAATTTAAGAATAGTTTGTTCTAATTCTGTAAAATGACGTTGATAATTTAAAAGGAATTGCATTAAATCTGTAGATTGCTTTGGATTGTCTGCCCATTTTTTTTTTCATTTACATCAAATTTTATTTTATTTTATTTTTATTTCAATAAGTTATTGGAGAACAGGTGATGTGTGGTTACATACATAAGTTCTTTGGTGGTGATTTCCAAGATTTTGGTGTACTCATCATCTGGGCAGTGTACACTGTAACCAATGTGCAGTCTTTTATCCCTCACCCCTCACACCCTTACCCTTGATCCCCCAACATTTATTGTATTATTCTTGTGCCTTTGCATCTTCATAACTTACCTCCCACTTACAAGTGAGAAAATATGATCTTTGATTTTCAATTCCTGAGTTATTTCACTTAAAATAATGGTCTCGGCCGGGCGTGGTGGCTCAAGCCTGTAATCCCAGCACTTTGGGAGGCCCAGACGGGCGGATCACGAGGTCAGGAGATCGAGACCATCCTGGCTAACACGGTGAAACCCCGTCTCTACTAAAAAAAATACAAAAAACTAGCCGGGCGAAGTGTCAGGCGCCTGTAGTCCCAGCTACTCAGGAGGCTGGGGCAGGAGAATGGCATGAACCCGGGAGGCGGAGCTTGCTATGAGCTGAGATCCAGCCACT
Organism: Piliocolobus tephrosceles; assembly: GCF_002776525.5. Lineage (NCBI taxonomy): Eukaryota > Metazoa > Chordata > Mammalia > Primates > Cercopithecidae > Piliocolobus > Piliocolobus tephrosceles. The sequence continues at coordinate 69,140,587 of NC_045445.1, forward strand.
GCACTCCAGCCTGGACGACAGAGCGAGACTCTGTCTCAAAATAAATAAATAAATAAAATAAAATAAAGTAATGGTCTCCAACTCTATCCAGGTTGCTGCAAATGCTGTTATTTTATTCAATTTTATGGCTCAGTGGTATTCCATGGTATCTATATACCAGATTTTCTTAATTCACTCATTGACTGATGGGCATTTGGACTCATTCCATATTTTTTGTAATTGTGAATTGTGCTGCTATAGACGGGCATATGCAAGAGCTTTATTCATTTAATGACTTCTTTCTCTCTGGGTAGATTCCCAGCAGTGGGATGGTTGGATCAAATAATAGATGTACTTTAAGTTCACCAAGGAATATCCATACTGTTTTCCATTATGGTTATACTAGTTTACATTCCCATCAGCAGTATAAAATTGTTACCTTTTCACCACATCCACGCCAACATCTATTATTTTTTGATTTTTAAATTATAGCCATTCTTGCAGGAGTAACGTGGTATTGCATTGAAGTTTTGATTTACATTTTTCTGATAATTAGTGATGTTTAGCGTTTTTTTTTATGTTTGTTGGCCTTTTGTATATCTTCTTTTCAAAATTGTCTATTCATGTCCTTTCCCTACTTTTTGATGACATTATTTTTTTCTTTCTGATTTCTTTGAGTTCTTTGTAGATTCTGGATATTAGTTCTTTGTCAAATGTGTAGTTTGTGAAGATTTTCTCACTCTATGTGGGTTTCCTGTTTACTCTGCTAATTATTTCTTTTGCATTGCAGAAGGTTTTTAATTAAGTCCCCTGTATTTATCTTTGTTTTTGTTGCATTTGCTTTTGGGTTCTTGGTCATGAAGTCTTTGCCTAAGCCAATGTCTAGAACAGTTTTTCTGATTTTGCCTTCTAGAATCTTTATGGTTTGAGGTCTTATATTTAAGTCTTTGATCCATTTTGATTTGATTTTTATATAATATGAGAGATCAGGATACAGTTTCATTCTTCTACATATGGCTTGCCAATTATCCCAGCGCCATTTATTGAATAATAGTCTTTTATTTCATTTTATGTTTTTGTTTGCCTTGTCAAAGATCAGTTGGCTCTAAGTATTTGACTTTATTTCTGGGTTCTCTATTCTGTTCAGTTGGTCTATGTGCCTATTATTATACCAGTACCATGATGTTTTGGTGACTATGGCCTTGTAGTATAGTTTGAAATCAGGTAATATGATGCCTACAGATTTGTTATTTTTGCTTAGCCTTGCTTTGGCTATGCAGGCTCCTTTTTAGTTCCATATGAATTTTAGGATTGTTTTTCCTAGTTCTGTGAAGAATGATGATGATGGTATTTTGATGGAGATCATGTTGAATTTGTAGATTGCTTTTGGCGGTATGGTCATTTTCACAATATTGGTTCTACCTATTCATGAGTATGAGGTGTGTTTTCACTTTTTTGTGCCATCTATGATTTCTTTCAGCAGTGTTTTATGGTTTTCCTTGTAGAAGTCTTTCATCTCTTTGATTAAGTACATTCCTAAGTATTTTACTTTTTTTTGTGCAGCTATCATAAAAGGGGTTAAGTTTTTTATTTGATTCTCAGCTTGGTTGTTTTTGGTGTAAAGCAGTGTAACTAATTTTTGTACATTGATTTTTTTATCATGAAACTTTATTGAATTCATTTATCAGATCTAGAAGCTTTTTGAATGAGTCCTTAGGGTTTTCAAGATACACAATCATATCATCAGTGGACAATGATAGTTTGACTTCCTCTTTACCTACTGAAATGCACTTTATTTCCTTTCTCTTTCTTGATTGCTCTGTCTAGAACATACAAAACTTTGTTGAATAAAAGTGGTGAAAGTGGACAGCCTTGTCTTGTTCCAGTTCGCACAGAAAACGCTTTCAACTTTTTCCTATTCAGTATCATATATGGCTTTTATTACCTTAAGATATGTCTCTTCTATGCTGATTTTGCTGATGGTCTTAATATATAGGGGTACAGAATTTTGTCAAATTTTTATTCTGTATCTATTGATATGATGATATAAATGTTTACTTCTATTTATGTGGTGTAGACCATTTATTGACTTGTGTATGTTAAACTATCCCCTCATCCTTGGTATGAAAACCATGTGATAGTGGTGCATTATCTTTTTGATATGCTGTTGAATTTGGTAAGCTGGTATTTTGTTGAGAATTTTTGCATCTATGTTAATCTGGTATACTGGTCTGTAGTTTTCTTTCTTTCTTTTTTTATTTTTTGGTATGTCTTTTCCTGGTTTTGGTATTAGGGTGACACTGGCTTCACAGAATGATTTAATGAGAATTCTTTCTTTTTCTGTCTTTTGGAATAGTGTCAATAGGATTGGTATCAATTCTTCTTTGAATATCTAATAAATTAATATGTGACTCTGGTCCTGGGATTTTTTCTGGTGAGCATTTTTTTTTTTTCTCAATTACTATTTCAATCTTGCTGCTTGCTATTGATCTGCTCAGAGTTTCTAATTTTTCCTTGTTCAATCTAGGAGGATCGTATATTTCCAGGAATTTATCCATCTTCTCTAGGTTTTCTAGTTTGTGTGCATAAAGGTGTTCATAGTTGCCTTCAATGATTTTTTGTGTTTCTGTGACATCAGTTATAATATCTCCCATTTCGTTTCTAATTGAGTTTATTTGGCTCTTCTCTCTTATTTCCTTGGTTAATCTCACTAACGATCCATAGATTTTGTTTTTCATTTCAAAGAACCAGCTTTTTTGTTTTATCTATTTTTTTATTGTCTTTTGTTTCAATTTTATCGAGTTCTTTTCTGATCTTTGTTATTTCTTTTCTTCTGCTGGATTTGAGTTTAATTTGTTCTTGTTTCTGTAGTTCCTTGCAGTGTGATGTTAGGTTGTCTATTTGTGCTATCTCAGACTTTTTCATGTAGAAAATTAATGGTATGAACTTTTCTCTTAGCAGTGCTTTTGTCATATCCAGAGTTTTTTATAAGTTGTATCACTGTTGTCATTCTGTTAAAATAATTTTTAAATTTTCCTCTTGATTTTATTGTTAACAACAAAGATTATTAAAGACATTATTTAATTTCCATGTATTTACATAGCTATGAGGGTTCCTTTTGGGATTAATTTCCAGTTTTATTCCACCATGGTCTGAGAAGGTACTTGATATGATTTCAATTTTATTAAGTGTATTAACACTTGTTTTGTGGTTCTTTTATATGGCCTATCTTGGAGAATGTTCCATGTGCTGATGAGAAGAATGTATATTCTGTAGTTATTGTGTAGAATATTCTGTAAATATGTGTTAAGTTCATTTGTTCTAGGGAATAGTTTAAGTCCATTTTTTTTTTTTGTTTTGTTTACTTTTTGTCTTGATGACCCATTTAGTGCTCTCAGTGGAGTACTGAAGTCCACTACTGGTATGATTTGACTGTGTCCTCACCCAAATCTCACCTTAAGTTGTAATGATCCTCACATGTCATGGGTGGGGCCAGATGGAGATACTTGAATTATGGTGATGGTTTCCCCCATACTTATCTCATGGTAGTAAATAAGTCTTATGAGATCTGATGGGTTTATAAAGGGGAGATCCTCTACACATGCTTTGTTTGCCTGCCACCATGTAAGACGTGACTTTACTCTTCCTTTGCCTTTTGCCATGATTGTGAGGCCTCTGCAGCCATGTGGAACTGTGCGTCTTTCCTTTATAAATTGCCTAGTCTTGGATATGTCTTAATTAGCAGTGTGAGAACTCACTAATACAACTACTATTATTGTGTTTCTGTGTGTCTCATTTCTTATGTCTACTAGTAATTGTTTTATGAGTTTGGGAGCTCCAGTATTAGGTGAATATATATTTAGGATTATAATATTTTTCTGTTGGCCTATTCCTCTTATCATTATATAAGGTCCCTTTTGATCTTTTTTAACTGTTGCTGCTTTAAAGTGTGTTTTGTCTGATATAAGAATATAGCTACTCTTGCTTGCTTTTGGTGTCCATTTGCATGAAATATCTCTTTCTGTCCCTTTACTTTAAGTTTATGTGAGACTTTATGTGTTAGGTGAGTTTCTTGAAGACAACAGATACTTGGTTGGTGAATTCTTATCCATTCTGCCATTCTGTATCTTTTGAGTGGAGCATTTAGGCCATTTACATTCACCGTTAGTATTGAGATATGAGGTGCTATTCTGTTCATTTTGCTAGTTGTTGTTTGAATACCTTGCTATGTTTTTCATTGTGTTATTGTTTTATAGGCCCTGTGGGATTTATGCTTTATTTAAGTCCTATTTTGGTGTGTGTCGAGGTATTGTTTCAAGATATAGAACTTCTTTTAGCATGCTTGTAGTGTTATCTTGGTAGTGGTGAATTCTCTCAGCATTTATTTGTCTAAAAAATGCTTTATTTTTTCTTTACTTATGAAGCTTAATTTCCTTGGATGCAAGATTATTGGCTGATAATTGTTTTGTTTAAGGAGGCTAGAGATAGGCCTCATTTCCTTCTAGCTTGTAGGGTTTCTGATGAGAAATCTGCTGTTAATTTGGTTAATTTTTCTTTATAGTTATTTGATGCTTTTGCCTCACAGCCTTTACAATTCTTTCCTTCATCTTGATTTTAGATAACCTGATAACTATCTGTCCAGGTTATGATCTTTTTGGGATGAATTTTCTGGGTGTTCCTTGAGCTTTTTCTGTTTGGATGTCTATATATCTAACAAGGGCAGGGAAGTTTTTCCTTGATTATTTCCTTAGATAAGTTTTCCAAACATTCTTTTTTTTTTTTTTTTTTTGAGATAGGGTCTCACTCTATTGCCTAGACTGGAGTGCAGTGGTGCAATCTCAGCTCCACAACCTCTACAACCTCTGCCTCCCAGGCTCAAGGAATTTTCCTGCTTCAACCTCCCAAGTAGCTGAGATTGCAGGCACACACCACTACCATCTGGCTAATTTTGTGGTTTTAGTAGAGGTGGTTCACCATGTTGCCTAGGCTGGTCTTGAACTCCTGACTTCAAATAATCCACTTACCTCGGCCTCCCAAATTGATGGGATTACAGATGTGAGCCACTGCACCCAGTCCAGGAACACCAGTTATTCTTATGTTTGGTCATTTATCATAATCCTAAACTTTTTGGAGGCTTTGTTCATTATTTTTTCTTGTCTTTGTTGGATTGAATTAATTTGAAAGCCTTGTCTTTAAGCTCCGAAGTTTTTTCTTCTCCTTGCTGGATTCTATTTTTATAACTTTCCAGTACATTTTGCATTTTTCTAAATGTGTCTTTTATTTCTGGAAGTTGTGATTGCTTTTTATCAATGCTATCTATTTCTCTGGGTTTTTTTTTACATCCTTACCCTGTATTATTTTTTAAATTTCTTAAAATTGGTTTTTACCTTTTTTTGTGCCTCATTGAGTAGCTTAATAATCAACCTTCTGAATTTTTTTCTGGCATTTCAGAGATTTCTTTTTGGTTTAGGTCCATTGCTCATGACCTAGTGTGATGTTTGAGGTGTGTGCTTTTCTGTATCACCAGAATTGTTTTTCAGGTTCCTTTTAATTTGGGTAGTCTATGTCAAAGAACAAATATGGGGTTTACAGGCTGCTGTTCTAATTTTTTTGTCCCATGAGGTGGTCCCTTGATGTAATGCTCTCTCTTTTTCCCTAAAAATAGGGCTTCTTGAGAGCTGGACTGCAGTCATTGTTATTGCTCTTCTGGGTCTAGCCACCCAGCAGAGCTACCAGGCTTCAGGCTGATAATAGGGACTGTCTGCAAAGAGTCCTGTGATATGATCTGTCTTCATGTCTCTCAGCCATGGAGTCCAGCCCCTACTTCACTGGAGATTGCACGGGCATGAAGTGGAATCTGTGAAAATCTTTGGTTGTAGTTTTGTTTAGTTCACTGGTTTTCTCAAATGCTAGTTTTGTTAATGGTTGGTTGGCTTCCAGCCAGGAAGTGGCAGATGCAAGACAGCATCAGCTGATACAAACTTGCCCTAAGGTCACCTGGATGAATATTAAGGTTTCTCAGGCAATGGCCAGTGCCATAGAGCTCCCAAGAGTTTATGTCTCTTATTTTTGGCTACCAGGGCAGGTAGAGATAGATCATCAGGTGGGCGCAGCGTTAGGCATTTCTGAGCTCAGACTCTCCTTGGGCGGGGCTTGCTGCAGCCTCTGTTGGGGATAGGGATGTGGTTCTTAGGCAAATGGAGTTATGTTCCCAGGAGGATTATGGCTGCATCTGCTGCAATATACAGGTCACCAGGGAAATCAGGGAAAGCTGGCAGCGACAGGCATCACCCACTTACCATGCAGCCAACAAGGACAGTCTTATTCCCACCACCTGCATGGGAGTTTATATTCAGGCCTCTGGTACAGGACTCAGATCTTGCCTCAGGCAACCAGCCTCTTTGCTGAGAACACAGGCAGGGCTTTCAGGCTCCACCTTTCCCTGCCTTCCTTGTCTTCCGTGCTCATATTTGCACTTCCCATTTGCTGTCCTCCTGGATTCTGCCCAGGAAAGTTTATGATCATTTTAAATTATTACAAAGTTCAGCTGGAAGTTTCCTTCTTCCTGTGATCCTGCCCCAAATTTCACTGGCGGTCCTACCCAAGGACCCCCGTGAGACAAAGTCAAAAATGGCTTCATTGGGAACTGGGAGTACCCACAGGGTTCTTTCTGCTGCTTCTTCTACCTTTATATTTTGCTCAACAATCTAAATTTGTTTTAGCTCTAGGGAAGATTAAATCCTTCTCCCATGATCCGGATTTTCAGGTTTCCCAGTGATGATTTGTGTTCAGAAGTGGACCTTCTCTCACACCTTGGGCACTCACAGTTTTTTGGCTGTCACAGGAAGCTTGCAGTGGTAAGCTGCTTCCTTCAAAGGGTCTGTGAATTCTTTTGGTTTTCCTCCTATGTTCCTGTGGTAGTCCTTGAAGCAAAAGTTTACAATGTGAATCTCCACACGCTGTTCCATCTGTCTGAGTGGGAGCTGCAAGTTAGTCCTGTCCTGCCTGCTAACTAGCTGCCATTTTTCTCAAAAGACCAGTCTGGCCATTTTAACAATATGGATTCTTCTAGTCCATGAGTATGAAATATTTTCAGATTTGTTGGTGTCATCTCTGCTTTCTTTCAACAGTGTTTTTTTTGGTTCTCCTTGTAGAGTTATTTTACCTCTTTGGTTTGATTTGCTTCTAGGTATATTTTTTGGGTAGCTATTGTAAATGGAACTGTGTTCTTAATTTGGCTCTCAACTTGAATGTTATTGATATATAGAAAAGCTACTGATTTTAGCCTGGGCAACAATATGGTGAGAGCCAATCTCTATAAAAAATACAAAAATTAGCTAGGCATTGGTGACTTGTTCTAGTAGTCCCAGCTACTCAGGAGGCTGGGGCTGGAGAATTATTTGAGGCCAGGAATTGGAGGCTGAAGTGAGCTGAGATCATGCCACTGCACTCCAGTCTGTGTGACAGAGTGAGACGCATAAAAAAATGCTAATAATTTTTATATACTGATTTTGTATCCTAGCATTTTACTGAAGTCATTAATCATTTCCAATATCCAACAAAGGTCCTTTATAGTTCAAAATAATATTTAAGAGTTTAGACAGCCCCTCAGTCCAAAAGGTTTGATATCTGTTGCACTACAGGTTAAAATATGTGTCTAATTTTTTTAAGTTCACATTAAATTGATAATTTCACCACTTCAAGCCAATGACCAGAATTTTACAAAAAAGTAGTGCCATTGTTGTCATATTTTTGACTTTTATATATGTTATACATTTTAAAAAACTTGCATAGTGTCTTTATTTTAAACAGGCAGTATCCTTTTCTATTTTAGGTGCATGTTTTTCCTTTGTAGTGCTTTTTGTGACTTTTTTCGGTTTCTTATTTTCATCTGATATTTTTTTCCATCAGGCAGAAGAACTCCCTTTACTGTAGTTCAAGTCTCTTGTGGGAAATCCTTTCAGCTTTTATTTTGTTAAAACATCTGAATTCTTCCTTCATTTTTGAAGGCTACTTAAATATATTCAATTTTGTCTTCAATTGTAAAGAACAGAATACATGTTAGCAGTCTTTTTATTTTTCACTATGTTAAAGATATTACACAATTATCTTGTGGCTAGGGTGGCCAACCATCTTGATTTGCTTAGGACTGTTGCAGTTTATTTAATGTAATAATTTCTCTATTCTATTTAATATGAAAATAAGAAGCGTTTGTCATCCTACTTCTGACTTCCATTGCTTCTGCTAAAAAGTCATCTATCAGTCTTATTGTGGTTCCTTTGAAGAGTATCTCTTTTCTCTGATTGATTTTGTTTTTTTCATCTTTAATTTTTTAATAATTTGACAAAGGTGTGTGTAGGTGAGATTTGTTTATTTATAACCTGCATGTGGTTTGTTGAAATTCTTTAATCTGTGGGTTGATGTCTCACACGTATGTTAGACCTTTTGTGTATTTAATATGTGCTTTTTTATCATTTTTCTTTTTTTTATTCTATGTGTTTTGGTTGGAGTACTTTCAATGGACATCATTAAGTTTACCATCTGCTGTAAACAACCCATTTATTGAAACAGCTCTTAATTTCAGATATAATATTTTGCAGTTCTAGAATATAGACTTACACATATTTGTACATTCTAATTACATTTTGGAAATATGGATCTTTTCATCTATTTTACCAATATCTTTTCTCTATTTTATTTAATATAATAATAACAATTTTTGAAACCCTTCTCTGCTAACCCCAATATATCTTATCTAATCTCTGGTATACTGGTATTGACTATTACTTTTCTTGCTTGTTAATCATTTTTCTTGTGTCTTTGCATATCTAGTAATTTTTATTATATTCCAAATATTGTGGACAATACACCACAGTGACTCTGTATTATGTTATTTTTCTCTAGATTATGTAGAATAATAGTGTGGCAGATAGTTAAATTACCAGTAAACCACCTTGATTCTGTTGAGATTTGGTTAGTCTGTTATTAAAATGGCTGTGTAAGAATGTATTCCATACCCCATAACCACATGGTAGGGTCTTTTTGAGGTCTCTTTGCCCTTTTTTTTCTTTTCAAAATTAAACCTCCATCTCCCAATATCTGGGCAGTCTCTGTAATATCTAACTAGCATTTCAGCATCTCAGCAGCTGTCTTCTGATAGAACTCCCAGACTTCTATCATATCATATAAATGCATAGCTTAGAAATAAATAAGGCCAGGTGTGGTGGTTCACACATGTACTCCTAGCACTTTAGGAGGCCGGGGTGGGCAGATTGCCTGAGCTCAGGAGTTCGAAACCAGCTTGGGAAACATGGTGAAACCCCATCTCTAGTAAAATACAAACATGAGCTGGGCACATGCTCTCTAGCAAAATACAAACATTAGCCGGGCACGGCAGCATGTGCTTGTAGTCCCAGCTACTTGGGAGGCTGAGGCATAAAAATTGCTTGAGCCGGGAGACAAAGGTTGCAGTGAGCCAAGATTGCACCACTGCACTCACTGCAGCCTTGGTGACAGAGCAAGATTTCTTCTCAAAAAATAAATAAATAAATAAATACATAAATAATAATCTAGGAAAATTTTACTCCAATTTTTGCAACTATTTCTCTGTGGCCTCTTTAGGGGTCACCAATGTCACAAGGCCCAAGTGCCATGCTGTCTCTGAAATTATTTGCACAGAAAGCCTGTTTTTCTACGCTCTTGCTCTATTGCTCTGTACTGTGAATTAGAAAATGCCCTCAGGGAGTCTTTGGGATTTACCTCATGCAGTTTTCTTCTCTCAAAGGTTGTAGCCTTACTTGTCTTGCAATTTTTGCAAATCGATTGTGTTATATATATTTTCCAGATTTTATAGTTGTTTATGGTAGAAGGATAATTCTGATACAAGCTATCACTCACCATAGCTTCTTATATCCCATTCCTTCCTTAAAAATTTCTTAAATTTCTCGTTAATGAGAGCATGCAAATAGTAGTCAACTTCTGCAGTTTACTACTATTCTGCAACAAATATCTTTATTTTTGCCCTGTGATATGGTTTGGCTGTGTCGCTACCCAAATCTCATCTGAATTGTAGTTCCCATAATCCCAACAAGTTGTGGGAGGGACCTGGTGTTAAGTAATTCAATCATGGGTGGTTACCCCCATGCTGCTGTTCTCATGATAATGAGTGAGTTCTCACGAGATCTGATGGCTTTGTAAGGGGTTTTTCTCCTTGCTTTGCCCTTCTCTCTTGACTGCTGCCATGTAAGAAGTGACTTTGCTCCTCCTTTGCCTTCTGCCATGATTATAAAGCCTCCCCAACCATGTGCAATTGTGAGTCAATTAAACCTCTTATTTATAAATTACCCAGCCTTGGGTATGTCTTTATTAGCTACATGAATACAAGTAAAAACACACTCTCTCAAGTTAAATAATTTTAACTTAAAATTTATTTTTTAGTCAGAATTGAAAATCTCTGATTATGTTTTGGTAGATAGTTTTGCTGATGAGGAAACTGCTATTACTCTAATTTCCATTTATTATGGTTGATCCATCTTTTATCTGAGGAAGATATTAAGATTATTTTCTTTATTTTTATATATTCTATTTCATTATTAATTATATGGGCGTGGGGTGTTTTTCTGTTTTGCTTTATTTAATTTGGAATAAGTTTAATTCTCTGAATCTAAGAATTTTCATATTTCATCAGTTCTAGGTAACACTTTCCAGCATATTTTGAAGGTTCAGTTCTTTTCCATTATGTCCATTCTGTTCTTTGGGAAGTCTTTTTTTTTTTTTTTTTAATGGAGTCTCGCTCTGTCACCCAGGCTGGAGTGCAGTGGCATGATCTCGGCTCACTGCAACCTCCACCTCCTAGATTCAAGTGATTCTGCCTCAACCTCCAGAGTAGCTGGGATTACAGGTGCACGCCACCATGCCTGGTTAATTTTTGTATTTTTAGTAGAGATGGATTTCACCATGTTGATCAGGTTGGTCTTGAACTTCTGACCTTGTGATCTGCCCACCTCGGCCTCCCAAAGTGCTGGGATTACAGGCGTGAGCCACTGCACCCGACCTCTTTGGGAACTCTTAGTTACAAGTATGTTGAATCTTCTCATTAAACTCTGCAAGTTTTAAACACTTTTTCATATTCTTGACCTTATTTCTATATAATACACTCTGGATTCATTCCTCCTCAGATGCTTTAAATATGAATTTAAATTATCTTGTAAATGCTAAAATATCAATTACTAAAATTTCCTTTTCTCAAAATAATATTTGTTCTTTTCAACTCCTCTTGTACTTTTTTTATATTACCCTCTACTTACTTATTATATTTTTAAATAACTTCTTTCTTCTATTTAACCATTGCAAGCATACTTTATTTGTAATAGCATTCATGATCTTCTATTATTTTCTATTGTGGGGATGTCAACTGTTTGAAGACAAGTCTCCATGGATCTCTTATGTTTCTTAATTTCTTATGAACAGAAATTTGTAACTTACTACAGCTAAAGAAGAGGCAGGCATTGTTCAAAAATATTGTAGGGTAAACAACTTGATGCCTGGGACAAAAGAATATATCTAAGACATACAATAGACTACCTATCATCTGGTAAAAAAAAAAAAAAAAATTGGGGGAGGGTTTTTTTTCTTCTTTATGTTAGAGTATACAGACAACCCATACCTGATAAATTATAAAGTCACATGCAGGCCTAGGGCAAGACACATGCTCAGAAAAAATCTGAGAACACCCTAAGCTTTCACATCAAGCTGATTCCTAGTTTCAGTGTAAACTTAAACTTGGCTATATGTTGAAGGAGAGCCCCAGTAGAGTAATAATAAGCAAAATCTTGTAGATGATTTTGTTTTCTATTTGTAGCTCCTGGCGTTCAGGAAACCTGTGAAAACACCAGCTGCACACAAGCTAAACAAACAAGCACATCATGACCACATATAAAAAGAAGTATAGTTTTTCAAAAATGGTTTGAAAAAGTCACTAAAAATAATAAACAACTAGATCCTTAAACGTTTTTTTAAAAATCCCAGCAAATCCTGTGAAAGAAGAATCTGACTCCAGAATTACCATGTTATAATATTCAAAGGTACATTTTTTTTTTCATTTTTATAAAATTTTAGAGATGAGGGTCTCACTCTGTTGCCCATACTGGAATATAGTCTCATGATCAGAGCTCACTTCAGTCTTAAGCTCCTACGTTTAAGAGATCATCCCACTTCAACCTCATAAGTGGCTTGTACTAGATGTGTAAGTCACTGTGTCCAACTAATTTAATTTTTTTAAAGATATAGGCAACTTGCTATGTTGTTGAGACTGGTCTTGACCTGTGGCCTCAAAAAATTCTCCTCCCTCATCATTTTGAGTAGCTTGGATTGTAGGTATGAGCCACTGTGCCCAGGAAATGTCCATCTTTCTACCAAAAAATATTATAAGACATAAAAAGAAACATGTAAAGTATAGCACATTTGAATGAACATAATAAGTAGAACGAAATTATTCCTGAAAAAATAGGAGTTATGAGACAAAAGCATCAGGTAGCATATTGAGGAGAACCTATCAGACTAACAGCAGATTTCTCAGCAGTAACCTTACAGGCCAGAAGGAATTGGGGTACTATCTTTGGCTTCCTTAAACAAAATACTTTTAAGCCAAAAAATTTGTATCCAGAAAAACTAAGCTTCATAAATGAAGGAGAGATAAACCTTTTCTTAGACAAACAAATGGTGAGAGAATTTGCCACTACCAAATCAGCACTACAAGAAATGCTAAAGGAGCCCTAAATTGTAAAATTAAACCTCAAAATACACCAAAATAGAATCTTCTTAAAGCATAACTTTTATAGGGCCTATAAAACAATAACATAATAAAAGAGTAAAGTATTAGGGAATAACTAACATGATGAATAAAACAGTACCTCACATCTCAATACTAATATTGAATGTGAATTACTTGATGCTTCTCTAAAAAGATACAGAATGGCAGAATGGATAAAAACCCACTAACTGAGTAACTGCTGTCTTCAAGAGATTTACTTAACACATAGGTAAAAGATGAAAGGGTGGAAAAATATTTTATTCAAATGAAAACCAAAAGTGAGCAGGAGTAGCAGTTCTTAAAAAAAAAAGTAAAGAAGGACATTACATAATAATTGAAAGACTAGTTTAACAGGAAGACATTATACTTGTAATCCTACATATAAATGCACCTAACACTGGAGCTCCCAAACTCATGAAACTGTTACTACTAGACCTAAGAAATTGTATACACAGAAACACAATAATAGTAGGGGACTTCAGCACTTCACTGAGTGCTAAACAGTTCACCAAGAGAGAAAGTCAACAAAGAAGAAATGGACTTCAACTATACCCTAGAACAAATGAACTTAACACATATTTACAGAACATTCTACACAACAACTGCAAAATATACCTTCTTCTAATCAGTACATGGAACATTCTCCAAGATAGACCACATACATGATAGGCCACAAAGCAAGTCTCAATACATTTTTAAAAAATGACATCATATCAAGTATGTTCTCAGACCACAGTAGAATAAAACTAGAAATTAGAAGTGCATGCCCAAAGTGGCCAAATAGGAAGAGCTCCAGCCTCCAGCTCCCAGCATGAGTGACACAGAAAACGGGTGATTTCTGCATTTTCAACGGAATTACCAGGTTCATCTCACTGGGGTATGTCGGACAGTTGGTGCTGGTCCGCGGGTGCAGCCTGACCAGTGAGAGCTGAAGCAGGGCGAGGCATTGCCTCACCTGGGAAGTGCAAGGGGGAAGGAAATTCCTTTTCCTAGCCAAAGGAAATTGAGACACACTACATCTGGAAAATCGGGTAACTCCCACCCTAATACTGCACTTTACCAAGGGTCTTAGCAAATGGCACACCAGAAGATTATATTCCACACCTGGCCAGGAGGGTCCGATGCCCACAGAACCTCCCTCATTGCTAGCACAGCAGTCTGAGATCTAACTGCAAGACAGAAGCGAGGCTGGGGGAGGGGCGCCTGCCATTGCTGAGGCTTAAGTAGGTAAACAAAGCCACCGGGAAGCTCGAATTGGATGGAGTCCACCACAGCTCAAGGAGGCCTGCCTCTCTCTGTAGACTCCCCCTCTGGGGACAGGGCATAGCTAAACAAAAAGCAACAGAAATCTCGGCAGAGGTAAATGCCGCTGTCTGACAGCTTAAAAGAGAGCAGTGGATCTCCCAGCATGGAGGTTAAGATCTGAGAAGGGACAGACTGCCTGCTCAAGTGGGTCCCTGACCCCTGAGTAGCCTAACTGGGAGACATCCCCCGCTAGGTGCAGACTGACACCTCACACCTCACACGGCTGGGTACTCCCCTGAGACGAAGCTTCCAGAGCAAGAATCAGACAGCAACACTCGCTGTTCAGCAATATTCTATCTTCTGCAGCCTCCGCTGCTGATACCCAGGCAAACAGGGTCTGGAGTGGACCTCAAGCAAACTCCAGCAGACCTGCAGCTGAGGGTCCTGGCTTTAGAAGGAAAACTAAGACACAGAAATGTCACCCAAAACCCCATCAGTACATCATCATCATCAAAGACCAAAGGCAGATAAAACCACAAAGATGGGGGGAAAAGCAGTACAGAAAAGCTTGAAATTCAAAAAATCAGAGCACATCTCGCCTCCAAAGGAATGCAGCTCATCGCAAGCAACAGTACAAAGTTGGATGGAGAATGACTTTAAAGAGTTGAGAAAAGAAGGCTTCAGTCGATCAAACTTCTCAGAGCTAAAGGAGGAACTACATAACCAGTGCAAAGAAACTAAAAACGTTGAAAAAAGTTTTGAGGAAAGGCTAACTAGAAAAACCAATGTAGAGAAGTCCTTAAAAGAACTGATAGAGATGAAAACCATAACACAAGAACTACGTGACAAATGTACAAGCTTCAGTAACTGACTCGATTAACTGGAAGAAAGAGTATCAGCGATTGAAGATCAAATGAATGAAATGAAGTGAGAAGAGAAGTATAGAGAAAAAAGAGTAAACAGAAATGAACAAAGCCTCCAAAAAATATGGGATTCTGTGAAAAGACCAAATCTACGTCTGATTGGTGTGCCTGAAAATGACAGGGAAAATGGAACCAAGTTGGAAAACCGTCTGCAGGATATCATCCAGGAGAACTTCCCCAACCTAGTAAGGCAGGCCAACATTCAAAATCAGGAAATACAGAGAATGCCACAAAGATACTCCTCAAGAAGAGCAACCACAGGGCACATAATTGTCAGATTCACCAAAGTTGAAATGAAGAAAAAAATGTTAAGAGCAGCCAGAGAGAAAGGTCAGGTTACACACAAAGGGAAGCCCATCAGACTAACAGCAGATCTCTCGGCAGAAACTCTCCAAGCCAGAAGAGAGTGGGGGCCAATATTCAACATTCTTAAAGAAAAGAATTATCAACCCAGAATTTCACACCAGACAAATTAAGTTTCCTAAGTGAAGGAGAAATAAAATCCTTTACAGAAAGTAAATGCTTAGAGATTTTGTCACCACCAGGCCTGCCTTACAAGAGACCCTGAAGGGAGCACTAAACAGGGAAAGGAACAACAGGTAGCAGCCATTGCAAAAACATGCCAAAATGTAAAATCCATTGATGCTAGGAAGAAATTGCATCAACTAACGAGCAAAATAACCAGCTAATATCATAATGACAGGATCAAGTTCACACATAATATTAACCTTAAATGCAAATGAGCTAAATGGTCCAATTAAAAGACACAGACTGGCAAATTGGATAAAGGGTCAAGACCCATCAGTCTGCTGTATTCAGGAAACCCATCTCACAAGCAGAGACACATAGGTTCAAAATAAAGGGATGGAGGAAGATGTACCAAGCAAATGGAAAATAAAAAAAAGCAGGGGTTGCAATCCTAGTCTCTGATAAAACAGAATTCAAACCATCACAGATCAAAAGAGACAAAGAAGGCCATTACATAATGGTAAAAGGATCAATTCATCAGGAAGAGCTAACTATCCTAAATATATGTGCACCCAATACAGGAGCACCCAGATTCATAACGCATGTCCTTAGAGACCTACAAAGAGACTTAGACTCCCATACAATAATAATGGGATATTTTAACACCCCACTGTCAACATTAGACAGATCAATGAGACAGAAAGTTAACAAGAATATTCAGGAATTGAACTCAACTCTGCACCAGCAGACCTAATAGACATCTACAGAACTCTCCACCAGAAACCAACATAATATACAGCACCACATCTTCTCAGCACCACATCACACTTATTCCAAAACTGACCACATAATTGGAAGTAAAGTACTCCTCAGCAAATGTACAAGAACAGAAATTATAACAAACTGTCTCTCAGACCACAGTGCAATCAAACTAGTACTCAGGACTAAGAAACTCAATCAAAACCACTCAACTACATGGAAACTGAATAACCTGCTCCTGAATGACTACTGGGTACATAACGAAATGAAGGCAGAAATAAAGATGTTCTTTGAAACCAATGAGAACAAAGATGCAACATACCAGAATATCTGGGACACATTTAAGGCCATGTTTAGAGGGAAATTTATAGCACTAAATGCCCACAAGAGAAAGCTGGAAAGATCTAAAATTGACACTCTATCATCACAATTAAAAGAACTAGAGAAGCAAGAGCAAACACATTCAAAAGCTAGCAGAAGGCAAGAAATAACTAAGGTCAGAGCAAAACTGAAGGAGATAGAGACACAAAAAACCCTCCAAAAATCAGTGAATCCAGAAGTTGGTTTTTTAAAAAGATCAACAAAATTGACAGACCGCTAGCAAGACTAATAAAGAAGAAAAGAGAGAAGAATCAAATAGACACAATAAAAAATGATAAAGGGAATGTCACCACTGACCCCACAGAAACACAAACTACCATCAGAGAATAGTATAAACACCTCTACGCAAATCAACTAGAAAACCAAGAAGAAATGGATAATTTCCTGGACACACTCTCCCAAGACTAAACCAGAAAGAAGTTGAATCCCTGAATAGACCAATAGCAAGCTCTGAAATTGAGGCAATAAT